>NC_084554.2:7500-232500 GCF_033978685.3 Nerophis lumbriciformis | reverse complement strand
ACCTAACTGGCCATGATGTCATCACCTAACAGGCCATGATATCATCACCTAACTGGCCATGATGTCATCACTTAACAGGCCAAGATGTCATCACCTAACAGGCCAAGATGTCATCACCTAACAGGCCATGATGTCATCACCTAACTGGCCATGATGTCATCACCTAACAGGCCATGATATCATCACCTAACTGGCCATGATGTCATCACCTAAAAGGCCAAGATGTCATCACCTAACAGGCCAAGATGTCATCACCTAACAGACCATGATGTCATCACCTAACTGGCCATGATGTCATCACCTAAAAGGCCAAGATGTCATCACCTAACAGGCCATGATGTCATCACCTAACAGGCCATGATGTCATCACCTAAAAGGCCAAGATGTCATCACCTAACAGGCCAAGATGTCATCACCTAACAGGCCATGATGTCATCACCTAACTGGCCATGATGTCATCACCTAACAGGCCAAGATGTCATCACCTAACAGGCCAAGATGTCATCACCTAACAGGCCATGATGTCATCACCTAACTGGCCATGATATCATCACCTAAAAGGCCAAGATGTCATCACCTAACAGGCCATGATGTCATCACCTAACTGGCCATGATGTCATCACCTAACAGGCCATGATGTCATCACCTAACAGGCCATGATGTCATCACCTAACAGGCCATGATGTCATCACCTAACTGGCCATTTGAAATGTTCTAATGCTAAAACATTATTTTATTATTATTATTATTTCATTCGGTCTTTTTGCTCGATTGTTGACTTTTTTCTTTTCTTGTGTTTATTTGATGAGCACAATGTTTACATAAACACAAACAAAACATCCGCTGGTCTTCAATGTTTACCATAAACATGTTTACATAAACATAAACAAAACCTCCACTGGTCTTCATGGTTTTGTGTTCCAGCAGGAAGTTAGGACCAGTCTGAGCATTGTTCACTCCCACCGCTCAAAGGTTGGCCTGCAAGCTTGTGGAGGTGTCCTGCACGCTTCCACGCCTCACCTTTCACTGCAATGGTAATGCGATAACAAACACCATGTTCAAACATAAGGATGCTCATAGGTGTACCTGGTACCAGAGCACCCTAGGCCAAAGATCAATGATCGATTTTGTCATCGTATCGGCTGATCTGAGGCCGTATGTTTTGAACACTCGGGTGAAGAGAGGGGTTGAAACTGTCAACTGATCACCATCTGGTGGTGAGTTGGGTCAGATGGCGGGGGAAACCTCTGGACAGACCTGGCAAACCCAAGCGTGTAGTGCGGGTGAACTGGGAACGTTTGGAGGAGTCCTCTGTCACTCTTTAACTCTCACCTCTCTGCCATCCCTGTGGAGGTTGGGGACATAGAACAGGAATGGGCAATGTTCTAAGCCTCTATTGCTAAAGCTGCAGCTGCCAGCTGTGGCCAGAAGGTCTTAGGTGCCTCAAGGGGCGGTAACCCTCAAACACCCTGGTGGACAGCAGTGGCCAAGGAAGCCGTCTGACTGAAGAAGGAGTCCTACCGGGGTGTTCTATCCCAGGTGACTCCGAAGGGCAGCAGCCGTGGCTGTGGACGAGGTTAATAATTAAATAATAATTAACTTAGAATTTCATGGCTGCAACACGTGCCAAAGTAGTTGGGAAAGGGCATGTTCACCACTGTGTTACATCACCTTTTCTTTTAACAACACTCAATAAACGATTGGGAACTGAGGAAACTAATTGTTGAAGCTTTGAAAGTGGAATTCTTTCCCATTCTTGTTTTATGTAGAGCTTCAGTGGTTCAACAGTCCGGGGTCTCCGCTGTCATATTTTACGCTTCATAATGCGACACACATTTTCGATGGGAGACAGGTCTGGACTGCAGGCGGGCCAGGAAAGTACCCGCACTCTTTTTTTTACAAAGCTACGCTGTTGTAACACGTGCTGAATGTGGCTTGGCATTGTTTTGCTGAAATAAGCAGGGGCGTCCATGATAAAGACGGCGCTTAGATGGCAGCATATGTTGTTCCAAAACCTGTATGTACCTTTCAGCATTAATGGTGCCTTCACAGATGTGTAAGTTACCCATGTCTTGGGCACTAATGCACCCCCATACCATCACACATGCTGGCTTTTCAACTTTGCGTCGATAACAGTCTGGATGGTTCGCTTCCCCTTTGGTCCGGATGACACGATGTCGAATATTTCCAAAAACAATTTGAAATGTGGACTCTTCAGACCACAGAACACTTTTCCACTTTGCATGAGTCCATCTCAGATGATCTCGGGCCCAGAGAAGACGGCGGCGTTTCTGGGTGTTGTTGATAAATGGCTTTCGCTTTGCATAGTAGAGTTTTAACTTGCACTTACAGATGTAGCGACCAACTGTATTTAGTGACAGTGGTTTTCTGAAGTGTTTCTGAGCCCATGTGGTGATATCCTTTAGAGATTGATGTGGGTTTTTGATACAGTGCCGTCTGAGGGATGGAAGGTCACGATCATTCAATGTTGGTTTCCGGCCATGCCGCTTACGTGGAGTGATTTCTCCACATTCTCTGAACCTTTTGATGATATTATGGAGCGTAGATGTTGAAATCCCTACATTTCTTGCAATTGCACTTTGAGAAACGTTGTTCTTAAACTGTTTGACTATTTGCTCACGCAGTTGTGGACAAAGGGGTGTACCTCGCCCCATCCTTTCTTGTGAAAGACTGAGCATTTTTTGGGAAGCTGTTTTTATAGCCAATCATGGCACCCACCTGTTCCCAATTAGCCTGCGCACCTGTGGGATGTTCCAAATAAGTGTTTGATGAGCATTCCTCAACTTTATCAGTATTTATTGCCACCTTTCCCAACTTCTTTGTCACGTGTTGCTGCCATCAAATTCTAAAGTTAATGATTATTACAGCACCGGCAACAACACACTCTTGTTGTTGTAATTGATTGATTGATTGATTGATTGAAACTTTTATTAGTAGGTTGCACAGTGAAGTACATATTCCGTACAATTGACCACTAAATGGTAACACCCCAATAAGTCTTTAAGTCGGGGTCCACTTCAATTGATTCATGATACAGATATATACTATCATCATAATACAGTCATCACACAAGATAATCATCAGAGTATACAGGTAAAAGCCAGTAAATTAGAATATTTTGAAAAACTTGATTTATTTCAGTAATTGCATTCAAAAGGTGTAACTTGTACATTATATTTATTCATTGCACACAGACTGATGCATTCAAATGTTTATTTCATTTCATTTTGATGATTTGAAGTGGCAACAAATGAAAATCCAAAATTCCGTGTGTCACAAAATGAGAATATTACTTAAGGCTAATACAAAAAAGGGATTTTTAGAAATGTTGGCCAACTGAAAAGTATGAAAATGAAAAATATGAGCATGTACAATACTCAATACTTGGTTGGAGCTCCTTTTGCCTCAATTACTGCGTTAATGCGGCGTGGCATGGAGTCGATGAGTTTCTGGCACTGCTCAGGTGTTATGAGAGCCCAGGTTGCTCTGATAGTGGCCTTCAACTCTTCTGCGTTTTTGGGTCTGGCATTCTGCATCTTCCTTTTCACAATACCCCACAGATTTTCTATGGGGCTAAGGTCAGGGGAGTTGGCGGGCCAATTTAGAACAGAAATACCATGGTCCGTAAACCAGGCACGGGTAGATTTTGCGCTGTGTGCAGGCGCCAAGTCCTGTTGGAACTTGAAATCTCCATCTCCATAGAGCAGGTCAGCAGCAGGAAGCATGAAGTGCTCTAAAACTTGCTGGTAGACGGCTGCGTTGACCCTGGATCTCAGGAAACAGAGTGGACCGACACCAGCAGATGACATGGCACCCCAAACCATCACTGATGGTGGAAACTTTACACTAGACTTCAGGCAACGTGGATCCTGTGCCTCTCCTGTCTTCCTCCAGACTCTGGGACCTCGATTTCCAAAGGAAATGCAAAATTTGCTTTTGTCAGAAAACATGACTTTGGACCACTCAGCAGCAGTCCAGCTCTTTTTTTCCTTAGCCCAGGTGAGACGCTTTTCGCGCTGTTTCTTGGTCAACAGTGGCTTGACACGAGGTACGCGGCAGTTGAAACCCATGTCTTTCAAGCGTCTCTTGGTGGTGGATCTTGAAGCACTGACTCCAGCAGCTGTCCACTCCTTCTGAATCTCCCCCACATTTTTGAATGGGTTTTTTTTCACAATCTTGACCAGGGCGCGGTGATCCCTATCGCTTGTACACTTTTTCTGACCACAGTTTTTCCTTCCCTTTGCCTCTCCATTAATGTGTTTGGACACAGAGCTCTGAGAACAGCCAGCCTCTTCAGCAATAACCTTTTGTGTCTTTCCCTCCTTGTGCAATGTGTCGATGGTTGCCTTTTGGACAGCTGTCAAATCTGAAGTCTTCCCCATGTTTGTGTAGGCTTCAGAACTGGACTGAGAGACCATTTAAAGCCCTTTGCAGGTGTTTTGAGTTAATCAGCTGATTAGTTTGTGGCACCAGGTGTCTTCAAAATTTAACCCTTACACAATATTCTAATTTTGTGACACACGGAATTTTGGATTTTCATTTGTTGCCACTTCAAATCATCAAAATTAAATGAAATAAACATTTGAATGCATCAGTCTGTGTGCAATGAATAAATATAATGTACAAGTTACACCTTTTGAATGCAATTACTGAAATAAATCAAGTTTTTCAAAATATTCTACTGGCTTTTACCTGTATAATTCAAGGAAATACGGTATCTGCTTACAAGTCACAATTATTATTATTATTGATATTATTATTAATATTATGAATATTATTCTTATACATGCATCAAGTTCAAATCAAGTCTGTTATAAAAAGTATTAAAATCATTGACCATTAACAAGGTGTGAAGAGGGTATGAAGTTATTATTTATTGTTCATAAAACAAACACAGAGGGGTTCATGTGCCTCCTCCTGCTGGACAAGTGGGAGGAGTCAAAGGCGGGGCCAAAGTGCATTGTTCATGTGCTTCCTCCTGCTGGACAAGTGGGAGGAGTCAAAGGCGTGGGCAAAGTGCATTGTTCATGTGCCTCCTCCTGCTGGACAAGTGGGAGGAGTCAAAGGCGTGGCCAAAGTGCATTGTTCATGTCCCTCCTCCTGCTGGACAAGTGGGAGGAGTCAAAGGCGGGGCCTAAGTGGGGGAGAATAGTTTGCGAGTTCAGTCATCCAAAAATGTTTTTTTCACTGAGCGCAACTTTGGGAATCTAACAAGACGCCAAGAAAAAAAGAAACATTCTTCTGATTTTGTGACTTGTTTTGTTTAGTTTAGTTTAGTTTAGCCTGCGAGGAGGACTAAAGAAGCGAACGGAAGTTGCCTCGCTCGAAGAAGAAAAGACGAACAGTTTGAACACTTTTGGGTAAGTTTCACTCCTCCTTTTCCAACAAAATGTCTTCTGGAAACATGTTGGCTCTTTTCTCTGCTCGGGAATGACTTTGGAGGAGCAACAAGTGCTCTTTGTCGTCTTTGTCGTCCACCACTTTGTCACGCTGCTTGTCCGAGCACAAGTCCACTTCTTAAAGGCATCCTTGCACCTAACTATGCAACTAAATACATCTATTCTGCAACTAACTACATTTATTCTGCAACTAACTACATCTATTCTGCACTAAAGGCCACTTGGAGTCGGACAAGTCCAGATCTGGTTAGCGAGCGAGGTTCTTACTTTGAATTGACGCATACGTGCTCTTACTTTGGAAGCTCCAAGAATGTTTTGGGGGGAAAAGTGACACGTCGCTTGTGTTTTTGCGTCTTAATCTTGTCTTTTTGGACCGAGAAGCGTGTCGGCGTTGCAGGCCGTAGCCACCATTGGGGGGGACTTCTGACTAACCCCCACTTTGCCGTGAGGCCTTTTCTCCCAGCCGACAGCGAACGCACCACTTGGCTGCGCGTTGCTGGCACCTTCAGGGACCCTCGGTTTCCGGAGTGACTAGTTGTTGATGAACTCTGCAGATGGAAGCTTCTAGTTCTTCTACCTCCTCTCACTCTCATATTAATGCGTGTTTCCCATCTCTGGCTGTGGACTTGTGGACTAGATCTGTGGTGTTCTTAGTGATTTAGGCTTTTAGAAAAAAACATGCATCGCTTGTGGCTCTCCAAGTACCACCATAATGACAACATTAAATACAGTAGTGTAGTAGACCTAAGTATTCATTAAGTACCACCATAATGACAACATTAAATACAGTAGTGTAGTAGACCTAAGTATTCATTAAGTACCACCATAATGACAACATTAAAATACAGTAGTGTAGTAGACCTAAGTATTCATTAAGTACCACCATAATGACAACATTAAATACAGTAGTGTAGTAGACCTAAGTATTCATTAAGTACCACCATAATGACAACATTAAATACAGTAGTGTAGTAGACCTAAGTATTCATTAAGTACCACCATAATGACAACATTAAATACAGTAGTGTAGTAGACCTAAGTATTCATTAAGTACCACCATAATGACAACATTAAAATACAGTAGTGTAGTAGACCTAAGTATTCATTAAGTACCACCATAATGACAACATTAAATACAGTAGTGTAGTAGACCTAAGTATTCATTAAGTACCACCATAATGACAACATTAAATACAGTAGTGTAGTAGACCTAAGTATTCATTAAGTACCACCATAATGACAACATTAAATACAGTAGTGTAGTAGACCTAAGTATTCATTAAGTACCACCATAATGACAACATTAAAATACAGTAGTGTAGTAGACCTAAGTATTCATTAAGTACCACCATAATGACAACATTAAATACAGTAGTGTAGTAGACCTAAGTATTCATCAAGTACCACCATAATGACAACATTAAATACAGTAGTGTAGTAGACCTAAGTATTCATTAAGTACCACCATAATGACAACATTAAAACACAGTGGCGTAGTAGACCAAATTATCCATTAAGTACCACCATAATGACAACATTAAATACAGTAGTGTAGTAGACCTAAGTATTCATTAAGTACCACCATAATGACAACATTAAATACAGTAGTGTAGTAGACCTAAGTATTCATTAAGTACCACCATAATGACAACATTAAATACAGTAGTGTAGTAGACCTAAGTATTCATCAAGTACCACCATAATGACAACATTAAATACAGTAGTGTAGTAGACCTAAGTATTCATTAAGTACCACCATAATGACAACATTAAATACAGTAGTGTAGTAGACCTAAGTATTCATTAAGTACCACCATAATGACAACATTAAATACAGTAGTGTAGTAGACCTAAGTATTCATCAAGTACCACCATAATTACAACATTAAAACACAGTGGCGTAGTAGACCTAATTATCCATTAAGTACCACCATAATGACAACATTAAATACAGTAGTGTAGTAGACCTAAGTATTCATTAAGTACCACCATAATGACAACATTAAAATACAGTAGTGTAGTAGACCTAAGTATTCATTAAGTACCACCATAATGACAACATTAAATACAGTAGTGTAGTAGACCTAAGTATTCATTAAGTACCACCATAATGACAACATTAAAACACAGTGGCGTAGTAGACCTAAGTATTCATTAAGTACCACCATAATGACAACATTAAATACAGTAGTGTAGTAGACCTAAGTATTCATTAAGTACCATCATAATGACAACATTAAATACAGTAGTGTAGTAGACCTAAGTATTCATTAAGTATCACCATAATGACAACATTAAATACAGTAGTGTAGTAGACCTAAGTATTCATCAAGTACCACCATAATGACAACATTAAATACAGTAGTGTAGTAGACCCAAGTATTCATTAAGTATCACCATAATGACAACATTAAATACAGTAGTGTAGTAGACCTAAGTATTCATTAAGTACCACCATAATGACAACATTAAATACAGTAGTGTAGTAGACCTAAGTATTCATTAAGTACCACCATAATGACAACATTAAATACAGTAGTGTAGTAGACCTAAGTATTCATTAAGTACCACCATAATGACAACATTAAATACAGTAGTGTAGTAGACCTAAGTGTTCATTAAGTACCACCATAATGACAACATTAAATACAGTAGTGTAGTAGACCTAAGTATTCATTAAGTACCACCATAATGACAACATTAAATACAGTAGTGTAGTAGACCTAAGTATTCATTAAGTACCACCATAATGACAACATTAAATACAGTAGTGTAGTAGACCTAAGTATTCATTAAGTACCACCATAATGACAACATTAAATACAGTAGTGTAGTAGACCTAAGTATTCATTAAGTACCACCATAATGACAACATTAAATACAGTAGTGTAGTAGACCTAAGTATTCATTAAGTACCACCATAATGACAACATTAAATACAGTAGTGTAGTAGACCTAAGTATTCATCAAGTACCACCATAATGACAACATTAAATACAGTAGTGTAGTAGACCTAAGTATTCATCAAGTACCACCATAATGACAACATTAAAACACAGTGGCATAGTAGGCCTAAGAATTCATTAAAAACAAGGTATTTAAGAAGTACATTTCTTAATTTGGGCCACTATATCATGACCACCCGTTTGAACAGTAACACTGTGTTTGAATATTTCAATAAGTGATTCTTTGGAGTATTAGATGTTTGCCTGTGCATTTGATTATTAGATATATTTTACGTGGACTGAAAACAAAATCTGTACATTTTACTGTATAAAGTGGCAGCTGAGTTTCCAGTATTGTACTGTAAATATTTGGTTTTTCTGTTGTTGTTTTTTACATCATTTTACTGTAAACCGGGGGAAAAGATGTCTGTTTTTTACAGTAACATTCTGGCGACTGAGCTGCCAGTTTGGCTTCAAGTGGGAATATGTCCAACAGACAACCGTACTTTGTCAAGTGTGGGGCAAAAGCATTTCTACAGAAAGTAGCATTACTGCTAATATGTAGCATCATTTGAAAAGTCACCTGCTAGAGAATGAACAGTGCTTACTCCGCATGTCAACATCTTTGTTCGGTGCCACACCATCAAAATGCTGAGGCAAACATTTCCACATCAACACCGTATGAAACAAATAGTCAACAACAGAAGGAGATTACGTCTGCAGGAACCTACCACATAGCGAAGGACATACACTATTTGATTTCCTATTATGCAGCTCATTTTTATTCGACACTTATTGAAATATCTTGTGTGACATCATGTTTTTAAACTATTGTAGTGGCGTTCTGTACAAAAAGTGCACTTTAATTGAGTGTTGTTTTGATATGTCATCTTAGTGACATCATGCACAAAAAGTGCACTTATAGCTTGTTTTAAAATGTCTCTGACAATCTTGCACTTTCTGTTTGCAAATGACATGAATGTTTGTGCCACTGCTTAATAACTCTTTAATAAATACACTTTTACTTGTGATTTCCATCTCTGCATGAAAGTTTAAAAGTAGCATATATTAATGAAGAAGAATGTTTGAATGTAGACACATAGAATCATCATACTGCTCTCATTATATGCATCAAGTGTTCATTCAAGGCTAAGGCTAAATATTGAGATATATATATGGTGCATCGCGATATGGCCTAAAAATATTGAGATATTAAAAAAAGGCCATATCGCCCAGCCCTATTATAATGTACTATAATACTATCATGCATATATTATTTGTATATATCCATCCATCCATTCATTTTCTACCACTTATTCCCTTCTGGGTCGCCGGGGGCGCTGGAGCCTATCTCAGCTATATGTACTATAATACTATCATGCATATATTATTTGTGTGTATATATATATATATATATATATGTGTACTATGATACTATCATGCATATATTATTTGTATATTTATATTTACTATAATAGTATCTTGCATATATTATTTGTATGTATATGTACTATAATACTATCATGCATATATTATTTGTATATATATATATATATATATGTACTATAATACTATCATGCAGGTATTATTTGTATAAATATATGTACTATAATACTATCATGCAGGTATTATTTGTATATATATATATACTGTATATATATATATATATATATATATATATATATATATATATATACATTATATATACCGTATTTTCCGCACTATAAGGCACACCTAAAAACCACAAATTTTCTCAAAAGCTGATAGTGCGCCTTATAACCCGGTGCGCTTTATATATGGATTAATATTAAGATTCATTTTCATAAAGTTTCGGTCTCGCAACTTCGGTAAACAGCCGCCATCTTTTTTCCCGGTAGAACAGGAAGCGCTTCTTCTTCTACGCAAGCAACCGCCAAGGTAAGCACCCGCCCCCATAGAACAGGAAGCGCTTCTTCTTCTACTGTAAGCAACCACCCACCCGCGTAGAAGAAGAAAAAGCGCGCGGATATTACCGTACGTTTCATTTCCTTTGTGTGTTTACATCTGTAAAGACCACAAAATGGCTCCTACTAAGCGACCGGGATCCGGTTCATGAAAAGACGCAATCTCTCCATCTGCACACGGACTACTATTTCACAGCAACTGCCTAAAGACTTTCAAGAAAAGCTGGCTACTTTCCGTGCATATTGTAAAAACAAGATAGCTGAAAAAAGATCCGGCCAGAGAACATTATCAACATGGACGAGGTTCCACTGACTTTTGATATTCCTGTGAACCGCACTGTGGATACAACGGGAGCACGTACGGTGAATATTAGCACCACAGGGAATGAGAAGTCATCCTTCACTGTGGTTCTAGCTTGCCATGCTAATGGCCAGAAACTTCCACCCATGGTGATATTCAAAAGGAAGACCTTGCCAAAAGAGACCTTTCCAGCCGGCGTCATCATAAAAGCTAACTCGAAGGGATGGATGAAGAAAAGATGAGCGAGTGGTTAAGGTAAGTTTAAGTTTACGCGAAGAGGCCGGGTGGCTTTTTTCACGCAGCTCCGTCCATGTTGATATACGACTCCATGCGCGCCCACATCACGCTGGTTTTAATATATTATTAAAGTTTGACTGACCTATCTGACTGTTTTTTTGACATTCCTTTAGCGCAGTTAGATGCGGCTTACAACACGGGGCGGCTTATAGGTGGACAAAGTTTTGAAATATGCCGTTCATTGAAGGTGCGGCTTATAACCCAGGGCGCCTTATGGTGCGGAAAATACGGTATATATATACTGTATATATATATATATATATATATATATATATATATATATACATTATATATATATATATGTATATATACATGTGTATATACATGTATATATATGTGTGTGTGTATATATATATATGTATATATACATATATATTTTTATTTTTTATTTTTTTACCTTTATTTATAAAATGCGACATTTACAAACAGCTGAAAAACAATAATCAAAATAATAGGCGTGTAACGGTACGTGTATTTGTATCGAACCGTTTCGGTGCGGAGGTGTACCGAACGAGTTTCCACACGGACATATTAAGTAGCGTACTGCACGTTGTGTAAACAATACTCAAAATGCCGGACATTTGAGGCATTTATGAAACTCCGCCCTGACAGCTCCGCAAAAGAGGACATGTCCGGTGAAAAGAGGACGTGTGGTCAGTCTATCCTAGCCCGTTAGCTGCTAGCATGCTAGCAAAAGAGGACATTTCCGGTGACCTGACCACACGTCCTCTTTTCACCGGACATGTCCTCTTTTGCGGAGCTGTCAGGGCGGAGTTTCATAAATGCCTCAAATGTCCGGCATTTTGAGTTAGGGTTGAGTGTATTTTCAATGTACCTTCAGGGTGAGGAAGGTTAAAAACAAAACAAACAGTAGCATTGGTGAGGGAGGGGCAGAGACAGAGAGCGAGAGAGAGTTATGATGAACGCGCATGCGTCGCTAGGCTCTGCTTTTTATCCATAGATTTATCAGATTTTTTATTATCTATAGCAGGGGTGTCAAAAGTGTGCATTTTGTATGTATGTATGTATGTATATATATATATATATATATATATATATACACACAACAATTTAGGGATTTCACCATCTACGCTCCGTAATATCATTATAACGTTCAGAGAATGTGGAGAAATGACTGCATGTAAGACATGATATTACACACCTTGGATCCCTCAGGTGGTACTGCATCAAAAAGGCACATCAGTGTGTAAAGGATATCACCACGTGGATTATTTCTACATGTATCATTGTTGTGTATTGTTCATATATATGATGTCATAGATTATTTATACACATATTATTGTTGTTTATTTTTCATATGTATGATGTCATAGATTATTTATACACATATTATTGTTGTTTATTTTTCATATGTATGATGTCATAGTATTATCTTTCAACCTGCCCATTGTACAGCACTTTGGCGACCCCGGTGGTACATTTTAAATGTGCTTTATGAATAAAGTTGATTTCATTTGATTTGTTATTGTTGTGGACTATCTTGTGACCTGACTGATACTGTTCCTCCAGATGAAGGTTGTTATTGTTGTGGATAAGGATGTCCGATAATGGCTTTTTGCCGATATCCGATATTCCGATATTATCCAACTCTTTAATTACCGATACCGATATCAACCGATACCGATATCAACCGATACATACAGTCGTGGAATTAACACATTATTATGCCTAATTTGGACAACCATGTATGGTGAAGATAAGGTACTTTAAAAAAAATAAAATAAGATAAATAAATTAAAAACATTTTCTTGAATAAAAAGGAAAGTAAAACAATATAAAAACAGTTACATAGAAACTAGTAATGAATGAAAATGAGTCAAATGAAGTGTTAAAGGTTAGTACTATTAGTGGAGCAATCATGTGTGCTTACGGACTGTATCCCTGCAGACTGTATTGATATATATTGATATATAATGTAGGAACCTACCAGAATATTAATAACAGAAAGAAACAACCCTTTTGTGTGAATGAGTTTGAATGGGGGAGGGAGGTTTTTTGGGTTGGTGCACTAATTGTAAGTGTAGCTTGTGTTTTTTATGTTGATTTAATACAAAAATAAATAAAAAAAAAACCAAAAAACGATACCGATAATAAAAAAAACGATACCGATAATTTCCGATATTACATTTTAACGCATTTATTGGCCGATAATATCGGCCTGCCGATATTATCGGACATCTCTAGTTGTGGACTATCTTGTGACCCGACTGATACTGTTCCAGATGAAGGTTGTTATTGTTGTGGACTATCTTGTGACCTGACTGATACTGTTCCAGATGAAGGTTGCTATTGCTGTGGACTATCTTGTGACCTGACTGATACTGTTCCAGATGAAGGTTGTTATTGTTGTGGACTATCTTGTGACCCGACTGATACTGTTCCAGATGAAGGTTGTTATTGTTGTGGACTATCTTGTGACCTGACTGATACTGTTCCAGATGAAGGTTGCTATTGCTGTGGACTATCTTGTGACCTGACTGATACTGTTCCAGATGAAGGTTGTTATTGTTGTGGACTATATTGTGACCTGACTGATACTGTTCCAGATGAAGGTTGTTATTGTTGTGGACTATCTTGTGACCTGACTGATACTGTTCCAGATGAAGGTTGTTATTGTTGTGGACTATATTGTGACCTGACTGATACTGTTCCAGATGAAGGTTGTTATTGTTGTGGACTATCTTGTGACCTGACTGATACTGTTCCAGATGAAGGTTGTTATTGTTGTGGACTATCTTGTGACCTGACTGATACTGTTCCAGATGAAGGTTGTTTTTGTTGTGGACTATCTTGTGACCTGACTGATACTGTTCCAGATGAAGGTTGTTATTGTTGTGGACTATATTGTGACCCGACTGATACTGTTCCAGATGAAGGTTGTTATTGTTGTGGACTATATTGTGACCCGACTGATACTGTTCCAGATGAAGGTTGTTATTGTTGTGGACCTGACTGATACTGTTCCAGATGAAGGTTGTTATTGTTGTGGACTATCTTGTGACCCGACTGATACTGTTCCAGATGAAGGTTGTTATTGTTGTGGACTATATTGTGACCTGACTGATACTGTCCCAGATGAAGGTTGTTATTGTTGTGGACTATATTGTGACCCGACTGATACTGTTCCAGATGAAGGTTGTTATTGTTGTGGACTATCTTGTGACCCGACTGATACTGTTCCAGATGAAGGTTGTTATTGTTGTGGACTCTCTTGTGACCTGACTGATACTGTTCCAGATGAAGGTTGTTATTGTTGTGGACTATATTGTGACCTGACTGATACTGTTCCAGATGAAGGTTGTTATTGTTGTGGACTATCTTGTGACCCGACTGATACTGTTCCAGATGAAGGTTGCTATTGCTGTGGACTATCTTGTGACCCGACTGATACTGTTCCAGATGAAGGTTGTTATTGTTGTGGACTATATTGTGACCTGACTGATACTGTTCCAGATGAAGGTTGTTATTGTTGTGGACTATCTTGTGACCCGACTGATACTGTTCCAGATGAAGGTTGCTATTGCTGTGGACTATCTTGTGACCCGACTGATACTGTTCCAGATGAAGGTTGTTATTGTCTTGTGACCTGACTGATGCTTTTCCAGATGAAGGTTGTTATTGTTGTGGACTAGGAAGAAATGTCAGCCATCTTGAAACATGTCTGAACTATAATCTACGTGAAGATTGTTTTTATTGAAATGTTGACAATATTTCAGGAAGAAAGCTTACAATGTATTAAATCCATAAAATGTATAAAATGGAGTAGATGAGTTATTGTGATGTAGACAAATGTCATATTTTGACCTATTTCCCCAGATGTTCTATATTTAGGAATACAAAGTTGATGTTCCTCTTAGACACACCTAATAAGGTGTTTGATGATCAATTAAACCTAACATTAGCACACATAAAAATAATGTTAAAAAAGAAGTGAAAGCCTTTTCCAGATGTTGACTATTTGTTATACTAATTCATCTTTCAATGACTTCTACTGCAAATGAATATCATCCTGGACGACTAATATCAGTAAAAACCCTAGGGCTCCATCTCTCCATCGCTTTGTTTTAGCCACTTGTTTGTCGCGCCCTCCCTCCTGATTGGCTAATACCTGCTCTTGAAAGGTGCCAGCGTTCCTTTCCCATGGCCCCGCGCTTCATTCTTATCTCAATTCATGCTAATTAGCCGCTGCCTAATTGATTTGAAGGCCTGCGCCTCCCCCGCCTTACAATTGGGGATCTCCCTCGTTAATCCCCAAAGACGCTCTGTAGCTCGTTAGGGAAAGTGGAGAGGATTTGGACGAGCGTTAATACTTTCAAAGATGGCTGCTGGGGGGGGGGGGGGGGGGGGGGGGGGTCTCTTTAGCGATGCTTAGATGACTTCTTGTGGATGATTTGATGGCATGAGAAGTGACCTTTCTCCACCTGCCCAGTCCAACCCTTCCTCATCCTTTTCATTTTCTACTGGACCCGACAATTTACACTCTTGTTGATTTGCTCTCAATTACTTCATTTCATGAAAAACACTTTTGAACTGATACTATTATTATTATTATTATCATTATTATTATTATCATTATTATTATTATTACATTCAGGTTTCGGCTTGACGTGGCGACATTATTACATGACTGCACTGACTTTGTGGATTCTTGTCTTGTTCCAGGTGTCGGTTCTTAGTCCGGGGCCGACGTTCCACAAGTTGTTAGTCCGGGGCCAATGTTCCACAAGTTGTTAGTCCGGCGCCAACGTTCCACAAGTTGTTAGACTGGGGCCAATGTTCCACAAGTTGTTAGTCCGGAGCCAACGTTCCACAAGTTGTTAGTCCGGGGCCAACGTTCCACAAGTTGTTAGTCCGGGGCCAACGTTCCACAAGTTGTTAGTCCGGGGCCAACGTTCCACAAGTTGTTAGTCCGGGGCCAACGTTCCACAAGTTGTTAGTCCAGGGCCAACGTTCCACAAGTTGTTAGTCCGGGGCCAACGTTCCACAAGTTGTTAGTCCGGGGCCAACGTTCCACAAGTTGTTAGTCCGGGGCCAACGTTCCACAAGTTGTTATTCCGGGGCCAACGTTCCACAAGTTGTTAGTCCGGGGCCAACGTTCCACAAGTTTTTAGTCCGGGGGCAACGTTCCACAAGTTGTTAGTCCGGGGCCAACGTTCCACAAGTTGTTAGTCCGGGGCCAACATTCCACAAGTTTTTAGTCCGGGGCCAACGTTCCACAAGTTGTTAGTCCGGGGCCAACGTTCCACAAGTTGTTAGTCCGGGGCCAACGTTCCACAAGTTGTTAGTCCGGGGCCAACGTTCCACAAGTTGTTAGTCCGGGGCCAACGTTCCACAAGTTGTTAGTCCGGGGCCAACGTTCCACAAGTTGTTAGTCCGGGGCCAACGTTCCACAAGTTGTTAGTCCGGGGCCAACGTTCCACAAGTTTTTAGTCCGGGGCCAACGTTCCACAAGTTGTTAGTCCGGGGCCAACGTTCCACAAGTTGTTAGTCCGGGGCCAACGTTCCACAAGTTGTTAGTCCGGGGCCAACGTTCCACAAGTTGTTAGTCCGAGGCCAACGTTCCACAAGTTGTTAGTCCGGGGCCAACGTTCCACAAGTTGTTAGTCCGGGGCCAACATTCCACAAGTTTTTAGTCCGGGGCCAACGTTCCACAAGTTGTTAGTCCGGGGCCAACGTTCCACAAGTTGTTAGTCCGGGGCCAACGTTCCACAAGTTGTTAGTCCGGGGCCAACGTTCCACAAGTTGTTAGTCCGAGGCCAACGTTCCACAAGTTGTTAGTCCGGCGCCAACGTTCCACAAGTTGTTAGTCCGGCGCCAACGTTCCACAAGTTGTTAGACTGGGGCCAATGTTCCACAAGTTGTTGGTCCGGAGCCAACGTTCCACAAGTTGTTAGTCCGGCGCCAACGTTCCACAAGTTGTTAGTCCAGCGCCAACGTTCCACAAGTTGTTAGTCCGGCGCCAACGTTCCACAAGTTGTTAGACTGGGGCCAATGTTCCACAAGTTGTTAGTCCGGGGCCAACGTTCCACAAGTTGTTAGTCCGGGGCCAACGTTCCACAAGTTGTTAGTCCGGGGCCAACGTTCCACAAGTTGTTAGTCCGGGGCCAACGTTCCACAAGTTGTTAGTCCGGGGCCAACGTTCCACAAGTTGTTAGTCCGGGGCCAACGTTCCACAAGTTGTTAGTCCGGCGCCAACGTTCCACAAGTTGTTAGACCGGGGCCAACGTTCCACAAGTTGTTAGTCCGGAGCCAACGTTCCACAAGTTGTTAGTCCGGCGCCAACGTTCCACAAGTTGTTAGTCCGGGGCCAACGTTCCACAAGTTGTTAGTCCGGGGCCAACGTTCCACAAGTTGTTAGTCCGGGGCCAACGTTCCACAAGTTGTTAGTCCGGGGCCAACGTTCCACAAGTTGTTAGTCCGGGGCCAACGTTCCACAAGTTGTTAGTCCGGGGCCAATGTTCCACAAGTTGTTAGTCCGGGGCCAACGTTCCACAAGTTGTTAGTCCGGCGCCAACGTTCCACAAGTTGTTAGTCCGGGGCCAACGTTCCACAAGTTGTTAGTCCGGCGCCAACGTTCCACAAGTTGTTAGACTGGGGCCAATGTTCCACAAGTTGTTAGTCCGGAGCCAACGTTCCACAAGTTGTTAGTCCGACGCCAACGTTCCACAAGTTGTTAGTCCGGCGCCAACGTTCCACAAGTTGTTAGTCCGGGGCCAACGTTCCACAAGTTGTTAGTCCGGGGCCAATGTTCCACAAGTTGTTATTCCGGGGCCAACGTTCCACAAGTTGTTAGTCCGGGGCCAACATTCCACAAGTTTTTAGTCCGGGGCCAACGTTCCACAAGTTGTTAGTCCGGGGCCGACGTTCCACAAGTTGTTAGTCCGGGGCCGACGTTCCACAAGTTGTTAGTCCGGGGCCAACGTTCCACAAGTTGTTAGTCCGGGGCCAACGTTCCACAAGTTGTTAGTCCGGGGCCAACGTTCCACAAGTTGTTAGTCCGGGGCCAACGTTCCACAAGTTGTTAGTCCGGGGCCAACGTTCCACAAGTTGTTAGTCCGGGGCCAACGTTCCACAAGTTGTTAGTCCGGGGCCAACGTTCCACAAGTTGTTAGTCCGGGGCCAACGTTCCACAAGTTGTTAGTCCGGGGCCAACGTTCCACAAGTTGTTAGTCCGGGGCCAACGTTCCACAAGTTGTTAGTCCGGGGCCAACGTTCCACAAGTTGTTAGTCCGGGGCCAACGTTCCACAAGTTGTTAGTCCGGGGCCAACGTTCCACAAGTTGTTAGTCCGGGGCCAACGTTCCACAAGTTGTTAGTCCGGGGCCAATGTTCCACAAGTTGTTATTCCGGGGCCAACATTCCACAAGTTTTTAGTCCGGGGCCAACGTTCCACAAGTTGTTAGTCCGGGGCCGACGTTCCACAAGTTGTTAGTCCGGGGCCGACGTTCCACAAGTTGTTAGTCCGGGGCCGACGTTCCACAAGTTGTTAGTCCGGGGCCGACGTTCCACAAGTTGTTAGTCCGGGGCCGACGTTCCACAAGTTGTTAGTCCGGGGCCGACGTTCCACAAGTTGTTAGTCCGGGGCCAACGTTCCACAAGTTGTTAGTCCGGGGCCAACGTTCCACAAGTTGTTAGTCCGGGGCCAACGTTCCACAAGTTGTTAGTCCGGGGCCAACGTTCCACAAGTTGTTAGTCCGGGCCAACGTTCCACAAGTTGTTAGTCCGGGGCCAACGTTCCACAAGTTGTTAGTCCGGGGCCAACGTTCCACAAGTTGTTAGTCCGGGGCCAACGTTCCACAAGTTGTTAGTCCGGGGCCAACGTTCCACAAGTTGTTAGTCCGGGGCCAACGTTCCACAAGTTGTTAGTCCGGGGCCAACGTTCCACAAGTTGTTAGTCCGGAGCCAACGTTCCACAAGTTGTTAGTCCGGCGCCAACGTTCCACAAGTTGTTAGTCCGGGGCCAACGTTCCACAAGTTGTTAGTCCGGGCCAACGTTCCACAAGTTGTTAGTCCGGGGCCAACGTTCCACAAGTTGTTAGTCCGGGGCCAACGTTCCACAAGTTGTTAGTCCGGGGCCAATGTTCCACAAGTTGTTATTCCGGGGCCAACATTCCACAAGTTTTTAGTCCGGGGCCAACGTTCCACAAGTTGTTAGTCCGGGGCCGACGTTCCACAAGTTGTTAGTCCGGGGCCAACGTTCCACAAGTTGTTAGTCATGGTGGTAGTGGGGGTGCATATTGCAGCCCGGAAGAGTTAGGGCTGCATGGGATTCTGGGTATTTGTTTTGTTGTGTTTATGTTGTGTTACGGTGCGGATGTTCTCCCGAAATGTGTTTGTCATTCTTGTTTGGTGTGGATTCACAGTGTGGCGCATATTTCTAACAGTGTTAAAGTTATTTATACGGGCACCGTCAGTGTAACCTGTGTCGCTGTTGGTCTAGTATGCGTTGCATTTACGTGTGTGTGCGCGTGTTGAAGTTGCACATATTTAGTGATCGGGCTGGCACGTTGTTGGAATGGATGAAAAGCAGACGTGACGACAGCTCGTGGAGGACGATAAACTCAGTGCCTTTAAAGCACGCCCCCAAGACTGTGGTCCGGGTGGAGTACGAGGTATAATGACTGATGAACAACTTCGTTCGATAATGAAGGTTGCCTCAGCTCAAAGCCTGAGCCCCGACATTAATGAACTAGCATCCAAGAAAAGATGTCAGGTATCTGGCTTGGGCACATCAGATTAGATCAGTGTGTTGCAAACTGAGCAGTTTAAAGTCCTGAATGGTTGGTTTAGTCATTATTTTATTTTTAAATTTATTAGTCTGTGGAAAAAGTTAATGTTGATATTTAGCTCAGAAGGCTGCAAATAGAAAAGAGGCATTCATTTTTATTTAAATTGTATTTGATATACCATTGATATTTTTTAATTATTATTATTATTATTTCAAACTCGATTTTGCATGTCACTATAAAGTTATACAAGCCGTGCTTGTTCAATATTTAATGCAAAACTTGTTTGGGTCCCTATTAAAAGGTTAATTTGTCCAACCTTGGCCCGCGGCTTTGTTCAGTTTTACATTTTGGCCCACTCTGTATTTGAGTTTGACACCCCTGGTATACGCCCTCTCGCAGCAGAGAGGTAGCAGCACGGCTAACGTGGGCTGTGATGCTAGCGCTAATATGAGAGAAAGAAGGTGCGAATCTGGTAACAAATGAAGGAAGAATTAATTCCCCCAAAAAACAGCAGGGGGTCCATCGTCTGGCGGTGGTTTGGCTTCAAGTGGGAATATGTCCAACAGACAACCGTAATTTGTCAAGTGTGGGGCGAAAGCGTTGCTATAAAAAGTAGCATTACTGCTTATATGTAGCATCATTTGAAAAGTCACCTGCTCGAGAATGAAGAGTGCTTACTCCGCATGTCAACATCTCCGTTCGGTGCCACACTCCCACAGCATCAAAATGCCGAGGCAAACATTTCCAGATCAACACCGTATGAAAAAAATAGTGATTTTTTTAGTTGTGACTTCCTTCTCTGCATAAAAGTTTAAAAGTAGCATATATTAATGCAGTATGAAGAAGAATGTTTTAATGTAGACACATAGAATCATCATACTGCTGTCATTATATGCATCAAGTGTTCATTCAAGGCTAAGGCTAAATATCCACATACCGTATTTTCCGCACCATAAGGCGCCCTGGGTTATAAGCCGCGCCTTCAATGAACGGCATATTTCAAAACTTTGTCCACCTATAAGCCGCCCCGTGTTGTAAGCCGCATCTAACTGCGCTAAAGGAATGTCAAAAAAACAGTCAGATAGGTCAGTCAAACTTTAATAATACATTAAAACCAGCGTGATGTGGGCGCGCATGGAGTCGTATATCAACATGGACGAAGCTGCGTGAAAAAAGCCACCCGGCCTCTTCGCGTAAACTTAAACTTACCTTAACCACTCGCTCATCTTTTCTTCATCCATCCCTTCGAGTTAGCTTTTATGATGACGCCGGCTGGAAAGGTCTCTTTTGGCAAGGTCTTCCTTTTGAATATCACCATGGTTGAAGTTTCTGGCCATTAGCATGGCAAGCTAGAACCACAGTGAAGGATGACTTCTCATTCCCTGTGGTGCGAATATTCACCGTACGTGCTCCCGTTGTATCCACAGTGCGGTTCACAGGAATATCAGTTGCTGTGAAATAGTAATCCGTGTGCGGATGGAGATTGCGTCTTTTCATGAACCGGATCCCTGTCGTTTAGTAGGAGCCATTTTGTGGTCTTTACAGATGTAAACACACAAAGGAAATGAAACGTACGGTAATATCCGCGCGCTTTTTCTTCTTCTACGCGGGCGGGTGGTTGCTTACAGTAGAAGAAGAAGCGCTTCCTGTTCTATGGGGGCGGGTGCTTACCTTGGCGGTTGCTTGCGTAGAAGAAGAAGCGCTTCCTGTTCTACCGGGAAAAAAGATGGCGGCTGTTTACCATAGTTGCGGGATCGAAACTTTATGAAAATGAATCGTAATATTAATCCATATATAAAGCGCACCGGGTTATAAGGCGCACTGTCAGCTTTTGAGAAAATTTGTGGTTTTTAGGTGCGCCTTATAGTGCGGAAATACGGTATTATTATTGTTATGGCTGACAATAATGTTGACAATAACATGGTTTATCAATATAGTAGTTATTATTATTATTATTATTGTTATGGCTGACAATAATGTTGACAATAACATGGTTTATCAATATAGTAGTTATTATTATTATTATTATTGTTATGGCTGACAATAATGTTGACAATAACATGGTTTATCAATATAGTAGTTATTATTATTATTATTATTGTTATGGCTGACAATACCTGTTGACAATAACATGGTTTATCAATATAGTAGTTATTATTATTATTATTATTGTTATGGCTGACAATAATGTTGACAATAACATGGTTTATCAATATAGTAGTTATTATTATTATTATTATTGTTATGGCTGACAATAATGTTGACAATAACATGGTTTATCAATATAGTAGTTATTATTATTATTATTATTGTTATGGCTGACAATAATGTTGACAATAACATGGTTTATCAATATAGTAGTTATTATTATTATGGCTGACAATACTGTTGACAATAATCTCATGGTTTATCAACAATAGTTTGTTAAGCGTGGATGCTAACAAACAGCGGTGTGGATAAATGTGAAGATGTGCCCCCCCCCCCCCCCCCCCCCCCCCGGCCTTTTAGCCATCAATCTCAAAAGTCTCCTACCTCTTGGTCATGCCCCCCACCCCTCCCCCCTCACCCCTCCGGGGTCATTGAGCGAGGACCCATCAGCTCTTCCTCGGCCCTTCAGAGCAGCGTCTCCTTTTCTCCAGGGGTCCGCGGGGGTCTTTGTCCGGGCGCCGGCTCACTGCTTTACAATGACCCTCCACTCTATTAAGGTGCGTTCTGCCTGTTAGCGTCTCCCGGGGCAACCGGCCCCCCGCACGGCAGCTATGCAGCGCTGCATTGTGGGCCGCGGAGCCCGGCGGGCCCGTTGAATCCCCCGCCACTCCTCACACTTGACACCGCATGTGTTTATCTAAAGGGGGGCGGCAGGGGGGGCTTTGTGGTGTTTGGAGAAGCTGAAGAACGTAAAAGTGATAAATATTCAGCCCCCCCCCCCCCCCCCTTCTTCTCCGTGCCAGGAAGCAGATGGAATGTGAGCGTTGAGGGAGGAGCCTCCAGGCGGGTTTTGTCCAATTAGCAGGCTTGTCAAAGTGGATTTATCCGCCCAGCACAATGGGCTTGAGGGAGGGGCTTGTCATGTGACCAGCACGGCCACCTATTTGGACTCAGGACTCACTCAGCCATGTTTGGTCTCCTCCAAGGGGACTTCTGGGTACCAGGACTACCTTGTAGCTCTCCAAGTCTCCCTTGTGTCCCAGATCCCAGGCAAGGATTCCAAAGTCCAACATTCCAGGCTTTTCCAACTGACCTGGAAGAAGCTTTCAGAAAACAGTTTGGGGGACTTTGGTCTCCTCCAAGGGGACTTCTGGGGACCAGGACTACCTTGTAGCTCTCCAAGTCTCTCTTGTGTCCCAGATCCCAGGCAAGGATTCCAAAGTCCAACATTCCAGGCTTTTCAAAACTGACCTGGAAGAAGCTTTCAGAAAACAATTTGGGGGACTTTGGTCTCCTCCAAGGGGACTTCTGGGGACCAGGACTACCTTGTAGCTCTCCAAGTCTCTCTTGTGTCCCAGATCCCAGGCAAGGATTCCAAAGTCCAACATTCCAGGCTTTTCAAAACTGACCTGGAAGAAGCTTTCAGAAAACAAAGAGTAGGAAGATGAGAAGAGTCCAAATGTTTTAAAAGTTGGACTTGATTGGCTCAGCTTCTTGGTGTTCCTATGACTGAGAGTTTGACTGAGAACTTGGCGTCCTGGTGTCGATTTGTTTGTAGGGCTGGCCGGTAAAACCATACCGCGACAGACACACACGTGTTTGATCAAATATTCAATACACATTCATGTTTTTTGGTCGGACGATCACAGAAATGATGACGCAAGATTTGTTTCATGAAGTCCCTTGTATTTTAGGAACCCAGCAAACAGGAAACAGGAAGTGTTCCCTCCAGGGTCCATGGTTAAAGTACAGTTTAAGTACCAGGTCCATGGTTTCCTCGGGGTAACACCCTGGGACCACTAAATCTGGTGGTTTTATTCTTATTTCTGCAGGACACACCACTGCTGCTACCACTCAACACACTGCCATTCTTAAAGGAACACACACACACACACACACACACACACACACACACACACACACACACACACACACACACACACACACACACACATGCTACTCTCATGATACCATTTTGTGGTCTGGCTGTGATTCTCTGCATGGAGTGAGAAGAGAGAGTGTGACATCTTGATATATTTACTCAATAAGTCACTGTGGATTCTCTGCATGGAGTGAGAAGAGAGAGTGTGATATCTTGATATATTTACTCAACTTCTCTTTAGATTTGAATGCAGGCGTGCGGCGACATGCTGGCACGTGTCCAATTAATGAGTAGCTTCTCATGCTACTGTGTAGTGTTCAATATCTTATACACTACTGCCATCTAGTGGCTCATATTTGCAACCACCATCTCATCTACTTGAATAATTGTATTACCGTATTTTCCGCACTATAAGGCGCACCTAAAAACCACAAATTTTCTCAAAAGCTGACAGTGCGCCTTATAACCCGGTGCGCTTTATATATGGATAAATATTAAGATTCATTTTCATAAAGTTTCGGTCTCGCAACTACGGTAAACAGCCGCCATCTTTTTTCCCCGTAGAAGAGGAAGTGCTTCTTCTTCTACGCAAGCAACCGCCAAGGTAAGCACCCGCCCCCATAGAACAGGAAGCGCTTCTTCTTCTACTGTAAGCAACCACCCTCCCGCGTAGAAGAAGAAAAAGCGTGCGGATATTACGTTTCATTTCCTTTGTGTGTTTACATCTGTAAAGACCACAAAATGGCTCCTACTAAGCGACAGGGATCCGGTTCATGAAAAGACGCAATCTCTCCATCCGCACACGGATTACTATTTCACAGCAACTGCCTAAAGACTTTCAAGAAAAGCTGGCTACTTTCCGTGCATATTGTAAAAACAAGATAGCTGAAAAAAAGATCCGGCCAGAGAACATTATCAACATGGACGAGGTTCCACTGACTTTTGATATTCCTGTGAACCGCACTGTGGATACAACGGGAGCACGTACGGTGAATATTCGCACCACAGGGAATGAGAAGTCATCCTTCACTGTGGTTCTAGCTTGCCATGCTAATGGCCAGAAACTTCCACCCATGGTGATATTCAAAAGGAAGACCTTGCCAAAAGAGACCTTTCCAGCTGGCGTCATCATAAAAGCTAACTCGAAGGGATGGATGAAGAAAAGATGAGCGAGTGGTTAAGGTAAGTTTAAGTTTACGCGAAGAGGCCGGGTGGCTTTTTTCACGCAGCTTCGTCCATGTTGATATACGACTCCATGCGCGCCCACATCACGCTGGTTTTTAATATATTATTAAAGTTTGACTGACCTATCTGACTGTTTTTTTGACATTCCTTTAGCGCAGTTAGATGCGGCTTACAACACGGGGCGGCTTATAGGTGGACAAAGTTTTGAAATATGCCGTTCATTGAAGGCGCGGCTTATAACCCAGGGCGCCTTATGGTGCGGAAAATACGGTACCTTTTATTCTCCTACCTGACTACCAGACACTCTCCACTGATAATTAGCACCCTTACTAAGTTGTTTCTGTATTTATTGGCAGGCTTAAATAAGTCATGAAATGATCAACATATATTGTCATATCGCCCAGCCCTATTTTTAGTTGGTGTTTCTACGCTTTGAAGCCGTTGATTATTTTACGCCACGACCACATGAGTGCCCTTGGATGCCCTCTAGCCCGGGGTTTCCACCGGTTGCTGCCGCTCAGCCAGGCCAGAGCAGGTTCCAGTCCAGCAGGGATGAGATGCACTGGTCTCACACAGCCATCACCAACAATAGAAGTTTCCCAATGTAATCGTTGTTGGCTCTAGCATTGTTGTTGGCTCTAGCATTGTTGTTGGCGATGAAGGGGTCTGGGGTTCCTCCTCTACATCCCGTGTCTGGCTAGCTCATTATCTCTCAAAATGTCTCGGGAATCTTCGTGAGTCTGATATTATTTTCATCATATCTATTTACTCGCAAACATTAGACGTCTTTCCGTGTCATACATAAGATATATATCAATCAATCAATCAATCAATCAATGTTTATTTATATAGCCCTAAATCACAAAAGTCTCAAAGGGCTGTATGAGAATAGTTCAATATAGAGGAAACTTGTTTTTATACTCTACTGCTACTTTAACTTTTTGTCTACTGCCATGTTTGTTGTTGTTGTTGTTGTTGTTGCACGCGTCGTTAATGAGTAGTGTGTTTTTCCCCGTCTTTATCAAAATATAACTATAGATGTCAACATTGTGTACGTGCTGAAAGATTCATTTATGATTGTTTATCAAAATATAACTATAGATGTCAACATTGTGTACGTGCTGAAAGATTCATTTATGATTGTTTATCAAAATATAACTATAGATGTCAACATAGTGTACGTGCTGAAAGATTCATTTATGATTGTTTATCAAAATATAACTATAGATGTCAACATTGTGTACGTGCTGAAAGATTCATTTATGATTGTTTATCAAATTATAACTATAGATGTCAACATTGTGTACGTGCTGAAAGATTCATTTATGATTGTTTATCAAAATATAACTATAGATGTCAACATAGTGTACGTGCTGAAAGATTCATTTATGATTGTTTATCAACATATAACTATAGATGTCAACATTGTGTATGTGCTGAAAGATTCATTTATGATTGTTTATCAAAATATAACTATAGATGTGAACATTGTGTACGTGCTGAAAGATTCATTTATGATTGTTTATCAAAATATAACTATAGATGTGAACATTGTGTACGTGCTGAAAGATTCATTTATGATTGTTTATCAAAATATAACTATAGATGTCAACATTGTGTACGTGCTGAAAGATTCATTTATGATTGCTGCCATTGGTAAAAACTAAACTCTTTTAAGATTTTGCTCACATTTGATTTCTTTTAATGAGACTTGCTCAGTTGGTGCTTGTCCAAACACTCGTAGCAAACGTGTATCCAAATAATATCAAGATGATACTTCAATGGGAAATAATAAAGGTTAAAAGTATATCAAACAAACCTTTAAAGAAGGGATGATGCATTCTTCCACTCTGCTCCCTTGGACGAGAGTGTGAGCTACTTTTCTCGCCCTCTTTCCTAAATTCTTGCCCTCTTCCGCCTTTTTGATGTCCTCTGGAAGAACTCTAAAGAAACCTTTATCCTTTTGGCCATTTGAACAATTCTTACAGCCGAAACCACCACAAGGCTAAGGCATGTTTTTCTTGGAGAAAGGCTAAATGGTGCCTAGTAGCCATTGAGTAGAGAGCTAGCTTGATCACCACACGTGTGAGTAACATCCCAGCAATAGTTCCTGTTCATAGTTCCTGTTCATAGTTCGTAGTCCGTAGTTGGTAGTTCGTAGTTCATAGTTCCTGTTCATAGTCATGCACATTCGAACCATAACGTCATACAGACCCCAGTTTGATACATGAAATGCAAACATAAGAAGCCACATGTCACTTTTCCTCCAGTCCAAGGTCAGGTTTAGGACTTCCAGTCCCACACAGCTCAATATATGAACTTGAGTACGGCTTGAAGACTCCTACGCAGGGTTTTTTTGGCCATGTGTGGATTTGGAAGAAGGGAGCCTGGGAGTGTTCTGCTTTCTGTCAGCCTGGCTTCTTTATGTGCGTGTGAGACGTGTTCAAGGGAGGCTTGGATGGAAAAACTTGGACGTAGATGTCAAGACCACTTTTCATCTGGAGGCTAAGCAAACAAGACCCGGGTGACTAATGGATCTTGTTTTTAGGCCGCCATGATGAAGCCTTCTGATATCTCTGCTTGGGTCTCCCGCTGCTTTAACGCTGCCAATTAGATCGCAAGGTCTGGACAGTTGGGGGTCTGGGTCCATCTCGCGGTCTGGGTCCATCCTGCAGTCTGGATCCATCCCGCGATCTGCGTCCATCTCAGGGTCTGCGTCCATCTCACGATCTGCGTCCATCTCAGGAACTGCGTCCATCTCAGGGTCTGCGTCCATCTTGCGATCTGCGTCCATCTCGCGGTCTGGGTCCATCTCGCGGTCTGGGTCCATCCCGCGGTCTAGTAGCCCTCACAGTGGCCACAGGTGCTGGGTACGGGTTTTAGGAGCAGCTGTCCAAGGTCGTGTGCCACAGAAGCCACGACCTTTGTTTGTTGACCGTGTCAGCTCACCACCAGATGTCAGCGTACATACTCTGTTTTGTTTACTGGAATTGTTGTTTACTGCAATCATTGTTTACTGTGTTAATACTCTACATACAGTCATCTAATGTCTCATGTTGTGTACCTATTGTGTTGATACTCTACATATTGCTGTTAATAATGGTGTACAATGTGTGGTGTAATATTAATAATGGTGTACTAGTGTGTGGTGTAATATTAATAATGGTGTGTTAGTGTGTGGTGTAATATTAATAATGGTGTATTATTAGTGTGTGGTGTAATATTAATAATGGTGTATTATTAGTGTGTGGTGTAATATTAATATTGGTGTATTATTAATAATGGTGTATTATTAGTGTGTGGTGTAATATTAATAATGGTGTAATATTAATAATGGTGTATTAGTGTGTGGTGTAATATTAATAATGGTGTGATATTAATAATGGTGTATTAGTGTGTGGTGTAATACTAATAATGGTGTGTTATTAGTGTATGGTGCAATATTAATAATGGTGTAATATTAATAATGGTGTATTAGTGTGTGGTGTAATATTAATAATGGTGTGATATTAATAATGGTGTATTAGTGTGTGGTGTAATATTAATAATGGTGTGATATTAATAATGGTGTACTAGTGTGTGGTGTAATAATAATGGTGTATTATTAGTGTGTGGTGTAATATTAATAATGGTGTATTATTAGTGTGTGGTGTAATATTAATATTGGTGTATTATTAATAATGGTGTATTATTAGTGTGTGGTGTAATATTAATAATGGTGTAATATTAATAATGGTGTATTAGTGTGTGGTGTAATATTAATAATGGTGTGATATTAATAATGGTGTATTAGTGTGTGGTGTAATATTAATAATGGTGTGATATTAATAATGGTGTATTAGTGTGTGGTGTAATATTAATAATGGTGTAATATTAATAATGGTGTATTATTAGTGTGTGGTGTAATATTAATAATGGTGTATTATTAGTGTGTGGTGTGATATTAATAATGGTGTATTAGTGTGTGGTGTAATATTAATAATGGTGTAATATTACTAATGGTGTATTATTAGTGTGTGGTGTAATATTAATAATGGTGTATTATTAGTGTGTGGTGTAATATTAATAATGGTGTAATATTAAAAATGGTGTATTATTAGTGTGTGGTGTAATATTAATAATGGTGTATTATTAGTGTGTGGTGCAATATTAATAATGGTGTATTATTAGTGTGGTGTAATATTAATAATGGTGTATTAGTGTGTGGTGTAATATTAATAATGGTGTATTATTAGTGTGTGGTGCAATATTAATAATGGTGTATTATTAGTGTGGTGTAATATTAATAATGGTGTATTAGTGTGTGGTGTAATATTAATAATGGTGTAATATTACTAATGGTGTATTATTAGTGTGTGGTGTAATATTAATAATGGTGTATTATTAGTGTGTGGTGTAATATTAATCATGGTGTATTATTAGTGTGTGGTGTAATATTAATAATGGTGTAATATTAATAATGGTGTATTATTAATAATGGTGTATTAGTGTGTGGTGTAATATTCATAATGGTGTAATATTAATAATGGTGTATTATTAGTCCGTGGTATAACATTAATAATGGTGTATTATTAATAATGGTGTATTATTAATAATGGTGTATTAGTGTGTGGTGTAATATTCATAATGGTGTAATATTAATAATGGTGTATTATTAGTCCGTGGTATAACATTAATAATGGTGTATTATTAATAATGGTGTATTATTAATAATGGTGTATTATTAATAATGGTGTATTATCAGTGTGTGGTGTAACATTAATAATGGTGTAATATTAATAATGGTGTATTATTAATAATGGTGTAATATTAATAATGGTGTATTATTAGTGTGTGGTGTAACATTAATAATGGTGTATTATTAATAATGGTGTATTATTAATAATGGTGTATTATTAGTGTGTGGTGTAACATTAATAATGGTGTAATATTAATAATGGTGTATTATTAATAATGGTGTATTATCAGTGTGTGTAGTTCTTGACCTCGCCAACAAGAGTTTTTGCTGCTTGAACTTCTTCTGACTCAAAGTTGTGTCACTTTCCACTGAGACTGCTCACTTTCCATCTTCTCCTCGCCCTCTCTTGCCTTGTCCCACCTTCCTGTGGGAGTGTTGAGGGACCACCTCCTCATCCTGGCCAGGACCACCTCCTCATCCTGGCCAGGACCACCTCCTCATCCTGGCCAGGACCACCTCCTCATCCTGGCCAGGACCACCTCCTCATCCTGGCCAGGACCACCTCCTCATCCTGGCAGGAAGTTGTTAGTCTAACCTGACAGGAAAGAATTCAGTAAAGTTGGCAGCGAGCGACACTTTCTGCTTGAACTCTTAACAGACTTCTTCTTGTGTCCTCCTGCGCCATGGTCTACACCTGGACCCCCTTTGACAAGGTGGGGTGCAGCGTGTGGCTGCCTGTGTGACACACACACACCAGGGGCCATGAAATCATGTATCATGTTGCTTCACGTGTTCCTGGCACCCGAGACCGAGGCCAACGTCACGTAGAGAGAAGCTCTCCTGGGTTGTGATCATACATTGAGTGTTCAAACAACTATTTCAAATGCTGCCATGTTTACATTTCAATCATTGCAATTCTCATGAAACAAGCCCCTCCTACGGAGCTAGCTGCTAACGCTAGCAAGTGCACTAAAGAGTGTGTTGTGTGTGTGTGTGTGTGTGTGTGTGTGTGACTAGTAAGTGTACTAAAGAGTGTGCTGTGTGTGTGACTAGTAAGTGTACTAGAGTGTGCTGTGTATGTGACTAGCAAGTGCACTAAAGAGTGTGTGTGTGTGTGTGACTAGTAAGTGTACTAAAGAGTGTGCTGTGTGTGTGACTAGTAAGTGTACTAAAGTGTGCTGTGTGTGTGACTAGTAAGTGTACTAAAGTGTGCTGTGTGTGTGACTAGTAAGTGTACTAAAGAGTGTGTTGTGTGTGGGACTAGTAAGTGTACTAAAGAGTGTGTTGTGTGTGGGACTAGTAAGTGTACTAAAGAGTGTGCTGTGTGTGTGACTAGTAAGTGTACTAAAGTGTGCTGTGTGTGTGACTAGTAAGTGTACTAAAGAGTGTGTTGTGTGTGGGACTAGTAAGTGTACTAAAGAGTGTGTTGTGTGTGGGACTAGTAAGTGTACTAAAGAGTGTGTTGTGTGTGTGACTAGTAAGTGTACTAGAGTGTGCTGTGTGTGTGTGACTAGTAAGTGTACTAAAGAGTGTGTTGTGTGTGTGACTAGTAAGTGTACTAAAGAGTGTGTTGTGTGTGTGACTAGTAAGTGTACTAAAGAGTGTGCTGTGTGTGTGACTAGTAAGTGTACTAAAGAGTGGGTTGTGTGTGTGACTAGTAAGTGTACTAAAGAGTGTGTTGTGTGTGTGACTAGTAAGTGTACTAGAGTGTGCTGTGTGTGTGACTAGTAAGTGTACTAGAGTGTGCTGTGTGTGTGACTAGTAAGTGTACTAAAGTGTGCTGTGTGTGTGTGACTAGTAAGTGTACTAGAGTGTGCTGTGTGTGTGACTAGTAAGTGTACTAAAGTGTGCTGTGTGTGTGTGACTAGTAAGTGTACTAAAGTGTGCTGTGTGACTAGTAAGTGTACTAAAGTGTGCTGTGTGTGTGACTAGTAAGTGTACTAGAGTGTGCTGTGTGTGTGACTAGAAAGTGTACTAAAGTGTGCTGTGTGTGTGTGTGTGACTAGTAAGTGTACTAAAGTGTGCTGTGTGTGTGACTAGTAAGTGTACTAGAGTGTGCTGTGTGTGTGACTAGAAAGTGTACTAAAGTGTGCTGTGTGTGTGACTAGTAAGTGTACTAAAGTGTGCTGTGTGTGTGACTAGTAAGTGTACTAAAGTGTGCTGTGTGTGTGTTCCAGTGCATGGAAGATGTCAGGAAAGCGAGACTGGACTCCATGGATGAAGAAGAGAAGTGCTCCAGTGGTGTGTGCACTAGGTGCAGTACTGCTGTGCTGCTTGCAGAGCGGCGCCTCCATCTCTGGTGAGTCAGTCTAAGATCTCTTTGTGCCAACACCTGGTCAGGTGGTCAGGTCCTCCTCTGGAACACACCTCTAGGAGTGGGCACCTGGTCAGGTCCTCCTCTGGAACACACCTCTAGGAATGGGCACCTGGTCAGGTCCTCCACTGGAACACACCTCTAGGAGTGGGCACCTGGTCAGGTCCTCCTCTGGAACACACCTCAAGGAGTGGGCACCTGGTCAGGTCCTCCTCTGGAACACACCTCTAGGAGTGGGCACCTGGTCAGGTCCTCCTCTGGAACACACCTCTAGGAGTGGGCACCTGGTCAGGTCCTCCTCTGGAACACACCTTAAGGAGTGGGCACCTGGTCAGGTCCTCCTCTGGAACACACCTCTAGGAGTGGGCACCTGGTCAGGTCCTCCTCTGGAACACACCTCTAGGAGTGGGCACCTGGTCAGGTCCTCCTCTGGAACACACCTCTAGGAGTGGGCACCTGGTCAGGTCCTCCTCTGGAACACACCTCTAGGAGTGGGCACATGGTCAGGTCCTCCTCTGGAACACACCTCTAGGAGTGAGCACCTGGTCAGGTCCTCCTTTGGGACACACCTCTAGGAGTGGGCACCTGGTCAGGTCCTCCTCTGGAACACACCTCAAGGAGTGGGCACCTGGTCAGGTCCTCCTCTGGAACACACCTCTAGGAGTGGGCACCTGGTCAGGTCCTCCTCTGGAACACACCTCTAGGAGTGGGCACCTGGTCAGGTCCTCCTCTGGAACACACCTCTAGGAGTGGGCACCTGGTCAGGTCCTCCTCTGGAACACACCTCTAGGAGTGGGCACCTGGTCAGGTCCTCCTCTGGAACACACCTCTAGGAGTGGGCACCTGGTCAGGTCCTCCTCTGGAACACACCTCTAGGAGTGGGCACCTGGTCAGGTCCTCCTCTGGAACACACCTCTAGGAGTGGGCACCTGGTCAGGTCCTCCTCTGGAACACACCTTAAGGAGTGGGCACCTGGTCAGGTCCTCCTCTGGAACACACCTCTAGGAGTGGGCACCTGGTCAGGTCCTCCTCTGGAACACACCGCTAGGAGTGGGCACCTGGTCAGGTCCTCCTCTGGAACACACCTCTAGGAGTGGGCACCTGGTCAGGTCCTCCTCTGGAACACACCTCTAGGAGTGGGCACCTGGTCAGGTCCTCCTCTGGAACACACCTCTAGGAGTGAGCACCTGGTCAGGTCCTCCTTTGGGACACACCTCTAGGAGTGGGCACCTGGTCAGGTCCTCCTCTGGAACACACCTCAAGGAGTGGGCACCTGGTCAGGTCCTCCTCTGGAACACACCTCTAGGAGTGGGCACCTGGTCAGGTCCTCCTCTGGAACACACCTCTAGGAGTGGGCACCTGGTCAGGTCCTCCTCTGGAACACACCTCTAGGAGTGGGCACCTGGTCAGGTCCTCCTTTGGGAAACACCTCTAGGAGTGGGCACCTGGTCAGGTCCTCCTCTGGAACACACCTCAAGGAGTGGGCACCTGGTCAGGTCCTCCTCTGGAACACACCTCTAGGAGTGGGCACCTAGTCAGGTCCTCTTCTGGAACACACCTCTAGGAGTGGGCACCTGGTCAGGTCCTCCTCTGGAACACACCTTAAGGAGTGGGCACCTGGTCAGGTCCTCCTCTGGAACACACCTCTAGGAATGGGCACCTGGTCAGGTCCTCCTCTGGAACACACCTCTAGGAGTGGGCACCTGGTCAGGTCCTCCTCTGGAACACACCTCTAGGAGTGGGCACATGGTCAGGTCCTCCTCTGGAACACACCTCTAGGAGTGGGCACTTGGAACAGAATAAATGATTTGAAGAATAAATCCAAAATGTCTGTTCCTAGACCAAGTCCCAAAGTTCACAGAGGAGCCCGAATCGGTGGTGCAGAAGCTGGGAGGCAGCGTGCGTCTGCGGTGTGGCGCCCGGCCCGCCTCCGCCAACATCAGCTGGCGCCTCAACGGCCAGCAGCTGATGGGCGGAGATCTGGGCGTGGTGCTGCAGCCCGGCAGCTTGTTCATCGCCGCCCTCGCCAACGCCACTCTGGGTCGCTACCAGTGTGTGGTCAGCACCCTCGCCGGGGCCCTAGCCAGCGTGCCCGCCCACGTCACCGCGGCCGGTCAGTAACCACACACACACACACACACACACACACACACACACACACACACACACACTGGACCCTTGACTTGTTTATAGTTTGTCCACCAACTTCTATTCTCTGCTTGAAGACATTCTCAATGACTTGAAAGTACAACTGTGCATTTCTACCATTTCTGCTCTTCCTACCATTTCTACTCTTGTTACCATTTCTACTCTTGTTACCATTTCTACTCTCTCTGCCGCTGCGTGGCCTAACGAGCTTTACATGTTGACATTGTGTACATTTGATATGCATCATGGGACTGCGAGGGGGTCTGGAGCAGAGTAACCTGAACCACAGGAATGAAGGGGACCCGGCAGCAGGGGCCAGTCCGAACAGGAAGAGGGACCTGGACTCCCACCAGTTTGCTCCCAGAACAGCCCAACTGTCCATAAGGCCCAGCAGCTGTGCTCAGCAGAACTTCTGGCGCCTTGTTGAGGGACTTGAGAGCATGTGGTGGACAAGGAAGACATTCAATCAATCAATCAATCAATCAATCAAAGATGACTTCTACAGCCTTTAATCACAAATGTCTCTAAGGGCGGTATAGCTCGGTTGGTAGAGCGGCCGTGCCAGCAACTTGAGGGTTGCAGGTTCGATCCCTGCTTCCGCCATCTTAGTCACTGCCGTTGTGTCCTTGGGCAAGACACTTGACCCACCTGCTCCCAGTGCCACCCACACTGCTTTAAATGGAACTTACATATTGGCTTTCACTATGTAAAGCACTTTGAGTCACTTGAGAAAAAGCGCTATATAAATATAATTCACTTCACAATTCACTTCACAAGCCACAACCACATCTTCGGCTCAGATCCCACATTGTCCCACACAAGAGGGTTGTGGGGGACAAGGGAGACAAGGGGGACGTGTCTCCTCTAACGTGTCTCCTCTAACGTGTCCCCTCTAACGTGTCTCCTCTAACGTGTCTCCTCTAACGTGTCCCCTCTAACGTGTCCCCTCTAACGTGTCTCCTCTAACGTGTCCCCTCTAACGTGTCTCCTCTAACGTGTCCCCTCTAACGTGTCCCCTCTAACATGTGCCCTCTAACGTGTCCCTGCTAACATGTCCCCTCAAACCCGTCTGCTCAAACCCATCTCCTCAAACGTATCCCCTCTAACGTGTCCCCTCAAACGTGTCCCCTGTAACGTGTCCCCTCTAACATGTCCCCTCAAACGTGTCCCCTGTAACGTGTCCCCTCTAATGTGTCCTCTCAAACGTGTCCCTGCTGACATGTCCCCTCAAACCCGTCTCCTCAAATGTGTCCCCTCTAACATGTCCCCTCTAACGTGTCCTTGCTAACATGTCCCCTCAAACCCGTCTGCTCAAACGTATCCCCTCTTAACGTGTCTCCTCTAACGTGTCCCCTCAAACTTTTCCCCTGTAACGTGTCCCCTCTAACATGTACCCTCAAACGTGTCCCCTCTAATGTGTCCCCTCTAATGTGTCCCCTCAAACGTGTCCCCTCTAATGTGTCCCCTCAAACGTGTCCCTGCTGACATGGCCCCTCAAACCCGTCTGCTCAAACCCGTCTCCTCAAATGTGTCCCCTCTAATGTGTCCCCTCAAACCCGTCTCCTCTAACATGTCCCCTCTAACATGTCCCCTCTAACGTGTCCCCTCTAACGTGTCCCCTCAAACCAGTCTGTTCAAACCCGTCTCCTCAAACGTATCACCTCTAAAATGTCCCCTCAAACGTGTCCCCTCTAATGTGTCCCTGCAACATGTCCCCTCAAACCCGTCTGCTCAAACCCGTCTCCTCAAACGTATCCCCTGTAACGTGTCCCCTGTAACGTGTCCCCTCAAACGTGTCCCCTCTAATGTGTCCCCTCAAACGTGTCCCTGCTGACATGTCCCCTCAAACCCGTCTCCTCAAACGTGTCCCCTCTAACGTGTCCCCTGTAACGTGTCCCCTCAAACGTGTCCCCTCTAATGTGTCCCCTCTAATGTGTCCCCTCTAACGTGTCCCTGCTAACATGTCCCCTCAAACCCGTCTCTTCAAATGTGTCCCCTCTAACATGTCCCCTCAAACCCGTCTCCTCTAACATGTCCCCTCTAACGTGTCCCCTCTAACATGTCCCCTCAAACCCGTCTCCTCTAACGTGTCCCCTCTGACGTGTCCCCTCAAACGTGTCCGCTCAAACCCGTCTCCTCAAATGTGTCCCCTCTAACATGTCCCTGCTAACATGTCCCCTCAAACCCGTCTCTTCAAATGTGTCCCCTCTAACGTGTCCCCTCAAACCCGTCTCCTCTAACATGTCCCCTCTAACGTGTCCCCTCTAACGTGTCCCCTCAAACGTGTCCGCTCAAACCCGTCTCCTCAAACCCGTCTCCTGTAACGTCTCCTCTCTAACGTGTCTGACATTGGGGCCACATTGGGACGTTGACTTGTGTGCTGTAAAAAAAAATGTGACAGAAGAAAAGGGACTTGGTCCACGTTGGCCTGCAGAGTAAATGTAGTCCAGGAGTCACCTCCATGAGGGTGGTGGAGTGAGTCCCTACCACGTGAGCACTAACACGCCATGGTTCACAACCCGTGCAGAGTGAACATGATAAGTGCGAGTGGGACCCCCTGTGTGGTACCCTCGGTGCAGTATCCCTGTGTGGTACCCCCTGTGTGGTGCCCCTGTGTGGTACCCCCTGTGTGGTACCTTCGGTGCAGTTTCCCTGTGTGGTACCCCCTGTGTGGTACCCTCGGTGCAGTTCCCCAGGTACAGAATGTGAAGCCACTGAGTTGTGTGCAGGATGCACGCACACACCTAAGAGATGGAGCAGAAGGAATGTGGAGGAAGAAGGTGTGCAGATAGCAGCAATGTGGAGGAGGAAGGTGTGCAGATAGCAGCAATGTGGAGGAAGAAGGTGTGCAGGTAGCAGCAATGTGGAGGAGGAAGGTGTGCAGGTAGCAGCAATGTGGAGGAAGAAGGTGTGCAGATAGCAGCAATGTGGAGGAGGAAGGTGTGCAGATAGCAGCAATGTGGAGGAAGAAGGTGTGCAGATAGCAGCAATGTGGAGGAAGAAGGTGTGCAGATAGCAGCAATGTGGAGGAAGAAGGTGTGCAGGTAGCAGCAATGTGGAGGAGGAAGGTGTGCAGATAGCAGCAATGTGGAGGAAGAAGGTGTGCAGGTAGCAGCAATGTGGAGGAGGAAGGTGTGCAGGTAGCAGCAATGTGGAGGAAGAAGGTGTGCAGGTAGCAGCAATGTGGAGGAAGAAGGTGTGCAGGTAGCAGCAATGTGGAGGAAGAAGGTGTGCAGATAGCAGCAATGTGGAGGAGGAAGGTGTGCAGATAGCAGCAATGTGGAGGAGGAAGGTGTGCAGATAGCAGCAATGTGGAGGAAGAAGGTGTGCAGGTAGCAGCAATGTGGAGGAGGAAGGTGTGCAGGTAGCAGCAATGTGGAGGAAGAAGGTGTGCAGGTAGCAGCAATGTGGAGGAAGAAGGTGTGCAGGTAGCAGCAATGTGGAGGAGGAAGGTGTGCAGATAGCAGCAATGTGGAGGAGGAAGGTGTGCAGATAGCAGCAATGTGGAGGAGGAAGGTGTGCAGATGTGGAGGAGGACGACTTTAGCAAAGGAAAAGTCTCTGTGACCTGGCAGCTGGGCTCATCTTTGCTGAAATGGAGAAGACTGTTTGTTGTTTGGACTGAAGCAGGTCCAAGAAGTGCTCCAAGAAGGACTTGTCTGAGAAATATTGTGCTGCTCTCAGTTAGCTTATAGCCCTGACACCTCTCACCTTTGACCCTGCTCAGGCAGGGCTTTAGGGGGTCAAAGGTGAGACGGGTGTCTTTGCTATGCAGACTTTGTGTCTGCGGGGCCCCAACAGCACATGGCCCCATGGTAATCAGCACATGGCCCCATGGTAATCCACTTCCCACAGAGCGGGACCCCCAGAATCAACTTTGACAGGATTCATTAGGACTGGCAAGGTTTGAAGAGCACATTCTGTCACCTTTTATCTGAAGACCACCACATGTTCTTTACCTAGCTAACTCCTGGTCCTTCTGAAGACCACCACATGTTCTTTACCTAACTAACTCCTGGTCCTTCTGAAGACCACCACATGTTCTTTACCTAACTAACTCCTGGTCCTTCTGAAGACCACCACATGTTCTTTACCTAACTAACTCCTGGTCCTTCTGAAGACCACCACATGTTCTTTACCTAACTAACTCCTGGTCCTTCTGAAGACCACCACATGTTCTTTACCTAACTAACTCCTGGTCCTTCTGAAGACCACCACATGTTCTTTACCTAGCTAACTCCTGGTCCTTCTGAAGACCACCACATGTTCTTTACCTAACTAACTCCTGGTCCTTCTGAAGACCACCACATGTTCTTTACCTAACTAACTCCTGGTCCTTCTGAAGACCACCACATGTTCTTTACCTAACTAACTCCTGGTCCTTCTGAAGACCACCACATGTTCTTTACCTAACTAACTCCTTGTCCTTCTGAAGACCACCACATGTTCTTTACCTAACTAACTCCTTGTCCTTCTGAAGACCACCACATGTTCTTTACCTAACTAACTCCTGGTCCTTCTGAAGACCACCACATGTTCTTTACCTAACTAACTCCTGGTCCTTCTGAAGACCACCACATGTTCTTTACCTAACTAACTCCTTGTCCTTCTGAAGACCACCACATGTTCTTTACCTAACTAACTCCTTGTCCTTCTGAAGACCACCACATGTTCTTTACCTAACTAACTCCTTGTCCTTCTGAAGACCACCACATGTTCTTTACCTAGCTAACTCCTGGTCCTTCTGAAGACCACCACATGTTCTTTACCTAACTAACTCCTGGTCCTTCTGAAGACCACCACATGTTCTTTACCTAGCTAACTCCTTGTCCTTCTGAAGACCACCACATGTTCTTTACCTAACTAACTCCTGGTCCTTCTGAAGACCACCACATGTTCTTTACCTAACTAACTCCTGGTCCTTCTGAAGACCACCACATGTTCTTTACCTAACTAACTCCTTGTCCTTCTGAAGACCACCACATGTTCTTTACCTAACTAACTCCTGGTCCTTCTGAAGACCACCACATGTTCTTGACCTAACTAACTCCTGGTCCTTCTGAAGACCACCACATGTTCTTTACCTAACTAACTCCTGGTCCTTCTGAAGACCACCACATGTTCTTTACCTAACTAACTCCTGGTCCTTCTGAAGACCACCACATGTTCTTTACCTAACTAACTCCTGGTCCTTCTGAAGACCACCACATGTTCTTTACCTAACTAACTCCTGGTCCTTCTGAAGACCACCACATGTTCTTTACCTAACTAACTCCTGGTCCTTCTGAAGACCACCACATGTTCTTTACCTAACTAACTCCTTGTCCTTCTGAAGACCACCACATGTTCTTTACCTAACTAACTCCTGGTCCCTCTGAAGACCACCACATGTTCTTTACCTAACTAACTCCTGGTCCTTCTGAAGACCACTACATGTTCTTTACCTAACTAACTCCTGGTCCTTCTGAAGACCACCACATGTTCTTTACCTAACTAACTCCTGGTCCTTCTGAAGACCACCACATGTTCTTTACCTAACTAACTCCTGGTCCTTCTGAAGACCACCACATGTTCTTTACCTAACTAACTCCTGGTCCTTCTGAAGACCACCACATGTTCTTTACCTAACTAACTCCTGGTCCTTCTGAAGACCACCACATGTTCTTTACCTAACTAACTCCTGGTCCTTCTGAAGACCACCACATGTTCTTTACCTAACTAACTCCTGGTCCTTCTGAAGACCACCACATGTTCTTTACCTAACTAACTCCTTGTCCTTCTGAAGACCACCACATGTTCTTTACCTAACTAACTCCTGGTCCTTCTGAAGACCACCACATGTTCTTTACCTAGCTAACTCCTTGTCCTTCTGAAGACCACCACATGTTCTTTACCTAACTAACTCCTGGTCCTTCTGAAGACCACCACATGTTCTTTACCTAACTAACTCCTGGTCCTTCTGAAGACCACCACATGTTCTTTACCTAACTAACTCCTTGTCCTTCTGAAGACCACCACATGTTCTTTACCTAACTAACTCCTGGTCCTTCTGAAGACCACCACATGTTCTTGACCTAACTAACTCCTGGTCCTTCTGAAGACCACCACATGTTCTTTACCTAACTAACTCCTGGTCCTTCTGAAGACCACCACATGTTCTTTACCTAACTAACTCCTGGTCCTTCTGAAGACCACCACATGTTCTTTACCTAACTAACTCCTGGTCCTTCTGAAGACCACCACATGTTCTTTACCTAACTAACTCCTGGTCCTTCTGAAGACCACCACATGTTCTTTACCTAACTAACTCCTGGTCCTTCTGAAGACCACCACATGTTCTTTACCTAACTAACTCCTTGTCCTTCTGAAGACCACCACATGTTCTTTACCTAACTAACTCCTGGTCCCTCTGAAGACCACCACATGTTCTTTACCTAACTAACTCCTGGTCCTTCTGAAGACCACTACATGTTCTTTACCTAACTAACTCCTGGTCCTTCTGAAGACCACCACATGTTCTTTACCTAACTAACTCCTGGTCCTTCTGAAGACCACCACATGTTCTTTACCTAACTAACTCCTGGTCCTTCTGAAGACCACCACATGTTCTTTACCTAACTAACTCCTGGTCCTTCTGAAGACCACCACATGTTCTTTACCTAACTAACTCCTGGTCCTTCTGAAGACCACCACATGTTCTTTACCTAACTAACTCCTGGTCCTTCTGAAGACCACCACATGTTCTTTACCTAACTAACTCCTTGTCCTTCTGAAGACCACCACATGTTCTTTACCTAGCTAACTCCTGGTCCTTCTGAAGACCACCACATGTTCTTTACCTAACTAACTCCTGGTCCTTCTGAAGACCACCACATGTTCTTTACCTAACTAACTCCTGGTCCTTCTGAAGACCACCACATGTTCTTTCAAGGATGTGACTTTGATGTGTTGACAAGTTAGTTTACGCTGCTTTATCAGCATGTGATGACACAGAAGTAAAACAATGATGTCACAGAAGTAAAACAGTGATGTCACAGAAGTAAAACAGTGATGTCACAGAAGTAAAACAGTGATGTCACAGAAGTAAAACAGTGATGTCACAGAAGTAAAACAGTGATGTCACAGAAGTAAAACAGTGATGACACAGAAGTAAAACAATGATGTCACAGAAGTAAAACAGTGATGTCACAGAAGTAAAACAGTGATGTCACAGAAGTAAAACAGTGATGACACAGAAGTAAAACAATGATGTCACAGAAGTAAAACAGTGATGACACAGAAGTAAAACAGTGATGACACAGAAGTAAAACAATGATGTCACAGAAGTAAAACAGTGATGTCACAGAAGTAAAACAGTGATGTCACAGAAGTAAAACAGTGATGTCACAGAAGTAAAACAGTGATGTCACAGAAGTAAAACAGTGATGTCACAGAAGTAAAACAGTGATGTCACAGAAGTAAAACAGTGATGTCACAGAAGTAAAACAGTGATGTCACAGAAGTAAAACAGTGATGTCACAAAAGTAAAACAGTGATGTCACAGAAGTAAAACAGTGATGTCACAGAAGTAAAACAGTGATGTCACAGAAGTAAAACAGTGATGTCACAGAAGTAAAACAGTGATGTCACAAAAGTAAAACAGTGATGTCACAGAAGTAAAACAGTGATGTCACAGAAGTAAAACAGTGATGTCACAGAAGTAAAACAGTGATGTCACAGAAGTAAAACAGTGATGTCACAGAAGTAAAACAGTGATGTCACAGAAGTAAAACAGTGATGTCACAGAAGTAAAACAGTGATGTCACAGAAGTAAAACAGTGATGTCACAGAAGTAAAACAGTGATGTCACAGAAGTAAAACAGTGATGTCACAGAAGTAAAACAGTGATGTCACAGAAGTAAAACAGTGATGTCACAGAAGTAAAACAGTGATGTCACAGAAGTAAAACAGTGATGTCACAGAAGTAAAACAGTGATGTCACAGAAGTAAAACAGTGATGTCACAGAAGTAAAACAGTGATGTCACAGAAGTAAAACAGTGATGTCACAGAAGTAAAACAGTGATGTCACAAAAGTAAAACAGTGATGTCACAGAAGTAAAACAGTGATGTCACAGAAGTAAAACAGTGATGTCACAGAAGTAAAACAGTGATGTCACAGAAGTAAAACAGTGATGTCACAGAAGTAAAACAGTGATGTCACAGAAGTAAAACAGTGATGTCACAGAAGTAAAACAGTGATGTCACAGAAGTAAAACAGTGATGTCACAGAAGTAAAACAGTGATGTCACAAAAGTAAAACAGTGATGTCACAGAAGTAAAACAGTGATGTCACAGAAGTAAAACAGTGATGTCACAGAAGTAAAACAGTGATGTCACAGAAGTAAAACAGTGATGTCACAGAAGTAAAACAGTGATGTCACAGAAGTAAAACAGTGATGTCACAGAAGTAAAACAGTGATGTCACAGAAGTAAAACAGTGATGTCACAGAAGTAAAACAGTGATGTCACAGAAGTAAAACAGTGATGTCACAGAAGTAAAACAGTGATGTCACAGAAGTAAAACAGTGATGTCACAGAAGTAAAACAGTGATGTCACAGAAGTAAAACAGTGATGTCACAGAAGTAAAACAGTGATGCAGACTTTGTGCACTGAGGAGTCTTCTGGGACCTTGGACTAAAGAACAGTGAGCACTCTGACATAACAACTGAATATTTACATCATTTACAAATAATGTTTAGATTGCAAAGAGTAATAATGTTTAGATTGCAAAGAGTAATAATGTTTAGATTGCAAAGAGTAATAATGTTTAGATTGCAAAGAGTAATAATGTTTAGATTGCAAAGAGTAATAATGTTTAGATTGCAAAGAGTAATAATGTTTAGATTGCAAAGAGTAATAATGTTTAGATTGCAAAGAGTAATAATGTTTAGATTGCAAAGAGTAATAATGTTTAGATTGTAAAGAGTAATAATGTTTAGATTGCAAAGAGTAATAATGTTTAGATTGCAAAGAGTAATAATGTTTAGATTGCAAAGAGTAATAATGTTTAGATTGTAAAGAGTAATAATGTTTAGATTGCAAAGAGTAATAATGTTTGGATTGCAAAGAGTAATAATGTGGTTGATGGTTCCAAATAGAGCTGCGTGACTTTGAGCGTGAGGAGCGAGAGGATGAGGAGGACATCGAGGTGGACGAAGGCAACACGGCCCTCATCACGTGTCACCTGCCTGAGAGCCAACCCAAGGCTCAGGTGCGCTACAGCGTCAAGCAGGAGTGGTTGGACACTTCCAAAGGTAACGACTATCTTCATCAATGCTGCAGCAGGACATCATTAGCTCAATGTCCTCTTTATTTGATCAACTATTATCTTGATTTTATCAACTATCATCTTTATTTTCTCAACTATTATCTTGATTTTCTCAACTATTATCTTTATTTTCTCAACTATTATCTTTATTTTCTCAACTATTATGTTTATTTTCCCAACTACTATGTTTATTTTGAAAACTATTATGTTTATTTTGCAAACTATTATGTTTATTTTCCCAACTATTATGTTTATTTTCCAAACTATTATGTTTATTTTCCAAACTATTATCTTTATTTTGCAAACTATTATGTTTATTTTGACAACTATTATGTTTATTTTCCCAACTGCTATGTTTATTTTAACAACTATTATGTTTATTTTGCAAACTATTATGTTTATTTTCCCAACTATTATGTTTATTTTGACAACTATAATGTTTATTTTGACAACTATTATGTTTATTTTGACAAGTATAATGTTTATTTTGACAACTATTATGTTTATTTTGACAACTATTATGTTTATTTTGACAAGTATAATGTTTATTTTGACAACTATTATGTTTATTTTGACAACTATAATGTTTATTTTGACAACTATTATGTTTATTTTGACAACTATAATGTTTATTTTGACAACTATTCTGTTTATTTTGACAAGTATAATGTTTATTTTAACAACTATTATGTTTATTTTGACAACTATTATGTTTATTTTGACAACTATAATCTTTATTTTGACAACTATTATGTTTATTTTGACAACTATAATCTTTATTTTGACAACTATTATGTTTATTTTGACAACTATAATCTTTATTTTGACAACTATTATGTTTATTTTGACAACTATTATGTTTATTTTGACAACTATTATGTTTATTTTGACAACTATTATGTTTATTTTGACAACTATTATGTTTATTTTGACAACTATAATCTTTATTTTGACAACTATTATGTTTATTTTGACAACTATAATGTTTATTTTGACAATTATGATGTATATTTTCCCAACTATTATGTTTATTTTCCCAACTACTATGTTTATTTTGACAACTATTCTGTTTATTTTGACAACTATAATGTTTATTTTGACAACTATTATGTTTATTTTGACAAGTATAATGTTTATTTTGACAACTATTATGTTTATTTTGACAACTATTATGTTTATTTTGACAACTATTATGTTTATTTTGACAACTATTATGTTTATTTTGACAACTATTATGTTTATTTTGACAAGTATAATGTTTATTTTGACAACTATTATGTTTATTTTGACAAGTATAATGTTTATTTTGACAACTATTATGTTTATTTTGACAACTATAATGTTTATTTTGACAACTATTCTGTTTATTTTGACAAGTATAATGTTTATTTTGACAACTATTATGTTTATTTTGACAACTATTATGTTTATTTTGACAACTATTATGTTTATTTTGACAACTATTATGTTTATTTTGACAACTATTATGTTTATTTTGACAACTATTATGTTTATTTTGACAAGTATAATGTTTATTTTGACAACTATTATGTTTATTTTGACAAGTATAATGTTTATTTTGACAACTATTATGTTTATTTTGACAACTATAATGTTTATTTTGACAACTATTCTGTTTATTTTGACAAGTATAATGTTTATTTTGACAACTATTATGTTTATTTTGACAACTATTATGTTTATTTTGACAACTATTATGTTTATTTTGACAACTATTATGCCTGCAAGAGGAGCTGTCAGCTGTTGTTATCTGGGAGGAAATGAGCTTTCCTTTGCAGGCTGCCACCTGCTGGTCGCTGGTGGCACTGCACCTTTATACCACCTGCTGGTCGCTGGTGGCACTGCACCTTTAGGCCAGATGCTAGTCTCCTTTCCTTTTATTCGGCAGCACGAAGCTTTCCAAAGTGGTTCCAAGATTGGGACATTTGTGTTCGAGGTAGCAGCAGGAAGGAACTTTTTTTCCTGCATTCTAAATCCCTAAATAACATTATCAAAAGTCAGCCAACAATAGAATTAATGTGAGTCATAAAGTGCTCTAAAATACCTCCATCAAGGTTGTATATACAAACTGTAAGTAAGTATATATGTCATGTAGTAACATTCATGTAATTTATATATGATGTAAGTATATATGTCATGTAGTAACATTCATGTAATATATACATGATGTAAGTATATATGTCATGTAGTAACATTCATAATAACATGTCATATATACATGATGTAAGTATATATGTCATGTAGTAACATTCATAATAACATGTAATATATACATGATGTAAGTATATATGTCATGTAGTAACATTCATAATAACATGTAATATATACATGATGTAAGTATATATGTCATGTAGTAACATTCATAATAACATGTAATATATACATGATGTAAGTATATATGTCATGTAGTAACATTCATAATAACATGTAATATATACATGATGTAAGTATATATGTCATGTAGTAACATTCATAATAACATGTAATATATACATGATGTAAGTATATATGTCATGTAGTAACATTCATAATAACATGTAATATATACATGATGTAAGTATATATGTCATGTAGTAACATTCATAATAACATGTAATATATACATGATGTAAGTATATATGTCATGTAGTAACATTCATAATAACATGTAATATATACATGATGTAAGTATATATGTAGTATCTAGTAACATTCATAATAACATGTAATATATACATGATGTAAGTATATATGTCATGTAGTAACATTCATAATAACATGTCATATATACATGATGTAAGTATATATGTCATGTAGTAACATTCATAATAACATGTAATATATACATGATGTAAGTATATATGTCATGTAGTAACATTCATAATAACATGTAATATATACATGATGTAAGTATATATGTCATGTAGTAACATTCATAATAACATGTAATATATACATGATGTAAGTATATATGTCATGTAGTAACATTCATAATAACATGTAATATATACATGATGTAAGTATATATGTAGTATCTAGTAACATTCATAATAACATGTAATATATACATGATGTAAGTATATATGTCATGTAGTAACATTCATAATAACATGTCATATATACATGATGTAAGTATATATGTCATGTAGTAACATTCATAATAACATGTAATATATACATGATGTAAGTATATATGTCATGTAGTAACATTCATAATAACATGTAATATATACATGATGTAAGTATATATGTCATGTAGTAACATTCATAATAACATGTAATATATACATGATGTAAGTATATATGTCATGTAGTAACATTCATGTAATATATACATGATGTAAGTATATATGTCATGTAGTAACATTCATAATAACATGTAATATATACATGATGTAAGTATATATGTCATGTAGTAACATTCATAATAACATGTAATATATACATGATGTAAGTATATATGTCATGTAGTAACATTCATGTAATATATACATGATGTAAGTATATATGTCATGTAGTAACATTCATAATAACATGTAATATATACATGATGTAAGTATATATGTCATGTAGTAACATTCATAATAACATGTAATATATACATGATGTAAGTATATATGTCATGTAGTAACATTCATAATAACATGTCATATATACATGATGTAAGTATATATGTCATGTAGTAACATTCATAATAACATGTAATATATACATGATGTAAGTATATATGTCATGTAGTAACATTCATAATAACATGTAATATATACATGATGTAAGTATATATGTCATGTAGTAACATTCATAATAACATGTAATATATACATGATGTAAGTATATATGTCATGTAGTAACATTCATAATAACATGTAATATATACATGATGTAAGTATATATGTCATGTAGTAACATTCATAATAACATGTAATATATACATGATGTAAGTATATATGTCATGTAGTAACATTCATAATAACATGTAATATATACATGATGTAAGTATATATGTCATGTAGTAACATTCATAATAACATGTAATATATACATGATGTAAGTATATATGTCATGTAGTAACATTCATAATAACATGTAATATATACATGATGTAAGTATATATGTCATGTAGTAACATTCATAATAACATGTAATATATACATGATGTAAGTATATATGTCATGTAGTAACATTCATAATAACATGTAATATATACATGATGTAAGTATATATGTAGTATCTAGTAACATTCATAATAACATGTAATATATACATGATGTAAGTATATATGTCATGTAGTAACATTCATAATAACATGTCATATATACATGATGTAAGTATATATGTCATGTAGTAACATTCATAATAACATGTAATATATACATGATGTAAGTATATATGTCATGTAGTAACATTCATAATAACATGTAATATATACATGATGTAAGTATATATGTCATGTAGTAACATTCATAATAACATGTAATATATACATGATGTAAGTATATATGTCATGTAGTAACATTCATAATAACATGTAATATATACATGATGTAAGTATATATGTAGTATCTAGTAACATTCATAATAACATGTAATATATACATGATGTAAGTATATATGTCATGTAGTAACATTCATAATAACATGTCATATATACATGATGTAAGTATATATGTCATGTAGTAACATTCATAATAACATGTAATATATACATGATGTAAGTATATATGTCATGTAGTAACATTCATAATAACATGTAATATATACATGATGTAAGTATATATGTCATGTAGTAACATTCATAATAACATGTAATATATACATGATGTAAGTATATATGTCATGTAGTAACATTCATGTAATATATACATGATGTAAGTATATATGTCATGTAGTAACATTCATAATAACATGTAATATATACATGATGTAAGTATATATGTCATGTAGTAACATTCATAATAACATGTAATATATACATGATGTAAGTATATATGTCATGTAGTAACATTCATGTAATATATACATGATGTAAGTATATATGTCATGTAGTAACATTCATAATAACATGTAATATATACATGATGTAAGTATATATGTCATGTAGTAACATTCATAATAACATGTAATATATACATGATGTAAGTATATATGTCATGTAGTAACATTCATAATAACATGTCATATATACATGATGTAAGTATATATGTCATGTAGTAACATTCATAATAACATGTAATATATACATGATGTAAGTATATATGTCATGTAGTAACATTCATAATAACATGTAATATATACATGATGTAAGTATATATGTCATGTAGTAACATTCATAATAACATGTAATATATACATGATGTAAGTATATATGTCATGTAGTAACATTCATAATAACATGTAATATATACATGATGTAAGTATATATGTCATGTAGTAACATTCATAATAACATGTAATATATACATGATGTAAGTATATATGTCATGTAGTAACATTCATAATAACATGTAATATATACATGATGTAAGTATATATGTCATGTAGTAACATTCATAATAACATGTAATATATACATGATGTAAGTATATATGTCATGTAGTAACATTCATAATAACATGTAATATATACATGATGTAAGTATATATGTCATGTAGTAACATTCATAATAACATGTAATATATACATGATGTAAGTATATATGTCATGTAGTAACATTCATAATAACATGTAATATATACATGATGTAAGTATATATGTCATGTAGTAACATTCATAATAACATGTAATATATACATGATGTAAGTATATATGTCATGTAGTAACATTCATAATAACATGTAATATATACATGATGTAAGTATATATGTAGTATCTAGTAACATTCATAATAACATGTAATATATACATGATGTAAGTATATATGTCATGTAGTAACATTCATAATAACATGTCATATATACATGATGTAAGTATATATGTCATGTAGTAACATTCATAATAACATGTAATATATACATGATGTAAGTATATATGTCATGTAGTAACATTCATAATAACATGTAATATATACATGATGTAAGTATATATGTCATGTAGTAACATTCATAATAACATGTAATATATACATGATGTAAGTATATATGTCATGTAGTAACATTCATGTAATATATACATGATGTAAGTATATATGTCATGTAGTAACATTCATAATAACATGTAATATATACATGATGTAAGTATATATGTCATGTAGTAACATTCATAATAACATGTAATATATACATGATGTAAGTATATATGTCATGTAGTAACATTCATGTAATATATACATGATGTAAGTATATATGTCATGTAGTAACATTCATAATAACATGTAATATATACATGATGTAAGTATATATGTCATGTAGTAACATTCATAATAACATGTAATATATACATGATGTAAGTATATATGTCATGTAGTAACATTCATAATAACATGTCATATATACATGATGTAAGTATATATGTCATGTAGTAACATTCATAATAACATGTAATATATACATGATGTAAGTATATATGTCATGTAGTAACATTCATAATAACATGTAATATATACATGATGTAAGTATATATGTCATGTAGTAACATTCATAATAACATGTAATATATACATGATGTAAGTATATATGTCATGTAGTAACATTCATAATAACATGTAATATATACATGATGTAAGTATATATGTCATGTAGTAACATTCATAATAACATGTAATATATACATGATGTAAGTATATATGTCATGTAGTAACATTCATAATAACATGTAATATATACATGATGTAAGTATATATGTCATGTAGTAACATTCATGTAATATATACATGATGTAAGTATATATGTCATGTAGTAACATTCATAATAACATGTAATATATACATGATGTAAGTATATATGTCATGTAGTAACATTCATAATAACATGTAATATATACATGATGTAAGTATATATGTCATGTAGTAACATTCATAATAACATGTAATATATACATGATGTAAGTATATATGTCATGTAGTAACATTCATAATAACATGTAATATATGCGTGATGTAAGTATATATGTCATGTAGTAACATTCATAATAACATGTAGTATATACATGATGTAAGTATATATGTAGTATCTTGTAACATTCATAATAACATGTCATATATACATGATGTAAGTATATATGTAGTATCTTGTAACATTCATAATAACATGTCATATATACATGATGTTTGTCAAGTAGTATTTTTGCCAACTTGATAGGTCTGAAAGAGATAATGCAAGATGCTACTTTGTTGTTTAAGCACACCACAGTTAGTTCTTGATAATCCAACTCTTTAATGCTCCAGTCACACGCAGGATTCTCACAGGAATGAGGCAAAAATACAAACTTACCCACTGTTAGCATGTGGTGGCATATCAATTTCACAGATGAGAGTAATTGTAATGTTTAATTCTGCACTAGTTGTTATTGTAATGTTTAATTCTGCACTAGTTGTTATTGTAATGTTTAATTCTGCCCTAGTTGTTATTTTAATGTTTAATTCTGCACTAGTTGTTATTTTAATGTTTAATTCTGCACTAGTTGTTATTGTAATGTTTAATTCTGCCCTAGTTGTTATTTTAATGTTTAATTCTGCACTAGTTGTTATTTTAATGTTTAATTCTGCACTAGTTGTTATTGTAATGTTTAATTCTGCACTAGTTGTTATTTTAATGTTTAATTCTGCACTAGTTGTTATTGTAATGTTTAATTCTGCACTAGTTGTTATTGTAATGTTTAATTCTGCACTAGTTGTTATTTTAATGTTTAATTCTGCACTAGTTGTTATTGTAATGTTTAATTCTGCACTAGTTGTTATTTTAATGTTTAATTCTGCACTAGTTGTTATTGTAATGTTTAATTCTGCACTAGTTGTAGGACGTGTGCAGTCTGTGTGCAGCGTCTGCTACACACTAAAAGTAGAAGAGGTCAAGGTCAGGTGACCTTAGTTAGGGGCGTGTCCTGCTGAGGTCTATGTGTTGTGTCACAGGGATCATGGTGTGTTGTGTCACAGGGATCATGTTGTGTTGTGTCACAGGGATCATGTTGTGTTGTGTCACAGGGATCATGTTGTGTTGTCACAGGGATCATGTTGTGTTGTGTCACAGGGATCATGTTGTGTTGTCACAGGGATCATGTTGTGTTGTGTCACAGGGAACTACCTGATCATGTTGTGTTGTCACAGGGATCATGTTGTGTTGTGTCACAGGGATCATGTTGTGTTGTGTCACAGGGATCATGTTGTGTTGTGTCACAGGGATCATGTTGTGTTGTGTCACAGGGATCATGTTGTGTTGTGTCACAGGGATCATGTTGTGTTGTGTCACAGGGATCATGTTGTGTTGTGTCACAAGGAACTACCTGATCATGTTGTGTTGTGTCACAGGGATCATGTTGTGTTGTGTTGTGTCACAGGGAACTACCTGATCATGTTGTGTTGTGTCACAGGGAACTACCTGATCATGTTGTGTTGTGTCACAGGGAACTACCTGATCATGTTGTGTTGTGTCACAGGGATCATGTTGTGTTGTCACAGGGATCATGTTGTGTTGTGTCACAGGGAACTACCTGATCATGCCGTCAGGGAACCTGCAGATCGCCAACGCCACACAGGACGACGAGGGGCCGTACAAATGTGCCGCCTACAACCCCGTCACCCAGGAGGTGAAGACCTCCACCTCCACCGAGCGCCTGCGCATTCGACGTAAGTCCAGCTGACAACTAACTTGTCTTTGGACTGCAAGTGCTTGTCTGTGGCGGCCATGACACTTTGGACTGGAAGTGCTTGACGGATAAGCGGAAGAAGATGGATGGATGGATGGATGAATGGATGGATGGATGGATGGATGGATGGATGGATGGATGGATGGATGGATGGTGGTTGACGGTCTTCTTCCCGCAGGCTCCACCTCGGAGGCGGCCCGCATCATCTACCCGCTGGCCTCGCGCTCCATCATGGTGACCAAGGGCCAGCGCTTGGTGCTGGAGTGCGTGGCCAGCGGCATCCCGCCGCCGCAAGTCAGCTGGGCCAAGGACGGCCTGGACCTGCGTTTCCATAACAACACCCGCTTCCTGCTTAGCAACCTGCTCATTGATGCCGTGGCTGAGGGCGACTCGGGGACGTACGCCTGCCGCGCCACCAACGCCATCGCTTCCTCAGCCTCGCCCGCCACCGTGCTTTACGACGTGCAGGTGTTTGGTAAGGAGGAATATATTACATTTATCATGTAGTGTCACCCAACACTAACGTAAACAAAAGAATGAAAATGAAAGTAAGCTGTTGGATACATGCTAGTGGCGTACAGCACTAACGTAAACAAAAGAATGAAAATGAAAGTAAACTGTTGGATACATGCTAGAAGCGTACAGCACTAATGTAAACAAAAGAATGAAAATGAAAGTAAACTGTTGGATACATGCTAGTGGTGTTTAGCACTAATGGAAACAAAAGAATGAAAATGAAAGTAAACTGTTGGATACATGCTAGTGGCGTACAGCACTAATGTAAACAAAAGAATGAAAATGAAAGTAAACTGTTGGATACATGCTAGAGGCGTACAGCACTAACGTAAACAAAAGAATGAAAATGAAAGTAAACTGTTGGATACATGCTAGAAGCGTACAGCACTAACGTAAACAAAAGAATGAAAATGAAAGTAAACTGTTGGATACATGCTAGAGGCGTACAGCACTAACGTAAACAAAAGCATGAAAATGAAAGTAAGCTGTTGTCTAGTTCCCTGTCTGAAAGGTGAAGGCGTGGCTAATCTCTGGTCCAATGGTCTTGCAGAGCCGCCTCAGGTGTGGGTGGAGCTTCAGCAGCAGGAAGTGACACCTGGCGACACGCTGCGCTTCACCTGCCAAGCTCGCGGCAAGCCGGCGCCCTCGGTGACCTGGCTGCACAACGCCCAGCCTCTCTCGCCCTCACCTCGCCACCGCCTCACCTCCCGCACGCTGCGGGTGTCCAGCGTGGGGCCCCAGGACCGGGGCCTCTACCAGTGCATGGTGCACAACGGCCTGGGCAGCGCTCAGGCAGCCGCTCGCCTGCTCGTGTCCGGCGGTGAGTGGGAGGGGGAGGGGAGGGGAGGGGGAGAGAGACCATTGATGTCATTGACCCTTGGCCTCGCAGGCAAGCTGTATCGGCCCCTCGGTCCGGACAAGGTGCTGAGAGAGCAGACGCCCGGAGCCACGGGGGCCATCTTGCCTCCGGACTGCTCCTCGCTGCCGGCTCCCGTCCTGCCCGCCGAGGCGCCCGTCATCCTCAGCCAGCCTCGCACGGGGAAGACCGACCACTACGAGCTCACCTGGAGGCCCCGACACGAGCGAGGGGCCCCCGTGCTGGAGTACATGGTCAAGTACAGAAAGGTACCTGAAGCGTTGCCTTGGCAACTGGCAAGTAGAGGAAATCTGCTAATAGAATAAAGCTAGTTAGAGTCAGCTGACATGTTGAAATATTACACTTCCTTTTTATTGTCATTCAAACTTCAAGGTTGCAGCACAGAGAAGAACCAAATGACCTTGCTTTAGCTCAGGGGTCGGCAACCCGCGGCTCCGGAGCCGCATGGGGCTCTTTGATCACTCGATGCGGCTCAGCAGCTTACTTGCTGAACCCCCCGATTTTCCCGTGAGACTTCCGGATTTCAGTGCCTCTCGCAGAAAACTCCCGGGATTAATATTCACCGATGTTCACCCTTATGGCTATAATGCGGGCGTGCCATGAAGGTACATTTGGCGCCCTCTACAATCTGCATTAACAGCGTGCCAGCCCAACATTTGCTATATAATATACATCTTCTGCTTGCACACGTACGTGACAGCAAGGCATACTTGGTCAACAGCCACACAGGTTACACTGACGGTGACCATATAAAACAACTTTAACACTCTTACTAATAATGCGCCACACTTTGAACCAAAACCAAACAAGAATGACAAACACATTTCGGGAGAACATCTGCACCTTAACACAACATAAACACAACAGGACAAACACCCAGAATCCCATGCAGCCCTGACTCTTCCGGGCTACATTATACACCCCTGCTACCACCAAACCCTAACATGTTAGCTAACATGAACTGAAAAGGGTTAGGGTTAAAGGTTAAGATGAACTGAAAAGGTAGTTAGCTAAGATGCTATGTTACCGTGTCAGGTTGGTGAGGCGCTAGCAGAGTGGACGTGGTGCAGCATCTCCGGTGGTGTACACAAGGTGACGCTGGCCAAGCTGCAGCCTGACAGTCTGTACGAGGTGGAGATGGCGGCCAAGAACTGTGGAGGTGTGGGTCAACCCGCCATGATGACCTTCAGGACCGGCAGAGGTAGACCGCACCATGACCTTTGACCTTTGACCTTGACGCCAAATACTGACTCTGGCTTTCATCTGCAGGACGCAGAGGACTAGGAGGACACGCCCACCTGCCCAAAACCCCTGCTGTGCCCTCGCCCAGCCTCTCACGTACGCCTGACACTTTCACTTTCACTTTCACTTTCACTCACTACTACTCTTTGCAGCTTGGTCCTGACCTCTCAGGGCTGCTCCTAGATGTTGGGAATGTACACACAATATACCTACTTGTATACACACACACACAATATACCTACTTCTACACACTAATACACACACAATATACCTACTTCTACACACTAACACACACACAATATACCTACTTGTACACACACACACACAATATACCTACTTGTACACACTAATACACACACACACACACACAATATACCTACTTGTACACACTAATACACACACACACAATATACCTACTTGTATACACACACACACAATATACCTACTTGTACACACTAATACACACACACACACACACAATATACCTACTTGTATACAAACACACACAATATACCTACTTGTACACACTAATACACACACACACACACACAATATACCTACTTGTATACAAACACACACAATATACCTACTTGTACACACTAATACACACACACACACACACACACAATATACCTACTTGTATACAAACACACACAATATACCTACTTGTACACACTAATACACACACACACACACACAATATACCTACTTGTACACACTAATACACACACACACACAATATACCTACTTGTATACACACACACACACACAATATACCTACTTGTACACACACACACACACACACACACACACACACAATATACCTACTTGTACACACTAACACACACAATATACCTACTTGTACACACTAATACACACACACAATATACCTACTTGTACTAACCCTAACTGTATTTAAATATAATGTATACATGAATAAATGTGTATATATATATGTAATTATATATAATGTATACATGGATATATATATATATATATATATATATATATATATATATATATATATATATGTATATATATATATATATATATATATATATATATATATATATACTGTATATATATGTATATGTACAAACCCTGTTTCCATATGAGTTGGGAAATTGTGTTAGATGTAAATATAAACGGAATACAATGATTTGCAAATCCTTTTCAAGCCATATTCAGTTGAATATGCTACAAAGACAACATATTTCATGTTCAAACTCATAAACTTTATTTTTTTTTGCAAATAATAATTAACTTAGAATTTCATGGCTGCAACATGTGCCAAAGTAGTTGGGAAAGGGCATGTTCACCACTGTGTTACATGGCCTTTCCTTTTAACAACACTCAGTAAAGGTTTGGGAACTGAGGAGACACATTTTTGAAGCTTCTCAGGTGGAATTCTTTCCCATTCTTGCTTGATGTACAGCTTAAGTTGTTCAACAGTCCGGGGGTCTCCCTTCTGCTATTTTAGGCTTCATAATGCACCACACATTTTCAATGGGAGACAGGTCTGGACTGCAGGCGGGCCAGGAAAGTACCCGCACTCTTTTTTTAAAAAGCCACGCTGTTGTAACACGTGCTGAATGTGGCTTGGCATTGTCTTGCTGAAATAAGCAGGGGCGTCCATGGTAACGTTGCTTGGATGGCAACATATGTTGCTCCAAAAGCTGTATGTACCTTTCAGCATTAATGGTGCCTTCACAGATGTGTAAGTTACCCATGTCTTGGCCACTAATACACCCCCATACCATCACACATGCTGCCTTTTACACTTTCACCCTAGAACAATCCGGATGGTTCTTTTCCTCTTTGGTCCGGAGGACACGACGTCCACAGTTTCCAAAAACAATTAGAAATGTGGACTCGTCAGACCACAGAACACTTTTCCACTTTGTATCAGTCCATCTTAGATGAGCTCAGGCCCAGCGAAGCCCACGGCGTTTCTGGGTGTTGTTGATAAACGGTTTTCGCCTTGCATAGGAGAGTTTTAACTTGCACTTACAGATGTAGCGACCAACTGTAGTTACTGACATCCCTAAATTCCTTGCAATAGCTGATTGAGAAAGGTTTTTCTTAAACTGTTCAACAATTTGCTCAGGCATTTGTTGACAAAGTGGTGACCCTCGCCCTGTCCTTGTTTGTGAATGACTGAGCATTTCATGGAATCTACTTTTATACCCAATCATGGCACCCACCTGTTCCCAATTAGCCTGCACACCTGTGGGATGTTCCAAATAAGTGTTTGATGAGCATTCCTCAACTTTATCAGTATTTATTGACACCTTTCCCAACTTCTTTGTCACGTGTTGCTGCCATCAAATTCTAAAGTTAATGATTATTTGCAAACAAACATTTTTTTACGAGTTTGAACATGAAATATGTTGTCTTTGTAGCATATTCAACTGAATATGGCTTGAAAAGGATTTGCAAATCATTGTATTCCGTTTATATTTACATCTAACACAATTTCCCAACTCATATGGAAACGGGGTTTGTGTGTGTATATATATATATATATATATATATATATATATGTATATATATATGCGTATATGTATTTGTATACAATGTATATATGTATTTATATACAATGTATACATGGATAAATGTATATATGTATTTATATATAATGTATACATGGATATATGTATATATAATGTATACGTGTATATTTGTGTATATATATATGTGTATGTATGTATGTATCTATATATGTATGTATCCTAGGGGTGTAATGGTACACAAAGATTTGGGTTCGGTACGTACCTCGGTTTAGAGGTCACGGTTCGGTTCATTTTCGGTACAGTAAGAAAACAACAAAATGTAAATTTTTTGGCTATTTATTTACCAAATGTGTAAACAATGGCTTTATCCTTTGAACATTGGGAACATTATAATAATTCTGACCACGTTAATCAACATTAAACTGCCTCAAGTTGTTGCTCAGATGAAATAAAATGATATATACGTGTATATAGTACAGATTAGAAATAATGTGTATATAGTACAGATTAGAAATAATGTGTATATAGTACAGATTAGAAATAATGTGTATATAGTACAAGTTGGAAATCCATCCATCCATTTTCTACCGATTATTCCCTTCGGGGGCGCTGGAGCCTATCTCAGCTACAATCGGGCGGAAGGCGGGGTACACCCTGGACAAGTCGCCACCTCATCGCAGGGCCAACACAGATAGACAGACAACATTCACACACTAGGGACCATTTAGTGTTGCCAATCAACCTATCCCCAGGTGCATGTCTTTGGAGGTGGGAGGGGCCTATCCCCAGGTGCATGTCTTTGGAGGTGGGAGGAAGCCAGAGTACCCGGAGGGAACCCACGCAGTCATAATACGTGCATATAGTACAGATTAGAAATAATACATGTATATATACTAGAGATGCGCGGATAGGCAATTATTTCATCCGCAACCGCATCAGAAAGTCGTCAACCATCCGCCATCCACCCGATGTAACATTTGATCAGAACCGCACCCGCCCGCCATCCGCCCGCACCCGCCCGTTGTTATATATCTAATATAGACGATGCAAGGCATTAGTGAGGTTATAAAGCTTTTGCCTGTTAAAGAAAGGAGACTGATCCAATGCAGCACAGACAATCGCGTGCCACGCTGTCACGACCCAGACGCACACCAGTGCGCAATCATATGGGAGCCGCGCTGAGCGCACCTCCAAGCGCGTCTCGCTGCCGGCGACGGCCGGGTATGGGCCCGACGCTCCAGCGCCATCCATTTTCAGGGCTAGTTGATTCGGCAGGTGGGTTGTTACACACTCCTTAGCGGGTTCCGACTTCCATGGCCACCTGTCTATATCAACCAGGGTGAGCCCCACCCTTTTCGTGAGCGCACTGCGCGCGGAGTGACCCCTGTTACGCGCCCCCGGCAACAGGGGTGGCGGGCAGGTAAGCTGCGCGGGCGGAGCGCGCGGAGTGACCCCTGTTACGTACAAGCCCCCGGCCACGGGGGTGGCGGGCAGGCAAGCTGCTTACCTGCTGCGCGTGACGCCGGCCGCGGCGAAGGCGGACGAGGCGGGGTGTCGGTGCGGTGGGCGCGGTAGTGACCCTGGACGTGCGTCGGGCCCTTCTCGCGGATCGCCTCAGCTACGGCTCCCGGTGGGGCCCTCTCGGGGGAAGGGGCCTCGGTCCCGGACCCCGGCGAGGCGTCCCTTCTCCGCTCCGTAAAAGTGTCCATCTCTTTTTTTTTTTTTCTTCTGTTGTGGCATATGCTGCAGGTGCCTGCTCGTTTTTCGTATGTGGGTAACAACATTTAACTATGTATATATATTTACCAATTGGTTTAACTGCCACCCGCCTGAATCTATTTAAAATCTAATTTTTTTTTATTTCAACCGCCCGACCCGACCTGACCCGACCCGCGGATAAAATCTAATTTTTTTAAATTTCAACCGCCCGATCCGCGGATAATCCGCGGACTCCGCGGTTGTGCCCGCAAACCGCGCATCTCTAATATATACTATATACACAGATTATACCTGTATGTAGTACAGATTAGAAATAATACGTGTATATGCTACAGTTTAGAAATAGTACGTGTATATAGTACAGATTATACGTGTATATTTATTTATCATTTATTAGAAATATTGCGTTAAATAGTACAGATTAGAAATATTACATGTATATAGTACAGATTAGAAATATTACATGTATATAGTACAGATTAGAAATATTACATGTATATAGTACTTCCAAAAAAACTATCTTTTAATTTTATTTAATTTCCCATCACTTTGCTTTCTTTGATCTTTGATTTGGTCCTCCTCACAGCACCCGAGGCGCCGGACAAGCCCACGGTCTCCACGGCGACAGAGACCTCGGCCTACGTGACCTGGATCCCCCGTGGCAACCGTGGCTTCCCCATCCAGTCCTTCCGTGTGGAGTCCAAGAAGGTGCGGCAGGCGGGCGAGGACTGGAAGACGGCGGTGGACAACATTCCACCTTCACGCCTCTCTGTGGAGATCACCCACCTGGAGAAAGGTCTTGCACCGCATACCCCTAACCCTAACCCTGACCCTGCCTGCAGGAACCTCCTACAAGTTCTTCTCTGACCCTAACTCTGCCTGCAGGAACCTCCTACAAGTTTTTCTCTGACCCTAACCCTGCCTGCAGGAACCTCCTACAAGTTATTCTCTAACCCTAACCCTGCCTGCAGGAACCTCCTACAAGTTATTCTCTAACCCTAACCCTGCCTGCAGGAACCTCCTACAAGTTATTCTCTAACCCTAACCCTGCCTGCAGGAACCTCCTACAAGTTCTTCTCTGACCCTAACCCTGCCTGCAGGAACCTCCTACAACTTCTTCTCTGACCCTAATCCTGCCTGCAGGAACCTCCTACAAGTTCTTCTCTGACCCTAACCCTGCCTACAGGAATCTCCTACAAGTTCTTCTCTGACCCTAACCCTGCCTACAGGAATCTCCTACAAGTTATTCTCTGACCCTAACCCTGCCTACAGGAATCTCCTACAAGTTCTTCTCTGACCCTAACTCTGCCTGCAGTAACCTCCTACAAGTTCTACTCTAACCCTAACCCTGCCTGCAGGAACCTCCTACAAGTTCTTCTCTAACCCTAACCCTGCCTGCAGGAACCTCCTACAAGTTATTCTCTCACCCTAACCCTGCCTGCAGGAACCTCCTACAAGTTATTCTCTAACCCTAACCCTGCCTGCAGGAACCTCCTACAAGTTCTTCTCTGACCCTAACCCTGCCTGCAGGAACCTCCTACAAGTTCTTCTCTGACCCTAACCCTGCCTACAGGAATCTCCTACAAGTTCTTCTCTGACCCTAACTCTGCCTGCAGTACAGTAACCTCCTACAAGTTCTACTCTAACCCTAACCCTGCCTGCAGGAACCTCCTACAAGTTATTCTCTAACCCTAACCCTGCCTGCAGGAACCTCCTACAAGTTATTCTCTCACCCTAACCCTGCCTGCAGGAACCTCCTACAAGTTATTCTCTAACCCTAACCCTGCCTGCAGGAACCTCCTACAAGTTATTCTCTAACCCTAACCCTGCCTGCAGGAACCTCCTACAAGTTATTCTCTAACCCTAACCCTGCCTGCAGGAACATCCTACAAGTTCTTCTCTGACCCTAACTCTGCCTGCAGTAACCTCCTACAAGTTATTCTCTGACCCTAACCCTGCCTGCAGGAACCTCCTACAAGTTCTTCTCTGACCCTAACCCTGCCTGCAAGAACCTCCTACGTATTTTTCTCTGACCCCAACCCTGCTTGCAGGAACCTCCTACAAGTTCCGAGTGCTGGCCGTCAACGTGATCGGATCCAGCCCGCCTAGTGCTGCCTCCAAGGCCTACACCGTGGTGGGCGACAGGACCCACCAGCGCCCCGTGGACGGCCCCTACATCACCTACAACGAAGCCATCAACGATACCGCCGTCATCCTCAAGTGGACGGTGAGATGTGACCGTACCACAGTCACATGCTAACATGTGACCATACCACAGTCACATGCTAACATGTGACCATACCACAGTCACATGCTAACATGTGACCATACCACAGTCACATGCTAACATGTGACCATACCACAGTCACATGCTAACATGTGACCATACCACAGTCACATGCTAACATGTGACCATACCACAGTCACATGCTAACATGTGACCATACCACAGTCACATGCTAACATGTGACCATATCACAGTCACATGCTAACATGTGACCATACCACAGTCACATGCCAACATGTGACCATACCACAGTCATCCTTAAGCAGATGCTAACGTGTGATGATACCACAGTCATCCTCAAGTACATGCTAACATGTGACGCTACTACAGTCTTACTCAAGTACAGGCTAACATGTGACGATACCACAGTCATCCTCAAGTAGATGCTAACATGTGACGCTACTATAGTCATACTCAAGTAGAGGTTAACATGTGATGATACTACAGTCATCCTCAAGTAGATGCTAACATGTGACGATACCACAGTAATACTCAAGTAGATGCTAACATGTGACGCTACTACAGTCATACTCAAGTAGAGGCTAACATGTGATGATACTACAGTCATACTCAAGTAGAGGCTAACATGTGATGATACTACAGTCATACTCAAGTAGAGGTTAACATGTGATGATACCAGTCATCCTCAAGTAGATGCTAACATGTGACGATACCACAGTAATACTCAAGTAAATGCTAACATGTGACGATACTACAGTCATACTCAAGTAGAGGCTAACATGTGATGATACTACAGTCATACTCAAGTAGAGGCTAACATGTGACGATACTACAGTCATACTCAAGTAGAGGCTAACATGTGATGATACTACAGTCATACTCAAGTAGAGGCTAACATGTGATGATACTACAGTCATACTCAAGTACATGCTAACATGTGACGATACCACAGTAATACTCAAGTAGATGCTAACATGTGACGATACTACAGTCATACTCAAGTAGAGGCTAACATGTGATGATACTACAGTCATACTCAAGTAGAGGCTAACATGTGATGATACTACAGTCATACTCAAGTAGATGCTAACAGGTGATGATAGCTCACGTGGGATAGCGCCACCCGGTGGTCTTCCTGGAGGAGTATGGTAGCGTCCCTGCCCGGCCGTCTAACGTCAGGTGTGTCCTGCAGTACACTGCGGTCAACAACACGCCCATATATGGCTTCTACATCTACTACCGGCCCAGCGACAGCGACAACGACAGCGACTACAAGAAGGACGTGGTGGAGGGCGACCGCTACTGGCACTGCATCAGTGAGCTGCAGCCCGAGACGGCGTACGACATCAAGATGCAAAGCTTCAACGAGAAGGGCGAGAGCGACTTCGGCAACGTGGTCATCCTGGAGACCAAAGGTCCGCGTCCCTTTCAAAGATGGCGTCCTTCCTCACCGCCATGGCCTCCTAACGCTGTTGTCCTCCTCCTCAGCGCGACCGCATCACCAACGCCCCGCCCCCTCGGAAGGCCCCGACCCAGAGGCGGGTCGCTCCGGCGGGTCAGTGCCTCGGCCGGGCGACCTGCCATACCTCATCGTGGGCGTGGTGCTGGGCGCCTTCGTCTTCATGGTGGTGGCCTTCATCCCCTTCTGCCTGTGGAGATCCTGGGCCAAGCAGAGTGAGTTCCTCAGACCTTCCCTTCAGACCTTCCCTTTGGACTTTTACCTTCCCTTCAGACCTTCACCTTCCCTTCAGACCTTTTCTTCAGACCTTCCCTTTGGACTTTTACCTTCCCTTCAGACCTTCGCCTTCCCTTCAGACCTTCACCTTCCCTTCAGACCTTCACCTTCCCTTCAGACTTTCACCCTCCCTTCAGACTTTCACCTTCCCTTCAGACTTTGACCTTCCCTTCAGACTTTGACCTTCCTTTCAGACTTTTACCTTCCCTTCAGACCTTCACCTTCCCTTTTGACGTTCACCTTACCTTCAGACCTTCACCTTCCCTTCAGACCTTCCCTTTAGACCTTCCCGACAGTCACCTTCCCTTTAGACCTTCCCTTCAGACCTTCACCTTCCCTACAGACCTTCGCCTTCCCTTTAGACCTTCCCTTCAGACCTTCACCTTCCCAACAGACCGTCTCTTCAGACCTTCGCCTTCCCTTTAGACCTTCCCTTCAGACCTTCACCTTCCCTTCAGACCTTCACCTTCCCTACAGACCTTCGCCTTCCCTTTAGACCTTCACCTTCCCTACAGACCTTCGCCTTCCCTTTAGACCTTCCCTTCAGACCTTCGCCTTCCCTTTAGACCTTCCCTTCAGACCTTCACCTTCCCTTCAGACCTTCACCTTCCCTACAGACCTTCGCCTTCCCTTTAGACCTTCACCTTCCCTACAGACCTTCCCTTCAGACCTTCGCCTTCCCTTTAGACCTTCCCTTCAGACCTTCACCTTCCCTTCAGACCGTCTCTTCAGACCTTCGCCTTCCCTGTAGACCTTCCCTTCAGACCTTCCCTTCAGACTTTCACCTTCCCTTCAGACTTTCACCTTCCCTTCAGAACTTCACCTTCCCTTCAGACCTTCACCTTCCCTACAGACCGTCTCTTCAGACCTTCGCCTTCCCTTCAGACCTTCACCTTCCCTTCAGACCTTCACCTTCCCTTCAGACTTTCACCCTCCCTTCAGACTTTCACCTTCCCTTCAGACTTTGACCTTCCTTTCAGACTTTTACCTTCCCTTCAGACCTTCACCTTCCCTTTTGACGTTCACCTTACCTTCAGACCTTCACCTTCCCTTCAGACCTTCCCTTTAGACCTTCCCGACAGTCACCTTCCCTTTAGACCTTCCCTTCAGACCTTCACCTTCCCTACAGACCTTCGCCTTCCCTTTAGACCTTCCCTTCAGACCTTCACCTTCCCAACAGACCGTCTCTTCAGACCTTCGCCTTCCCTTTAGACCTTCCCTTCAGACCTTCCCTTCAGACCTTCACCTTCCCTTCAGACCTTCACCTTCCCTACAGACCTTCGCCTTCCCTTTAGACCTTCACCTTCCCTACAGACCTTCGCCTTCCCTTTAGACCTTCCCTTCAGACCTTCGCCTTCCCTTTAGACCTTCCCTTCAGACCTTCACCTTCCCTTCAGACCTTCACCTTCCCTACAGACCTTCGCCTTCCCTTTAGACCTTCACCTTCCCTACAGACCTTCGCCTTCCCTTTAGACCTTCCCTTCAGACCTTCGCCTTCCCTTTAGACCTTCCCTTCAGACCTTCACCTTCCCTTCAGACCTTCACCTTCCCTACAGACCTTCGCCTTCCCTTTAGACCTTCACCTTCCCTACAGACCTTCGCCTTCCCTTTAGACCTTCCCTTCAGACCTTCGCCTTCCCTTTAGACCTTCCCTTCAGACCTTCACCTTCCCTTCAGACCGTCTCTTCAGACCTTCGCCTTCCCTGTAGACCTTCCCTTCAGACCTTCCCTTCAGACTTTCACCTTCCCTTCAGACTTTCACCTTCCCTTCAGAACTTCACCTTCCCTTCAGACCTTCACCTTCCCTACAGACCGTCTCTTCAGACCTTCGCCTTCCCTTCAGACCTTCACCTTCCCTTCAGACCTTCACCTTCCCTTCAGACTTTCACCCTCCCTTCAGACTTTCACCTTCCCTTCAGACTTTGACCTTCCTTTCAGACTTTTACCTTCCCTTCAGACCTTCACCTTCCCTTTTGACGTTCACCTTACCTTCAGACCTTCACCTTCCCTTCAGACCTTCCCTTTAGACCTTCCCGACAGTCACCTTCCCTTTAGACCTTCCCTTCAGACCTTCACCTTCCCTACAGACCTTCGCCTTCCCTTTAGACCTTCCCTTCAGACCTTCACCTTCCCAACAGACCGTCTCTTCAGACCTTCGCCTTCCCTTTAGACCTTCCCTTCAGACCTTCCCTTCAGACCTTCACCTTCCCTTCAGACCTTCACCTTCCCTACAGACCTTCGCCTTCCCTTTAGACCTTCACCTTCCCTACAGACCTTCGCCTTCCCTTTAGACCTTCCCTTCAGACCTTCGCCTTCCCTTTAGACCTTCCCTTCAGACCTTCACCTTCCCTTCAGACCTTCGCCTTCCCTTTAGACCTTCCCTTCAGACCTTCACCTTCCCTTCAGACCTTCACCTTCCCTACAGACCTTCGCCTTCCCTTTAGACCTTCACCTTCCCTACAGACCTTCGCCTTCCCTTTAGACCTTCCCTTCAGACCTTCGCCTTCCCTTTAGACCTTCCCTTCAGACCTTCACCTTCCCTTCAGACCGTCTCTTCAGACCTTCGCCTTCCCTGTAGACCTTCCCTTCAGACCTTCCCTTCAGACTTTCACCTTCCCTTCAGACTTTCACCTTCCCTTCAGAACTTCACCTTCCCTTCAGACCTTCACCTTCCCTACAGACCGTCTCTTCAGACCTTCACCTTCCCTTTAGACCTTCCCTTCAGACCTTCACCTTCCTTTCAGACCGTCTCTTCAGACCTTCGCCTTCCCTTTAGACCTTCCCTTCAGACCTTCACCTTCCCTACAGACCTTCGCCTTCCCTTTAGACCTTCCCTTCAGACCTTCGCCTTCCCTTTAGACCTTCCCTTCAGACCTTCACCTTCCCTTTAGACCTTCCCTTCAGACCTTCACCTTCCCTTCAGACCTTCACCTTACCTTCAGACCTCCCCTTCAGAACTTCACCTTCCCTACAGACCATCACCTTACCTACAGACCTTCGCCTTCCCTTTAGACCGTAACCTTCCCTTCAGACCGTCTCTTCAGACCTTCGCCTTCCCTTTAGACCTTCCCTTCAGACCTTCACCTTCCCTTCAGACCTTCACCTTCCCTACAGACCTTCGCCTTCCCTTTAGACCTTCCCTTCAGACCTTCACCTTCCCTTTAGACCTTCCCTACAGACCTTCGCCTTCCCTTTAGACCTTCCCTTCAGACCTTCACCTTCCCTTTAGACCTTCACCTTCCCTTTAGACCTTCACCTTCCCTTCATACCTTCACCTTCTCTTCAGACCTTCACTTTCCCTTCAGACCTTCACCTTCCCTTCAGACCTTCACCTTCCCTTTAGACCTTCCCTTCAGACCTTCACCTTCCCTTTAGACCTTCCCTTCAGACCTTCACCTTCCCTTTAGACCTTTCCTTCAGACCTTCACCTTCCCTTTAGACCTTCCCTTCAGACCTTCACCTTCCCTTTAGACCTTCCCTTCAGACCTTCACCTTCCCTTTAGACCTTCCCTTCAGACTTTCACCTTCAGACCTTCACCTTCCCTTCAGACCTCTTTTTGCCTTCCAGAGCAAACGTCGGCCTTGTGCTTCCCCGCCCCCACGTCCTCCTGCCACTACACGGTGGTTCCTCTGCAGGGTGTGGCCCTGATGGGACACGCTCCCGTGGACGCCCACCTGACCCTGGTGGGACACGCTCCCGTGGACGCCCACCTGACCCTGGTGGGACACGCTCCCGTGGACGCCCACCTGACCCTGGTGGGACACGCTCCCGTGGACGCCCACCTGACCCTGCCGCAAAACCAGGAACACGCACATCCCGGCAAAGTCCAGCACCGGCAGGTGAGAAGCACATATTGATTAGATTTAGTCTTCATATTGATTAGATTTATAAGATCATTGTTGATGATTGTATGATTATTATTAATGATTGTATGTTTATTATTGATGATTGTTAGGATTTTTATTGATGAGTTTTATGATTATTATTGATGATTGGTCTGATTATTATTATTGACGATTGGTATGATTATTATTATTGACGATTGTATGATTATTATTGACGATTTTTATGATTATTATTGATGATTGGTACGATTATTATTGATGATTTTTAGGATTATCATTGATGATTGTATGATTATTATTGATGATTGGTATGATTGTTATTGACGATTGGTCTGGTTATTATTATTATTGACGATTGGTATGATTATTATTGATCCTTTTTATGATTATTATTGATGATTGGTCTGATTATTAGCATTGACGATTGGTATGATTATTATTATTGCGATTGTATGATTATTATTGACGATTTTTATGATTTTTATTGATGATTGGTACGATTATTATTGATGATTGATACAATTATTATTGGTGAGTGGTACGATTATTATTGATGATTGGTTTGATTATTATTGATTGTATGATTATTATTGACTTTTATGATTCATATTGATGATTATGATTATTATTGATAATTGGTACGATTATTATTGATGATTGATATTATTGATGATTGTTCAAATTATTATTGATGATTGTTAGGATTATTATTGATATGATTATTATTGATGATTTGTATGATGATTGGTGTGATTATTATTGATGATTGCTTGGATTGTTTTTGATGATTGTTAGGATTATTATTGATGATAGGATTGTTATTGATGATTGTTAGGATTATTATTGATGATTGTTAGATTATTATTGATGATTGTTAGGGTTATTGATTGTTATGATTATTATTGATGATTGTTATGATTATTATTGATGATTGGTATGATTATCGTTGATTGTTAGGATTATTATCAATGATTGTTAGGATTATTATCAATGATTGTTTGGATTATTATTGATGATTGCTTGGCGTATAATTGATGATTGTTATGATCATTATTGATTGTTGTTATGATTATTGTTGTTATGATTATTATCGATGCTTGTTGGATTATTGATTTTTTAAATAATTATTACTGATGATTATGATTATTATCGATGATTATAATGCTGATTATTATTATTGATTATTGTTGGGATTATTATGATTATTATCAATGATTGTTATAATCATTATTGATGATTGTTATGATTATTATTGATAATTATGATTTATTGATGATTATGATTATTATTGATGATTGTTGTGATTATTATTGCTAATTATGAATGATTGTTATGACTATTATTGATGATTGTTATGATGATTAGTGTTTTTTTAATGGCACTGGTGTGTGTGCTGCAGGAGGACCTGGAAGCTTCTATGGAGTGTGACACCTTGTTACCACGGCGACTGTCCAACGGGCACGCTCCTCTGTGCCACTACGCCAACGAGTACGTTACTTGTCTCATCGATGGTCCATCAATAATCTATCAATGGTGTATCAGTAATTAATGGTGTATCAATAATCTATCAATGGTGTATCAATAATGTATCAATGGTGCATCAATAATCTATCAATGGCGCATCAGTAATCTATCAGTGGTGTATCAATAATCAATGGTGCATCAGTAATCTAATAATGCCATCAATGGTGTATCAATAATCTATGGCGTATCAATAATCAATGGTGCATTAATAATCTATCGATGGTGTATCAATGATCTATGGCGGATCAATAATGTATCAATCAATGGTCCATCAATAATCTATCGATGGGGTGTCAATCTATGGCGCATCAATAATGTATAAATAATCAATTTGCATCAATGTATCAATAATCTATGTCGCATCAATAATGTATCAATAATGTATAATCAATGACGTATCAATAATACATCAATGGCACATCGATAATGTATCAATAATCAATGGTGCATCAATAATGTATCAATAATAAAAGGTCCATCAATGATCTATTGAATGTGTATCAATCTATGGCGCATCAATAATGTATCGATGGTGCATCGATAATGTATCATTAATGGCACATCAATAATGTATCAATAATCAATGGCGCATCAATAATGTATCAATGGCGCATCGATAATGTATCAATAATCAATGGCGCATCAATAATGTATCAATAATCAATGGCGCATCGATAATGTATCAATAATCAATGGCGCATCAATAATCAATGGTGCATCAATAATCAAAGGTGCATCAATAATGTATCAAAAGCGCATCAATAATCAATGGTGCATCAATAATGTATCAATAATCAATGGCGTATCAATAATCAATAATTGGAATGACTTCTCTGCTGCTTTCAGCGACGCTGAGCCTCCTGATTGGTTCATGCTGGATTCGTGTCCTCAGTGGGCGGAGCCTCAGCAGTGGCCAGGTGAGGAGCAGGACAATATGTCACAAATCAGGACACTTCATAAGGTACACCTCCTCTCTGTTCCTCCATGCAGAAGTCACGTCTTCTCCCAGCGCTTCTCTACAAGATGAAGCAACGCTCAGCAGCGCCACATGAGAGAGCAACACATGAATATTTATTTTTCTATGGCAGATATTTATCTATTTATACTTTTGTACATATCATCCTGTATATAAGATGGCATCTTTTTCTACAGCATCATAAACTTGGTCTGGAAATAACAACATGCTTCTTTCAATCATTTGCTGCGCACGTCCTCTTGTTTGCCACACAAATGAAGGACATCCTAAATAGCACTTTTGCAAAATCCTAAATAGCGGCTGGAGCACTCTTGCATGTAAATGAAATCCTAAATAGCGGCTGGAGCACTCTTGCATGTAAATAAAATCTTAAATAGCGGCGGGAGCACTCTTGCATGTAAATGAAATCCTAAATAGTGACTGGAGCACTCTTGCATGTAAATAAAATCCTAAATAGCGGCTGGAGCACTCTTGCATGGAAATGAAATCCTAAATAGCGGCGGGAGCACTCTTGCATGTAAATAAAGCTTGTGAAACACTTTCATGGCTTTCATGGCATTGAGGGAGAGCCTCAATGACGTGTTGCCCTCCAGTGGACTGAGAGAGTATTGCATACACACTTCTTTGGCGCTTTCATTAAAATGTTTGCTGCCCTCAAGTGGCTACCAGGGATATTGCATGAATTATTGCTTTGGTGGCCAGACGGTATTGCATTCCAATGATGGTGTGAGTATGGCTCTCGGTTTTGAAGCTGGGACCAAATATGGCGCCTTGAGTCACGTGAGGAGCGTTTGAGCAATCGTTTAGGAGATCAGGCCAAAAGCCCCTCATGTGACTGCAGGGCGCCATGTTTGGTCTTACACACCTGATTGAACTGAGTGGTGTGCCCTCAAGTGGACACAAAGAGTATTACACTCTGGTGTAGAAGTAACCTGACTCAGATAGATCCTTGTAGTTGGCTGAGCTCCACACAAGGATGTGGGACTTCTCCACACAAGGATGTGGGACTTCTCAATAGGAGATGTATTTCAGAAGGCGGGGCCTTGTATGTGATTGGATAAAGCACTTATCTTGAACGAGGTGCTACTTTAAGCACTCCCATGGAAATCAAGCCGTGACGCTGATTAGAGCCACCCTGGGAAATACAAACCCGGTCGGAAGAACATTCTTGCCACCAATAAATGCCTTCAAAATCCTTCTCTGTTCATCTTTGAAATAGTTAATATTCGATTGATGTGACAAAACATTTGCAATAGCCGAATCAATGTCAGCACACCATTGTTGTTTCAATCAAAGTCCCTTTGGCGCTACGTCGCATCTATGAAATCCCCAACTAATTGCTTCATTATTTTTTGCTATCTTAAAGGAGTTTGCAATGCCTTCGAGCCCAGATCCTTGTGTGCAGCTCAGCCAACTACAAGGATCTGGCCAGAGTCTGGTTAGTGTAGAGGACTATGCATCCAAATGTTGCTCTTGAAGTGGACACAAGGAGTATTACACTGAATTGTTTTGACAGTATTGCCTTCAAAAGTTTCTCAAAGTCTTCATTGCATTCAAATATCACAGCGTATGGACAACCGGGTTTCAGAGTTGGTCCCCAACATGGCGCCCTAGAGTCACATGAGGGGCTTTTGACCAATCAGAGAGAATAAAGCCAAGTGATTGGTCACGTGACTCCAAGGCACCATGCTGGGGACCAACTCTGCAACCCAGTTGTCCATACTGTCTTGCTTGGTACGCCTTAGTGGACAGGATGAGTACTGCATCTCTTATAAACTTTATTCATCATTTGGTATTTACAAATAGACAATCTAAACTCTGATATGAAAGGTGAGTATTTACAAAAGCCATATAAGTTAAAAAGGTTTGTCCCCCTTCAGACCGCCGAACTGCCGTCGTGTCCCAGGATGTGGCTGATGTTGTGGGCGGGCCTGTTGGGTTGCTTGCTGGCGTCGGCGGAGGACGCGTTGGCGAGGGACAGCAGGGGCGACATGGGCATGGCCGAACCGTCCGTGGGCATTCCCGCGGCAATCTCCGGGAAGAGAGAGGTGAGGCTGAAGTTGGAGATGTGAGGCGTGATGCCTGCAGTGTTGGTGATGGGCATGGGAGGCATGTCGGGCAGCAGGGGGAAGCTGGCCTGAGCGAAGCCTACCGGGCGCGGCGGTGACAGGATGGAGCCGAAGCGGTTGTTCAAAGGGGGTGGCGGCGGGGGGGCGCTGGCCTTGTCAGCAGTGGGGCTGGTGAACATTTGGTTGGAGAAGTACTGCAGGGTGACGTCGCCCGGCAAGCTGGGGTGGGCAGCAGGCGAGTAGGACGGGTAGAAGGAGGCTAAGGTGTTCTGGGGGGACTCCACGGGCAGCAAGGAGGGCGTACGGGAGGTGCTGGGTTGGCTGACGGGGGGGATGAAGGTGGAGTTGCCGTTAATGGGGGGTGGAGGGTTTATGCCACCCTCGGGGATAAAAGGGAAGCCGAAGTTCTGCGTCAGGTGTTGTTCAGGCACAAGGGCGTTGTCGCCAGGCGGCTGAGCGCCGTCCGCCATAAAGCGAACAATGGCGCTACGCCTAGCCTCGCCCCCTGATGGGGGCTGAGGCCGGCCCAGCAACATCCCCCCCGGCAGGTGGGGCTCGGCCTCAAAGGGGTTAGCGGGTCGTAAAGATCCAGATCTGGGCCGTTCGCCCGGTCTCAGTTTGGTGCTCTGAGTGTCCCGGGCGATGTGGCGTGAATGCTGGCTTACGACCGGGGGCGGCCTCGAGACAGCGGTAGGGCGACCGGGTTCAGAGCTGCTGTGAGGCGTGGGAGGGTGGGCCACACCCACTCGGACACCCCCGTGCATGTTGCCGTTCACCTGAGAGATATGACCTTTGTTACTCATGGCCGAGGCCTTCTGGCTGGGGGGCACATTGGGACTGGAGCTCTTGGCGGTCTGGATGTCTGCTGATGGGGGGCCACAGGCGTACTCCATGCTGACCGGGGGACAGCACTGCGCCACCCTCTGGTGGTTGCTGTGCTCCAGCATGTGGGGGGAAAGGAGGCTCTGCATGAAGGTCTGGTGACACGCTTCCCCTTGTGACCCCTGAGAGCCAAGTTGGATGCCAGCATAGCGGTTTCTACTGTCTGCCGGGGGACCGACACCCATCCTGAAGGTCCCTTGTTGCTGGCCCGGAGGTCCCCGCTGGGACGGGAGTCCCGGCTTAGGGGCCATGTCGCCGCTGCGTGAAACCTGCGCCTCGAATCCGGTCAATTGGTGTCCTCCTGCCGCCATGGCCTTGAAGGGGGGGCACTCTGAGACCCTCTGTATGTCAGCTGGGTGCTGCTCCGACGAGAGGCGGTTCTGGGGGTTGTGTGCCATGTTGGCTTTCGCCCGCGTGGTTGTGTTCATGTACGCTCGCAGGTCAGGCTGGTCCTGGGCGGCAGCACGGCCCGACTGCAGGTGCAGCGCCAAACGCTGCTGCTGGTCGCCGCTTGTCGGGCTTTTCCCGATGAGTGCCTCGGCGGAGTAGCTGGACACGCGGTGGCGCTCCTGGCGGGATGGAACGCAGGACAGCTCGGATGGACGGGAGACGGGGTTGCTAGGAGACGAGATGAGCTGCTGCTGCTCCACAGTCCGAGAACTCATCATCCGCTGCATGGCGCCGTGATCCTGAGCCGGCTGAGGACAAACAAACGTCACTTGAACACAACGTCTACAAACACAACATTGTGTCAAGTTTTACTTTGCTTGTGCAAATTAAATATATATATTTCCTCTCAGGGATCAATAAAGTACATTTATCCAATCCAATCCACTTTATTTCAAACAACAAAAATGTTTCCAAAGTGCTGCACAAAAATATTAAAAACAAGATTCAAATACTATCCTTAGCTCCACCAATGACTGAATAAAAACTAAATATAAAACCAATATAATAATAAATATGATTAAAAATGATTTTAAAGGGTAAAACCAATGAAAACAATAAATAGAATAAAAAAAATGTAAAAACATGAGTCACGTAGTGTTAAAAGGCAGAGAATAAAAGTGGGAAACTTAAAAGAGTCCACTGTGGGAGCAGTTGGAACATGGAGGGGCAGAATGTTCCAGAGCTTAGCCCTGTCTCCCCTGGTTTTAAGTCTGGTCTTGGGCACCACGAGCTGGAGCTGGCTCTCGGACCTCAGAGCGCACGCAGGAGTGTACATTTAGATGAGATATAATGAGGTGCCAGTCCATGCAAAACTTTAAAACCAAACAGCAACATTTTCAAATCAATTAAGAGGGAGCCGATGCAAAGTCTCCAAGAATGCTGGCCTTTCCTGGCCTCTGTTAAAAATCCTGCTGGACTAACTGTAAGCGGGAGAGAGCTTTTGACTAATGCCAGCATAAAGTGCATTGCAGTAGTCCAGGCCACTCGAAATAAAAGCATGCACCACTTCTTCACAAAGGTTCAAAGATAAAAACGGTTTTACTTTTGCTAATAGACCAAGATGATAAAAACAGGCTTTAAAAAGGACATTGACGTGTTTGTCAAGTTTAAAATCACCGTCTATAGTGACGCCAAAGCTGGTGACATCATTTTGCAATGGCCCCAAGTCAGTGAAACTACAATTTCCCTTTTTCCCTCATTCATTATTCAACAATTCTGGGCTAACCAAGCCTTGACGTGGCATAGACAGTTGAGCAGGGGCGTCAGGGGGCGTGGCCTTTTCAAATCACCAAATACATTTGGCAGTCATCTGCATAAAAGTGATAAGACACTTCAAAATCTCTCCAAGAGGGAGGAGCTCAAGAGCAAACAGGATAGATCCCTGGGGGACACCACAGTAAAGAAGGAGCTCTCTGACAGGTAGGATGTGAAGCACTCCAATGCGGTCTAAAAGAATTGTGTCAAAGGCAGCTGGGAGATCTAAAAGCACTAAAATGGCAGAGCTGCCATAATCAGTCATTAAAAACCTTTAAAAGTGCAGATTCAGTACAATGCAAAGCAGACTGAAATGGATCTAAAGTGCCATTTTCATCTAAAAAAGGCTGCAGTTGCGCCAAAACACGTCTCCAAAATGTTTGACACCAAAAGTCCTTTAGAAATGGGCCAATGATTTGACAAACTTGTAGGATCAAAACCTGTTTTTTTGATGGAAGGCTCAACAACAGCTCCTCTACAAAAAGAGGACACACTGCCAGAAATCAAGCTGCTGTTGATGATGTCCCTCACAGAAAAATCAATAGAGTCCCAGACCTCTTTAAAAAGGCCGGGGGGACTGGGTCTGTGGGACTGAAAATGTGAGCAAATCTGCTGTGTCAAAAGTATACATACAGTCACAATAACATATTGCTGGGTATTGTGGCCAAACAGCTCAATTTTTGTTCAATCCGACCACAGAACATTCCTCCAGAAGGTCTGATCTTTACAGAGAGTAAATGGGACAATGAAAAAAGAGAATTACCGTATTTTCCGCACTATAAGGCGCACCTAAAAACCACAAATGTTCTCAAAAGCTGACAGTGCGCCTTATAACCCGGTGCGCTTTATATATGGATTAATATTAAGATTCATTTTCATAAAGTTTCGGTCTCGCAACTACGGTAAACAGCCGCCATCTTTTTTCCCCGTAGAAGAGGAAGTGCTTCTTCTTCTACGCAAGCAACCGCCAAGGTAAGCACCCGCCCCCATAGAAGAGGAAGCGCTTCTTCTTCTACTGTAAGCAACCACCCGCCCGCGTAGAAGAAGAAGAAGCGCGCGGATATTACGTTTCATTTCCTTTGTGTGTTTACATCTGTAAAGACCACAAAATGGCTCCTACTAAGCGACAGGGATCCGGTTCATGAAAAGACGCAATCTCTCCAGCCGCACACAGACTACTATTTCACAGCAACTGCCTAAAGACTTTCAAGAAAAGCTGGCTACTTTCCGTGCATATTGTAAAAACAAGATAGCTGAAAAAAAGATCCGGCCAGAGAACATTATCAACATGGACGAGGTTCCACTGACTTTTGATATTCCTGTGAACCGCACTGTGGATACAACGGGAGCACGTACGGTGAATATTCGCACCACAGGGAATGAGAAGTCATCCTTCACTGTGGTTCTAGCTTGCCATGCTAATGGCCAGAAACTTCCACCCATGGTGATATTCAAAAGGAAGACCTTGCCAAAAGAGACCTTTCCAGCCGGCGTCATCATAAAAGCTAACTCGAAGGGATGGATGAAGAAAAGATGAGCGAGTGGTTAAGGTAAGTTTACGCGAAGAGGCCGGGTGGCTTTTTTCACGCAGCTCCGTCCATGTTGATATACGACTCCATGCGCGCCCACATCACGCTGGTTTTAATATATTATTAAAGTTTGACTGACCTATCTGACTGTTTTTTTGACATTCCTTTAGCGCAGTTAGATGCGGCTTATAACACGGGGCGGCTTATAGGTGGACAAAGTTTTGAAATATGCCGTTCATTGAAGGCGCGGCTTATAACCCAGGGCGCCTTATGGTGCGGAAAATACGGTACCTCCAAATTCTTCTGGACAAGCTAAAATCATCCGCCCGGAGGTTGGGTCTTGGGCGCAGTTGGGTGTTCCAACAGGACAATGACCCCAAACGCACGTCAAAAGTGGTAAAGGAATGGCTAAATCAGGCTAGAATGAAGGTTTCAGAATGGCCTTCCCAAATTCCTGACTTAAACGTGTGGACAATACTGAAGAAACAAGTCCATGTCAGAAAAACAACAAATTTAGCTGAACTGCACCAATTTTGTCACGAGTAGTGGTCAAAAATTCAAGCAGAAGCTTGTGGATGGCCACCAAAAGCGCCTTATTGCAGTGAAACTTGCCAAAGGAAATGTAAGCAAATATTAACATTGCTGTATGTATGCTTCTGACCCAGCACATTTGCTCACATTTCAGTAGACCCATAATAAATTCATAAAAGAAGCAAACTTCATGAATGTTTTTTGTGAGCAACAAGTACCGTATTTTCCGCACTATAAGGCGCACCTAAAAACCACAAATTTTCTCAAAAGCTAACAGTGCGCCTTATAACCCGGTGCGCTTTATTACGATTAATTTTCATAAAGTTTCGATCTCGCAACTTCGGTAAACAGCCGCCATCTTTTTTCCCGGTAGAACAGGAAGCGCTTCTTCTTCTACGCAAGCAACCGCCAAGGAAAGCACCCGCCCCCATAGAACAGGAAGCGCTTTAAGCAACCACCCGCCCCCGGAAGAAGAAGAAAAAACGCGCGGATATCACCGTACGTTTCATTTCCTGTTTACATCTGTAAAGACCACAAAATGGCTCCTACAAAGGACAAGGATCCGGTTCATAAAAAGACGCAATCTCTCCATCCGCACACGGATTACTACCGTATTTCACAGCAACTGATATTCCTGTGGAACGGGAGCACGTACGGTGAATATTCGCACCACAGGGAATGAGAAGTCGTCCTTCACTGTGGTTCTAGCTTGCCATGCTAATGGCCAGAAACTTCCTCCCATGGTGATATTCAAAAGGAAGACCTTGCCAAAAGAGACCTTTCCAGCCGGCGTCATCATAAAAGCTAACTCGAAGGGATGGATGGATGAAGAAAAGATGAGCGAGTGGTTAAGGGAAGTTTACGCGAAGAGGCCGGGTGGCTTTTTTCACACAGCTCCGAAGGCGAACACACCTTCACTAAGACGGGCAGATAGCGCCGGTCGACATACGCCAACATCTGCCAGTGGATCGTAAATGCCTGGGCAGATAGTTTCGGTCACAACTGTGGTCCGAGCTTTCCGGAAGGCAGGATTCACAGAACTGCTGCACAACAACAGCGACACTGAATCCGATGACTTCGACGAGGCGGAGCCGGCCATTTTTGGATCCCACGCTTGCGCAACTTTTCAATTCGGACACCGAAGACGAAGAATTCGAAGGATTTACGAATGAAGAATAACTTCAGAAGGTGAGCGCTATGTTTATTTTGTGTGTTGTGACATTAACGTTCGAGCAACATTATGTTGCTATTTATTGCTCTACACCATTTTGAATTTTACTATGTTTGTGATTGCACATTTGCGTACATTTTGGGACAGAGTTGTTAGAACGCTGGTTTTCAATATATTATTAAAGTTTGACTGAACTATCTGACTGTTTTTTTGACATTCACTTTAGCGCAGCGTTTTTTTGACATTCACTTTAGCGCAGCGTAGGCGCGGCTTTTAGTCCGGGGCGGCTTATTGGTGGACAAAATTATGAAATATGTAATTCATAGAAGGTGCGGCTAATAATCCGGTGCGCCTTATAGTGCGGAAAATACGGTATGTGCTCCAATCACTACATCACAAAAAAATAAGACTTGTAGAAATGATTGGAAACTCAAGACAGCCATGACATCATGTTCTTTACAAGTGTATGTACACTTTTGACCACCACTGTATATATAATATATATATATATAAATATATATATATAAATATATATATATATTTATACACACACACACACACACACACACACACACACACACACACACACACACACACACACACACACACACACACATTTACAGTACGTGTAGGTGGGATTGAGGAGGTCTTCAAAGTATTCCTTCCACCGATCCACAACTTCCCCAGTCTAGGTCAGTAGCACACCACCCCCACCATACACAGTGTTGACAGTGCACTGCTTCCCCCTCCCGAGGCAGCGGATGGTGGTCCAGAATCGCTTCGAAGCTGTCCGGAAGTCGTTCTCCAAAGCTTCTCCAAACTCCTCATGTCCGAGTTTTTGCCTCTGCAATTGCCAAAGCCGCACACCTTTTGGCCTGTCGGTACCTGTCCACTGCCTCCAGAGTCCCATGAGCCAAAAGGACCCAACAGGATCCAACAGCATCAGCGGGTTTTGAGATAACCACCACGACAGGCGCCGATCACCTTGCAGCCACATCTCCGATCGACTGGCTCGACAACAGAGGTACAGAACATGCATGGTCCACTCGGCTCATTGTCCGGTGCCTCCCTCGTGACATGTTGGAAGGTCTTCCGGAGGTTGAAATTGAAACTCTGATGGGAGACTCTGCCAGTGGTTCCCAGAAGACCCTCACTATGCGTTTGGGCCTGCAAGGTCTGTCCAGCATCCTCCACCAACATCAGAGCTGACTCACCACCAGGTGGTGATCAATAGAAAGCTTCGCCCCCTCTCTTCACCCGAGTGACCGCAAATCCGATGATACAACAACAAAGTCGATCATGGAACTGCTGCCGAGGGTGTACTGGTGCCAAGTGCACATATGGACACCCTTATGTTTGAACATGGTGTATGATATGAACAATCTGAGACAAGCCCAAAAGTCCAATAACAAAACCACACTGGTTCTGATCAGGGCGGCTGTTTCTCTTATTCACACCTCTCCAAGTCTCACTGTCGTTGCCAACTTGAGTGTTGAAGTCCCCCAGTAGAACAAGGGAATCACCTGAGGGAGCACTCCCCAGTACTCCCTCTTAGGCCTTCAAAAAGAGCAGGTACTTTGAGCTACTGTTTGGTGCGTAAGCACAAACTACAGTCAGGACCCACCCCCCCTCGGAAGTGAAGGGAAGCTACCCTCTCATCAACCGGGTTAAACTCCAACGTACAGGCTCTGAGCCGCAGGGCAGCAAGTATAGCCACCCCGCCTGTCAACGCCAGATTGGAAAAGAGTCCAGAGCTCTTGCTGTGCGTCGAAGTGAGACCAACTTGATCCAGCCTAAACTACTCTACCTCGCGCACCAGCTCAGGCTATTTGTCTGGTTGAGCACAGAGGAGTGCCTTCAAGGTGTGCACAGGTTTGTTGATTCTTTTGTGGACTTATAGGAGCACTGGCAGATTTGCTGGAACGTGGCGTTCCATTCATCAAAGAGGAAAGATATTTAATTTTATTTATTTATATTGTAATTTTCAACCATTTCCAGCCAGTTTGACAAGTTTTTGATTTATTGTCCTACTTACTTGTATGGGGGTCGATTATAAACATAATCTTAGTGGTAATCAAAGAAAGGGAGTTCATAAATTATTGTCAGCTTACTCCATGTGAGCTAAGTTGAGAGGTAATGTGAGCATGCTAGACTATAACTTGTTCCAAAGTTAGCATTAACAATAGCATTAGCTTTACAGTCTGTTATGTTTACAATGTTTACAGTTTGAGTCATGAAAAGACTTTAGTTGTAGAAAAAAGTAAAAGTAGTCCAACCTTGAGGTGGTCTTGCTGGGCCAAATGGTTGCCGTGGAGGGTTCTGGTTCCAGGAGCCTGAGCGTCGCAGATTTTCTCCTGATGTCTAAAATGTTGAATCTGCTGAAGATGCTGCTGGTGTCTGGAATGAGAGTTCTGCTGCAGTTGTTGATGATGTTGTTGGTGCTGTGCTTGGTGTGCTTGATGCTGCTGAGGATGAGACGCTTGGTGTTGATGTTGTTGTTGTTGTTGTTGTTGTTGTTGTTGAGCATGCTGATGTGCAGCCTGTTGCTGTTGTGAGTGATGCTGCTTCTGCTGCATGCCAGCGGGTGAGCCCAGCCCCCGCTTCTTCTGCTGCTGCTGCTGCTGTTCCTGCAGCGCCCTCTGGTGGAGCGAGTGTCGCTGTGCGGGATCGGGCTGAGTCAGGTGGTGTTGGAGGTGATAAAGATGGTGCCTGTGTTGCTCTTGCTGCTGCTTCATGTAGATATTACCTCCCAGATGCTGTCCAGGCTGGGCTGGTGGATGCTGTGGATGACTTTGGGGCAGATGGAGCACTCCAGGCTGGTTGTGCTCAGGGGGACTCATAAAGGAGTTTGGCGAGAAGAGCGAGCCTTCAGGATGAATCCTCGCCATGGCTGAAGATGAGGGGGGAAGCTGTCCCACCATCATCTGGCTGTGTTCCGCTGCCTTCACGTCCCTTTGGCCTACAGCAGGTGGCGGTGCCGGACAAGGTTTGGCTCGCTTTCCCGTGTTGAGCATGGCCTCCTCCTGGGCCTGCCGCTTTGAGATGATCTTGACCTGGCGCTCGGCCTGAGCCCTCATTAGAGCCGTTTTCATGGGGGCGTATTCGCTGAGCTGGGACGCACCAGAATTGCTGTTGTGCGAGTTGTTGGAGCCTCGAGACACGTGGACGAAGGCGGCGGTGGCGGATGTGGGTCCTGAGGCCTGCTGGACTGCCAGACTTGGAGCAGCAGGGTAGGGATGCTGCGAGGAGCTGGGTCTGATCAGGTTGTTGACACTCAGGCTTGCCACTGGGCCACTCTGAGTCTGGACCTGAGGGACAGACTGAGGCTGTGAGTACGAGATGTGATGAGGCAAGTTCTGAGGATGTCTGCTTGCACTGCTCCCACTGACGGAGACATCTCCAACTTGTCCTCTGGTTGACACTTGAACTGGAACTTTTACTGTGTCCAAAGGTTTGCTAACTTTAGTCTGCTGCACAGTCTTGTCTTTATTAACAGACACTTTTGGAGGCTCCCAAGCCGCTGCAGTGTTATTGGTTGGTGCAGTGTTGTGTGATGGTGCGGTGCTGTGTGATGGTGCGTTGTTGTTGGTTGGTGCGGTGTTGTGTGATGGTGCGTTGTTGTTGGATGGGGCGGAGTTTTGGGATGGTACGGAGTTGTGGGATGGTGCGGAGTCGTGGGATGGTGCGGCGTTGTGGGATGGTGCGGCGTCGTTGGATTGTGCGCTGTCGTTGGTTTGTGCGGTGGTGTCGCTTGGTGCCGTGGTGTCGCTTGGTGCGGTGGTGTCGCTTGGTGCGGTGTTGCTAGTTGGTGTTGCATCGCTCCCGGTGCAGCTTCCAGTCCTCCTCCCAGGACTATCCTGCTCCAACATGGCCAGGGCTAACATCTCAGCCTGCTCTGAAGTGAATGTGAAGGTGCCGAAGGTAGCGGAAGAGGCACTTATACTGTGACCCTGAGGGAGCATGGAGGCCACAGAGAAGCCTCGAACTCCCTCTGCCACTGACGACATGGGGGAGTCTGTCTGTGTGGGGTGCTCCATTGCTTGGTCGCTCAGATTAGTGTACAATCCATGAGGGAGCGCAAAATATTTTTTAGATGTCGCGTCAGATAGGGTCTCTGCTTGTGTGATTGCTTGTTCTTCCTGGAGCTGTCTGGGTTTTTCTGGAGAGTCGGGCACTTGGACTTCCGACTGATGCTCTCTTGTGGCCGTGAATCCTTTTCTCAACTCTGGACAAATTGTTGGGGTATTACCGGAGCTTGCAGATGAAGACAGGGTGGCGCTTGTGGATGCTGTGGAGGAGGGAACTGGCTTCTTACAAGGCAGAGGCGTTGTTGTGGTTCGCTGGGGACAAGAAGCTGAGCTGGTTGGCGTGCTGGGAGCTATGGATGTTGAAACTGTGCCGCAGACTGCAATAGGACAAGCGGTGGTAACAACACATCTGCTTTGTTTAGCAGAAGGTGGCGCTGTCTTGCTTTGTGTAGTGTTAGTCACTGACCTAGTGGGCGACTGTTTTACTCCTGAGTCGACAAGTTTGCTTCCCACTGAGCTACTGCTGGAAGATGTTTTATCACTCTCTGAAGGCTTGATTAATGTTGCGCTGACAACTGCTTGCGTCACACTGGTTTTGGTTTGCCTGAGAATAAGATCACTCTGAGTGGAGCTGACAGAGCCTAGACTTTGCGGCTGAGAATTACTGGATGAAAGTGTTAATGTGGCGGTAGCATTTTCTACAGCGTCACTGATGGTGGTGGTGACCATGGAAGAAATGTCTAAGCAAGCCCGGCTGGGCTCACTCTTATTTGATTCTTTGGTCTTTTTACCTGCAGACCGCTGAGCATAAAGAGAAGTCCTGAGCCTCTTTCCTACAGGTTTAGGAGCACTAAGCACTAGACCTTGTTTGATGGTTTTTGCAGGAACTGTCAAAGGAGCAGGCCGCTGCAGGACCACTGTTGATGCAGCAGGTGAAGGCGGGACGCTGCTGCTCTGGCTAGTGATACTAAGTGGAAGGCCCTGAGAGATGCTCTGGTTCAGACTGCTGAGGGCCCCCAAACTCTTAAGCGCAATATTAGTCGTCGGCTCCTCTGTGGTGGTGGGCTGGACCAGTTGGATTGTACTCTGGACGCCCTGCGAGGCGCTTTTGTCTGACGTTGTCATGGGCTGCAGAGCGAACACCTGCCCATTCACAGTGATGGTCTGTGGGGTTGCTTGGACCCCTGGACCGGTGAGCGCTTGGCTCACAGGAGGCTGAGCCGGGCGTGGGAGGATGTGCACCAGCTGCTTGCCGCTTACACTCTGCACGGTTGATGCCGAGCTGCTCGGTGTGGGTGTTTGAGTTGACACTGCAGGTAAGGAAGCAGGCACCAGGCCCACCTGAGAATTCTGAGGGGCGGGTGCAGCTTGATTGGGGGCCTGGATGATAACAATGTGCTGACATGGCGTTGGCTTGTCTTCTCTTAAGACCGGCTGGCTTGGGCAGGAACTGGCCTGCTGTAAGATGACCACACTGGCATTGTGTGTGTTCTGCGGTGCAGAGACCGCCGCGACGTTAGGGTTGACCTGTAACACCTGCATGGTCTGCAGGAGGGGAAGCACGGTGGCCTGCTGCTGGGGCATCGCAGGCTGAGTTTGAGGGAGGAGGGCAGCAGGAGGGTGTGGAACTAATGAGGCTGGCTGAAGAACAGCAGATTGGGGCTGGGAGACGATAGCGGGGTGAGCTACCATAGCTGGCTGAGGTATAATGGCAGATTGTGGTAGCACGGCGCACTGGGGTTGTGGGGCGAGGAGTGTCTGAGGTTCGGGGGCGAGGAGCGTCTGAATTGAAGGTCGAAGCTGGGGCGTTCTTGCTTGACTGTGGGCGCTGATGGGGGCTTGCTGCACAGGAGTTTGCATGTGTATTTGAATGGGTTGACCAGAAGGAGGACGACACACTGTCACTTGGTGGACAGACTGGGTAGTGCTGCCAAGACTCTGACAGACAGGCTGCACCGTGTTGCCCGCCATCTGCAGTGTCGTCCACGTGGTTTGCGTGCTACTGGCCGCCCCCGCCCTGAGGAGAGCTTGGCTGTTACGGATGGCGGTATAAGCTACGGTTCTGGTGGTCGTGTCCTGCATGGCGGTTGCCGTGGTGATGGTCGGAACCAGTGTTGTGAAGCTGGAAACAGGTGGGCTTTGAGTGAGGTGTGGGCATGCTGAAGTAGCCATGTTGGTGTGTTGGGGGAGCTGAAGGGTGATGTAGGACACAGACGGTGGCAAAGAGGGGACGACTGGGATCTGCTCCACCACAGCGAGGCCTGTTGTGGACTGGCTGTGTGGGACTGTGGAAGCGGTGGAAGAAGCCTCAATGTGCAGCAAGGTTTCATTTACCCTTAATTTTGTGCCGACCTCAGTAGGGGCCTGAAGAATTAACGAGTCGGACTGCTGTTTGCCAGGACTCGCCTCCTTGCCGTCAGAGGAGACCATTATTCCCTTTGGGGGCTGATAGGTGGGCGTCACTTTGGCCACCTTGGCACAGCTCTGCTTACCCTTCCAGTGAAGGGTAAGGTCCTCCAGAAGGTTGATGTCATGGGCTTTGAGGAGCTCGATGTAGTGAGCGCTCTCCTTGCGAAGCTCATCCAGTTGACGCCGCAGTCGGCGGATCTCCTCCGCTGTGGAAACCGAGAACAAGCGGAATTATCTATTATGACAAAAATCCTCAAATAGTGGCCTCGCTCTATTAGATACCAACTGTTGTGCGTTTATGGCTGCACTGTCCACTGAAATGAATGACTTAGCTCAAAAAGCTCATTTCATGACCTTTACCGTAGTCATGTTTCCACTAGGCGGTAGGTATCGTTCAGTACACAAGGCCCTTTTTTACATGAGCCTCATAGTCTCTTTCCGTCGTGTTCGAATTTTGACATTTGTTCCCCTCTAAAGAGTCACCATCTAGGCCGCAAAGCGAGAGAGCTTGCTTAAACATGTCGTTTTCATACGATTAGGAATTATGTACTTTATCTGTGGCGACAAATCATGGGTAACACTTCACCTTCCCAGTAAAATTTGTAAGGCGGGGGTGTCCAAAGTGCAGAGGGCAGCTAGTTTTTTTTAATGGGCCTGTGTTACAATGAAAAAATGAAACTGAACCAGGGCCTGTGGCGCAATGTAGAAATGAAACTGAACCAGGGCTTGTGGCACAATGTAGAAATGAAACTGAACCAGGGTCTGTGGCACAATGTAGAAATGAAACTGAACCAGGGCTTGTGGCACAATGTAGAAATGAAACTGAACCAGGGTCTGTGGCACAATGTAGAAATGAAACTGAACCAGGGCCTGTGGCACATTGTAGAAATGAAATGGCACAATGTCGAAATTAAACTGAACCAGGGCCTGTGGCACAATGTAGAAATGAAACTGAACCTTAGCCTGTGGCACAATGTAGAAATTAAACTGAACCTTAGCCTGTGGCACAATGTAGAAATTAAACTGAACCAGAGCCTGTAGCACAATGTAGAAATGAAACTGAACCAAGGCCTGTGGCACAATGTAGAGATGAAACTGAACCAGAGCCTGTGGCACAATGTAGAAATGAAACTGAACCAGAGCCTGTAGCACAATGTAGAAATTAAACTGAACCAAGGCCTGTGGCACAATGTAGAAATGAAACTGAACCAAGGCATGTGGCACAATGTAGAAATGAAACTGAACCAGAGCCTGTGGCACAATGTAGAAATGAAACTGAACCAGGGCCTGGGCACAATGTAGAAATGAAACTGAACCAGGGCTTGTGGCACAATGTAGAAATGAAACTGAACCAGAGCCTCTGGCACAATGTAGAAATGAAACTGAACCAGGACCTGTGGCATAATGTAGAAAGGAAACTGAACCAGGGCTTGTGGCACAATGTAGAAATGATACTGAACCAGGGCCTGTGGCACAATGTAGAAATGAAACTGAACCAGGGCTTTTGGCACAATGTAGAAATGAAACTGAACCAGGGCTTTTGGCACAATGTAGAAATGAAATGGCACAATGTAGAAATGAAACTGAACCAGGGCCTGTGGCACAATGTAGAAATGAAACTGAACCAGGGCTTGTGGCATAATGTGGAAATGAAACTGAACCAGGGCCTGTGGCACAATGTAGAAATGAAACTGAACCAGGGCTTGTGGCACAATGTAGAAATGAAACTGAACCAGGGCTTTTGGCACAATGTAGAAATGAAACTGAACCAGGGCTTTTGGCACAATGTAGAAATGAAATGGCACAATGTAGAAATGAAACTGAACCAGGGCCTGTGGCACAATGTAGAAATGAAACTGAACCATGGCCTGTGGCACAATGTAGAAATGAAACTGAACCAGGGCCTGTGGCACAATGTAGAAATGAAACTGAACCATGGCCTGTGGCACAATGTAAAAATGAAACTGAACCAGGGCTTGTGGCACAATGTAGAAATGAAACTGAACCAGGGCCTGTGGCACAATGTAGAAATGAAACTGAACCATGGCCTGTGGCACAATGTAGAAATGAAACTGAACCAGGGCTTGTGGCACAATGTAGAAATGAAACTGAACCAGAGCCTGTGGCACAATGTAGAAATGAAACTGAACCAGGGCTTGTGGCACAATGTAGAAATGAAACTGAACCAGAGCCTGTGGCACAATGTAGAAATTAAACTGAACCAGAGCCTGTAGCACAATGTAGAAATGAAACTGAACCAAGGCCTGTGGCACAATGTAGAGATGAAACTGAACCAGAGCCTGTGGCACAATGTAGAAATTAAACTGAACCAGAGCCTGTGGCACAATGTAGAAATGAAACTGAACCAGGGCCTGGGCACAATGTAGAAATGAAACTGAACCAGGGCCTGGGCACAATGTAGAAATGAAACTGAACCAGGGCCTGTGGCACAATGTAGAAATGAAACTGAACCAGAGCCTGTAGCACAATGTAGAAATGAAACTGAACCAGGGCCTGTGGCACAATGTAGAAATGAAACTGAACCAGAGCCTGTGGCACAATGTAGAAATTAAACTGAACCAGAGCCTGTAGCACAATGTAGAAATGAAACTGAACCAAGGCCTGTGGCACAATGTAGAGATGAAACTGAACCAGAGCCTGTGGCACAATGTAGAAATTAAACTGAACCAGAGCCTGTGGCACAATGTAGAAATGAAACTGAACCAGGGCCTGGGCACAATGTAGAAATGAAACTGAACCAGGGCCTGGGCACAATGTAGAAATGAAACTGAACCAGGGCCTGTGGCACAATGTAGAAATGAAACTGAACCAGGGCCTTGGCACAATGTAGAAATGAAACTGAACCAAAACATGGCAAAGCAAACTCCTACGTAATGATGTAACTACGTACGTACGTACGTAACACATGCACGCACATTAGCTTTAGGTGTTGTTAGCTGATCATAGCAATTAGGATAGCTAGCATTAGGTGTCATTAAATGCATATTCTATCATAACAACATGTCTGCAAATTGTTCCTTGCTTCTCTTGGACTGCTTTTGTACGTGTGCATGCGCTCCCTTGCGTGTACGTGTTGACGAGACCGGGTGGTATGACCGCCCACACGAGACCGGGTGGTATGACCGCCCACACCGTAAACACCAATCATTTTATTCGGGCCGGCAAAAAAACCTGTATTTCATAAACTTTGTAATTGTTTCAAATATAGACGATTGTTAAACAAATGCGTAACATAAGCTAGCTGGGGGTGTTCTTGTTTTAGTTTCTGCTTTGAAAAGTGTAACTGTAAGGAAGTTGCAAACAGCACCTTTGAACTGAATTGTTGACACTAGTTAGAAAAAAATAGTCGAAGATTTGTTTCGCCTTTTTAAAAAGTTACATGCGTCATGGACGATTGAGAAAAATACACCCTCCCCCACACCGACCTGGGCCACCCACCACCACAAATAGATGTCAGTCCTGTGGGAAAGACTGAAATGTTTTTGTTCTCCAGACAGGCAGTTTGAAGGCCTGATGCCGGTCGATCAAGCAAGGACTTTACCTTGGACTTTGTCGCCGCCCTCCAGCAGCATGGCATCATTCTGTTTCTTCAGCTCGGTGATGTAGCGAAAGGCCTGGTCCAGGATCATGTTCTTACTCTGCAAAGTCAAACAGATGGACGGGTTTTACCAGAGAGTGGTGAGTGACATGGTCTCCTTTCCAAATGCATCCTACCTGTCGGAGTGCTTGCGAACAGGGCAGAAGGTTACCAATGCGGTTAATTCCAGCATTTATCTTCTCCTTTCTGTGTCTCTCAACTACAAAGGACAACATACTTATGTCATTAGGGCGCCAACCATTCCTTCTGACAACCATTCCATTCTCAACTGCTGGTTGCCATACCATTCAGGGACCATGTTGTTTTTACAATACCATCCCAGCAATTTGTTCCTGGCCTCGGACCATTCTGCCATCCTGGCCTCGGACAGGGACAAATTGAAGGTTGAAAGTGCACTCAGCACCCAACTAAGTCATCTCTGTCTCTGGCTTGCCCATAACAAACTGTCACCACACCTGGGTAAGACACAGTCCATCCTATTTGGCTCCAGGATTTACTAGGGAAATCCCCGGGCTTTACGATTAAGGTAACACAAGAGCCACAACACAACAACATAAAGCCACAACACAACAACATAAAGCCATAACACAACAACTATAAGCCAAAACACAACAATATAAAGCCACAACACAACAACATAAAACCACAACACAACAATATAAAGCCACAACACAACAACATAAGGCCATTACACAAAACCTATAAGCCACAACACAACAAGATAAAGCCAAAACACAATAATACAAAGCCACAATACAACAATACAAAGCCACAACACAACACATATGAGCCAAAACACAACAACATAAAGCCACAACACAACAATATAAAATCACAACACAACAACTACCGTATTTTCCGCACTATAAGGCGCACCTAAAAACCACAAATTTTCTCAAAAGCTGACAGTGCGCCTTATAACCCGGTGCGCTTTATATATGGATAAATATTAAGATTCATTTTCATAAAGTTTCGGTCTCGCAACTTCGGTAAACAGCCGCCATCTTTTTTCCCGGTAGAACAGGAAGCGCTTCTTCTTCTACGCAAGCAACCGCCAAGGTAAGCACCCGCCCCCATAGAACAGGAAGCGCTTCTTCTTCTACTGTAAGCAACCACCCGCCCGCGTAGAAGAAGAAAAAGCGCGCGGATGTTACCGTACGTTTCATTTCCTTTGTGTGTTTACATCTGTAAAGACCACAAAATGGCTCCTACTAAGCGTCAGGGATCCGGTTCATGAAAAGACGCAATCTCTCCATCCGCACACGGATTACTATTTCACAGCAACTGATATTCCTGTGAACCGCACTGTGGATACAACGGGAGCACGTTCGGTGAAACTTCCACCCATGGTGATATTCAAAAGGAAGACCTTGCCAAAAGAGACCTTTCCAGCCGGCGTCATCATAAAAGCTAACTCGAAGGGATGGATGAAGAAAAGATGAGCGAGTGGTTAAGGTAAGTTTAAGTTTACGCGAAGAGGCCGGGTGGCTTTTTTCACGCAGCTTCGTCCATGTTGATATACGACTCCATGCGCGCCCACATCACGCTGGTTTTATTATATTATTAAAGTTTGACTGACCTATCTGACTGTTTTTTTGACATTCCTTTAGCGCAGTTAGATGCGGCTTACAACACGGGGCGGCTTATAGGTGGACAAAGTTTTGAAATATGCTGTTCATTGAAGGCGCGGCTTATAACCCAGGGCGCCTTATGGTGCGGAAAATACGGTATAAGCCAAAACACAACAATACAAAGCCACAGCACAACAATAGAAAGACAGAAGACAACTATGAACCAAAACACAACAATATAAAGCCACAACACAACAACTATAAGCCAAAATACAACAATATAAAACCACAACACAACAACTATGAGCCAAAACACAACAATACAAAGAAAGGAAGTTGTAAAAGTAAGTGAAGTGTGACAACATCAACATTTTCAATAAGACTAATTTACAAGGTTGAGGAAGTGTGTCCGTCACCCTAACTTGCTCCACTGTCACTTCCGTTGTGTCCTTAAAGTTGTGTTGTGGCTTTTGCAATGGTGCTGTAGCTGGAAGTTGTTGTGTTGTCATTGATATTGTTGTGTTTGTATTTGTAAATATTCTTCACATGAAGTAACTTCCTTGTCATTAAAAGTCTTCACCTTCATAGAAAGTCTGCTGCTCTTTAACCCAAACTTGTCCTTGTTCTAGAACCCAGACAACTGCTGGATTGCCTTTAAAAGGACCTCCCGCAAGGCAAAGATGGCGAGCACAGGTGGAATGGAAGGACACATCTTACCTGCATTGTGGGACTCTTTGTTCTTCTTCTTCCTGCAAAAGGTTTGGAGAAGTGAGACATCAAAGATCCTTCAGCAGAAATGTCCGTTCAGTTCTCACTTTGGTTTGCGTCCACTTGAGTCACTTTCAGTCATCTCTGGCATCCTGTCCTACACCTGGTGACCTCACATCCTTCACCAGGTGGACCTCACATCCTTCCTCTGCCCCTCCTGAAACACAACGTGCACAACTCACACCTGGACAACTCACACCTGGACAACTCACACCTGGACAACTCACACCTGGACAACTCACACCTGGACAACTCACATCTGGACACTGCTTTACCGCTCTCACATAATGACAATAGTCGTGTAGTTAAAAGACATTTGGTGGCATAGAAAGACAATAGTCGTGTAGTTAAAAGACATTTGGTGGCTTAGAAAGACAATAGTCGTGTAGTTAAAAGACATTTGGTGGCATAGAAAGACAATAGTCGTGTAGTTAAAAGACATTTGGTGGCATAGAAAGACAATAGTCGTGTAGTTAAAAGACATTTGGTGGCTTAGAAAGACAATAGTCGTGTAGTTAAAAGACATTTGGTGGCATAGAAAGACAATAGTCGTGTAGTTAAAAGACATTTGGTGGCATAGAAAGACAATAGTCGTGTAGTTAAAAGACATTTGGTGGCATAGAAAGACAATAGTCGTGTAGTTAAAAGACATTTGGTGGCTTAGAAAGACAATAGTCGTGTAGTTAAAAGACATTTGGTGGCATAGAAAGACAATAGTCGTGTAGTTAAAAGACATTTGGTGGCATAGAAAGACAATAGTCGTGTAGTTAAAAGACATTTGGTGGCTTAGAAAGACAATAGTCGTGTAGTTAAAAGACATTTGGTGGCTTAGAAAGACAATAGTCGTGTAGTTAAAAGACATTTGGTGGCATAGAAAGACAATAGTCGTGTAGTTAAAAGACATTTGGTGGCTTAGAAAGACAATAGTCGTGTAGTTAAAAGACATTTGGTGGCATAGAAAGACAATAGTCGTGTAGTTAAAAGACATTTGGTGGCATAGAAAGACAATAGTCGTGTAGTTAAAAGACATTTGGTGGCATAGAAAGACAATAGTCGTGTAGTTAAAAGACATTTGGTGGCTTAGAAAGACAATGTTTGTGTAGTTAAAAGACATTTGGTGGCATAGAAAGACAATAGTCGTGTAGTTAGAAGACATTTGGTGGCTTAGAAAGACAATAGTCGTGTAGTTAAAAGACATTTGGTGGCATAGAAAGACAATAGTCGTGTAGTTAAAAGACATTTGGTGGCATAGAAAGACAATAGTCGTGTAGTTAGAAGACATTTGGTGGCTTAGAAAGACAATAGTCGTGTAGTTAAAAGACATTTGGTGGCATAGAAAGACAATAGTCGTGTAGTTAAAAGACATTTGGTGGCATAGAAAGACAATAGTCGTGTAGTTAAAAGACATTTGGTGGCTTAGAAAGACAATAGTCGTGTAGTTAAAAGACATTTGGTGGCATAGAAAGACAATAGTCGTGTAGTTAAAAGACATTTGGTGGCATAGAAAGACAATAGTCGTGTAGTTAAAAGACATTTGGTGGCATAGAAAGACAATAGTCGTGTAGTTAAAAGACATTTGGTGGCATAGAAAGACAATAGTCGTGTAGTTAGAAGACATTTGGTGGCTTAGAAAGACAATAGTCGTGTAGTTAAAAGACATTTGGTGGCATAGAAAGACAATAGTCGTGTAGTTAAAAGACATTTGGTGGCTTAGAAAGACAATGTTTGTGTAGTTAAAAGACATTTGGTGGCTTAGAAAGACAATGTTTGTGTAGTTAAAAGACATTTGGTGGCTTAGAAAGACAATGTTTGTGTAGTTAAAAGACATTTGGTGGCATAGAAAGACAATAGTCGTGTAGTTAAAAGACATTTGGTGGCTTAGAAAGACAATGTTTGTGTAGTTAAAAGACATTTGGTGGCTTAGAAAGACAATAGTCGTGTAGTTAAAAGACATTTGGTGGCATAGAAAGACAATAGTCGTGTAGTTAAAAGACATTTGGTGGCATAGAAAGACAATAGTCGTGTAGTTAAAAGACATTTGGTGGCATAGAAAGACAATAGTCGTGTAGTTAAAAGACATTTGGTGGCTTAGAAAGACAATAGTCGTGTAGTTAAAAGACATTTGGTGGCTTAGAAAGACAATAGTCGTGTAGTTAAAAGACATTTGGTGGCATAGAAAGACAATAGTCGTGTAGTTAAAAGACATTTGGTGGCTTAGAAAGACAATAGTCGTGTAGTTAAAAGACATTTGGTGGCATAGAAAGACAATAGTCGTGTAGTTAAAAGACATTTGGTGGCTTAGAAAGACAATAGTCGTGTAGTTAAAAGACATTTGGTGGCATAGAAAGACAATAGTCGTGTAGTTAAAAGACATTTGGTGGCATAGAAAGACAATAGTCGTGTAGTTAAAAGACATTTGGTGGCTTAGAAAGACAATAGTCGTGTAGTTAAAAGACATTTGGTGGCATAGAAAGACAATAGTCGTGTAGTTAAAAGACATTTGGTGGCATAGAAGGACAATAGTCGTGTAGTTAAAAGACATTTGGTGGCATAGAAAGACAATAGTCGTGTAGTTAAAAGACATTTGGTGGCTTAGAAAGACAATAGTCGTGTAGTTAAAAGACATTTGGTGGCATAGAAAGACAATAGTCGTGTAGTTAAAAGACATTTGGTGGCTTAGAAAGACAATAGTCGTGTAGTTAAAAGACATTTGGTGGCTTAGAAAGACAATAGTCGTGTAGTTAAAAGACATTTGGTGGCATAGAAAGACAATAGTCGTGTAGTTAAAAGACATTTGGTGGCATAGAAAGACAATAGTCGTGTAGTTAAAAGACATTTGGTGGCATAGAAAGACAATGTTTGTGTAGTTAAAAGACATTTGGTGTCTTAGAAAGACAACAGTCTTAGCAATCTGAAGTCATTTCCAAACATGTGCAGCCTGGACATAAGACAAACGTCAAGTAACGCAGTCTGGAGATGGTATTTGTGGTGTAATATAAATATATTTGTAGTGTAATATAAATGATCCACACACTTATTACGACGTTTAATCCAAGAAAAAGTAGAAATCTTTGCTTATCCGGCTAGCTAGCTTAGCTGACTTTAAAGGCATGATTTCGAAGAGAAATTGAGCACCGTTTCAGCTAAGAAAGCGTGATGAAAGGCTGCGAATGGCCACTAACCTGTGCTGCGTAGTGGACATGTTACAAGAAGTTACAAGAAGTTACAAGAAGTCTGCTCCTCGCAATGTTTGCACTCCCACTGCTGGCTAGCTGGCTAGCTGGCTAGCAGCATAGTCAACATAGCTCAAAAACAATCGAGCAGCAAAAAGAGGCGGGCCTACGGAGCTGTCAGCCTATCAGAATTCAAAGTCTGGAGGACGCAGCCAATCAGTGAAGGGCAAGTAGGTTGCGCAGACACTGAAAGCACTCTTGTGTTGGTGAACAACTTCTCAAGTGCCCGCAGCTCATTTGTAATGGCCATCTATCTATTTTCTACCGCTTGTCCCTCGCGGGGGCGGGGTGCTGGAGCCTATCTCAGCTGCACTCGGGCAGAAAGCGAGGTATACCCTGGACAAGTCACCACCTCATCAACACAGATAGACAACATTCACACCCCAGGAGCGTCTCTTTGGAGGTGGGAGGGGCCTATCCCCAGGTGCATCTCTTTGGAGGTGGGAGGGGCCTATCCCCAGGTGCATGTCATGGGAGGTGGGAGGGGCCTATCCCCAGGTGCATGTCAAGGGAGGTGGGAGGGGCCTATCCCCAGGTGCATGTCAAGGGAGGTGGGAGGGGCCTATCCCCAGGTGCATGTCATGGGAGGTGGGAGGGGCCTATCCCCAGGTGCATGTCATGGGAGGTGGGAGGGGCCTATCCCCAGGTGCATGTCATGGGAGGTGGGAGGGGCCTATCCCCAGGTGCATGTCATGGGAGGTGGGAGGGGCCTATCCCCAGGTGCATGTCGTGGGAGGTGGGAGGGGCCTATCCCCAGGTGCATGTCATGGGAGGTGGGAGGGGCCTATCCCCAGGTGCATGTCATGGGAGGTGGGAGGGGCCTATCCCCAGGTGCATGTCATGGGAGGTGGGAGGGGCCTATCCATATTGTGTGATTGTCATATAAAATACTGCATATTGTGTGTGATTGTCATATAAAATATTGCATATTGTGTGATTGTCATATAAAACACTGCATATTGTGTGTAATTGTCATATAAAACACTGCATATTGTGGGTGATTGTCATATGAAATATTGCATATTGTGTGATTGTCATATAAAACACTGCATATTGTGTGTAATTGTCATATAAAACACTGCATATTGTGGGTGATTGTCATATAAATACTGCAGTGTGATTGTTATATAAAATACTGCAGTGTGTGTGATTGTCATAATACTGCAGTGTGTGATTGTTATATAAAATACTGCATATTGTGTGTGATTGTCATATGAAATACTGCAGTGTGTGATTGTCATATAAAATACTGCATATTGTGTGTGTGATTGTCATATAAAATGGGTTTTCTTTGACAAAACAGACATTAAACCAACAAAAAATAACTTACCAAGGACAGATAGATCTGAAGTTGATCTAAAGATCTAAGTGTTGAAAACGTAAAAAATGAGAACATATGACTTATTTTTAACACTTCTGATCCCTGCAAATGTTAGTGGCATATTTTAAAAAACTGTCTTTGCTCAAAAATAATAATGAATCCAAATCAATGTTATGAATTATTGACCTAATCAAGACTGCACACATTTCACTTTCAAATATTTGGTGGGGGAAAGATTGCATATTTTGAGTTTCTTCCATAAAAATCCAAATGAAAAATGAAAAGTGTTATCAAAGTTGATTATTGATACGACTTGAGCCCTGAAGGTTCCAAAGCAGAAATGAAGTTTACTGCAAATAGTACTTCCTTTATTTCCAGGTTAAAAAGTCTTACAATATAGAGCTCCAGTAAAGATAAAATTCTTCAAGCATGCTGATACTACATGCATGTGGAGTCAGAGCTTCCTCTGGGGCCAAGAAGGTGGACATGAGCCGGCAGAAACCCTCGGGCAAGGCAGCAAAGGTGGAGTGCTGAAGGCCCTTCAACACAAGCCAAGACTTAGATGTTGCAAACCCAGGAGAACCTCTGAAACATCAAGCTGTGCAATGTAAAATAGACCTTTAAAAGAAAACATGTTGAACTGACACAACCTGGCGGGCTCTTTGTCAATTGGCTGGGAAGCAATCAAATATGCACAAAAACAACCAATCCCCAAAACAAATTTAGATTCCCCCCCGAATGAGTTCTGCTTTTAGCCTTCTTTGTGTTTGTCACAGTTCACTCCGTCTTCTGGAGCTCTTGGCTGGCCGCACTCTTCAGACTCTTCTGCAGGACGTGGGCGTCTGCCGGTTCTATCCTCTTGTAGTAGTTCTTCTTGGTCTCCATGATCTCAAAGCCAAACTTCTGGTAAAAGTCCATGGCCGACTCGTTGCTGATCTGCACGTGACTGAGGATGACAGGCATCACATCTTCAATTCTACATGATCACAAATAACCCTCAAAATATCAGTAGACTTACCTGCTGCTTCAACATCAAATATTACATGATCACAAATAACCTTCAAAATAACAGTAATTTACCTGCTGCTTCAACATCAAATAATATAATATTAATATCACAAATATAGTACAACCAACATCTTCACATTAAAAATAAAAGTAGATTTTAGAGCTGCAACAACTAATCGATTAAAATCGATTATAAAAAATAGTTGGCAATTAATTTAGTCATCGATTGGTTGGATCTATGCTATGCGGCTACGTCTCATGAGGTGGAAGTAGGGCTGGGCGAAATGGCCTTTTATTCATATGTGGATATGTTTAGTCCATGTCACCATACACCATATATATGTGGATATGTTTAGTCCATGTCACCATACACCATATATATGTGGATATGTTTAGTCCATGTCACCATACACCATATATATGTGGATATGTTTAGTCCATGTCACCATACACCATATATATGTGGATATGTTTAGTCCATGTCACCATACACCATATATATGTGGATATGTTTAGTCCATGTCACCATACACCATATATATGTGGATATGTTTAGTCCATGTCACCATACACCATATATATGTGGATATGTTTAGTCCATGTCACCATACACCATATATATGTGGATATGTTTAGTCCATGTCACCATACATCATATATATGTGGATATGTTTAGTCCATGTCACCATACACCATATATATGTGGATATGTTTAGTCCATGTCACCATACACCATATATATGTGGATATGTTTAGTCCATGTCACCATACACCATATATATGTGGATATGTTTAGTCCATGTCACCATACACCATATATATGTGGATATGTTTAGTCCATGTCACCATACACCATATATATGTGGATATGTTTAGTCCATGTCACCATACACCATATATATGTGGATATGTTTAGTCCATGTCACCATACACCATATATATGTGGATATGTTTAGTCCATGTCATGATACATCATATATATGCGGATATTTTGCCTTAGCCTTGAATGAACACTTGATGCATATAATGACAGCAGTATGATGATTCTATGTGTCTACATGAAAACATTCTTCTTCATACTGCATTAATATATGCTACTTTTAAACTTTCATGCAGAGAGGGAAATCACAAGTAAAAGTGTATTTATTAAAGAGTTATTAAGCAGTGGCACAAACATTCATGTCATTTCCAAACAGAAAGTGCAAGATTGTCAGAGACATTTAAAAAAAAGCTATAAGTGCACTTTTTGTGCATGATGTCACTAAGATGACATATCAAAACAACACTTAAAGTGCACTTTTTGTACAGAACGCCACTACAATAGTTCAAAACAAATAAAGTGCACTTTTGTGCATGATGTCACACAAGATATTTCAATAAGTGTCAAATAAAAATGAGCTGCATAATAGGAAATCAAATAGTGTATGTCCTTCGCTATGTGGTAGGTTCCTGCAGACGTAATCTCCTTCTGTTGTTGACTATTTGTTTCATACGGTATTGATCTGGAAATGGTTGCTCGGGCATTTTGTGGGTATGGCACCGAACGGAGATGTTGACATGCAGAGTTTCAAGCACTCTTCATTCTCTAGCGGGTGACTTTTCAAATGATGCTACACATTAGCAGTGCTGCTACTTTTTGTAACAACGCTTTTGCCGCATACTTGACATATTACGGTTGTCTGTTCAACGTCTTTCCGCTTGAAGCCAAACCACTGCCAGACGATGGACCCCCTGCTGTTTTTCTTGGGAATTAATTCTTTCTTCATTTGTTACCAGATTCGCATCTTTCTTTCTCTCGTATTACCACTCACACCACTCCGCTTACACCACCTGCCACAGCTAACGTTAGCCATGTCACAACTCTCTGCTTGTTTTATTTGGCAAGTTGAAAGAACATGGTGGCAGTACGCTGTTTTTTTTAAATAAAATACTGGAAAGGATAGAAATGTAGTTTGTCTCTTTTATCCGATTATTAATCGAAGTAATAATCGACAGATTAATCGATTATCAAATAAGTTGTTGGTTGCAGCCCTATTAGATTTACCGTATTTTCCGCACTATTAGCCGCACCTAAAAACCACAAATTTACTCAAAAGCTGACAGTGCGGCTTTTAACCCGGTGCGCTTTATATATGGATAAATATTAAGATTCATTTTCATAAAGTTTCGGTCTCGCAACTACGGTAAACAGCCGCCATCATTTTTCCCCGTAGAAGAGGAAGTGCTTCTTCTTCTACGCAAGCAACCGCCAAGGTAAGCACCCGCCCCCATAGAACAGGAAGCGCTTCTTCTTCTACTGTAAGCAACCACCCGCCCGCATAGAAGAAGAAAAAGGGCGCGGATATTACCGTACGTTTCATTTCCTTTGTGTGTTTACATCTGTAAAGACCACAAAATGGCTCCTACTAAGCGACAGGGATCCGGTTCATGAAAAGAGGCAATCTCTCCATCCGCACACGGATTACTATTTCACAGCAACTGCCTAAAGACTTTCAAGAAAAGCTGGCTACTTTCCGTGCATATTGTAAAAACAAGATAGCTGAAAAAAAGATCCGGCCAGAGAACATTATCAACATGGACGAGGTTCCACTGACTTTTGATATTCCTGTGAACCGCACTGTGGATACAACGGGAGCACGTACGGTGAATATTCGCACCACAGGGAAGGAGAAGTCATCCTTCACTGTGGTTCTAGCTTGCCATGCTAATGGCCAGAAACTTCCACCCATGGTGATATTCAAAAGGAAGACCTTGCCAAAAGAGACCTTTCCAGCCGGCGTCATCATAAAAGCTAACTCGAAGGGATGGATGAAGAAAAGATGAGCGAGTGGTTAAGGTAAGTTTAAGTTTACGCGAAGAGGCCGGGTGGCTTTTTTCACGCAGCTCTGTCCATGTTGATATACGATTCCATGCACGCCCACATCACGCTGGTTTTAATATATTATTAGTTTGACTGACCTATCTGACTGTTTTTTTGACATTCCTTTAGCGCAGTTAGATGCGGCTTACAACACGGGGCGGCTTATAGGTGGACAAAGTTTTGAAATATGCCGTTCATTGAAGGCGCGGCTTATAACCCAGGGCGCCTTATGGTGCGGAAAATACGGTACCTGCTATTTTTACTGTTGTTTTTTGACATAAAAATACAAATAGAAAATCAACTGATATTAACATTAGTTGAGGTTGAATGAGCAGTGGTTATAAACATCTACGCTAGTAGAGCACTAACACAAACAACAACAAGAGTAAGACAGAAGAAAAGTAACTTCCTGAGACAGAAAGTGTGTAATAAGGAAGTTGGAAACGTTAGTGAAATGTTGGACTTTTCCCAATAAGACTAATTTACAAGGTTCAGGAAGTGGGTCCGTCAGCCTAACTTGCCCCACTGTCACTTCCGTTGTGTCCTTTGTGGCTTAAAGTTGTGTTGTGGCTTTATATTATTGTGCTGTAGCAGAAAGTTGTTTTGTCATGTTTGTATTTGTTGTGACCTTTCTCAGCTGCTGTAGCTACCTGCCATTCCTCTTAAAGATGACATCACAGACAGACTTGAGTAACGTTTAACGTCCTTGTCATTAAAAGTCTTCATAGAAAGTCTGTTGGTCTGTCTAGTATGGATGGTGGTTTTAAAAGGATATGTATATGTTTGGGTAACGTTTAACGTCCTTGTCATTAAAAGTCTTCATAGTAAGTCTGTTGGTCTGTCTAGTATGGATGGTGGTTTTAAAAAGGATATGTGTATGTTTGGGAAGGAAGATGATTGATGGTTACACCCCCAGTCATTGCGTAATCCAAGGTGTAAGAGTAGACTGTGAGCGCTTCTTTAAGATGAAGGTTGAGGATACTTACAGGTAAATGTTGTCAAAAGTGCCATCCTTCTCGCAGATGTTGAGCACATGATTCAGCATCTTTGTACCTGCCAGGACCACGGAGGTTACAAAGAAACCACCACCCAAAATATGCTCCTTACCAATGCCGAGCCTCCGGTAGGGCGCTAGGCAGCCCAGCGTCATGATGTACAACCTCTTCTGGTTCTGAGAGTGGTCCACTCTGCAGCACACGGCCCCCACCGCAATGTCGTTGAAGTACGCTGCCAGACAAGACTTCTTTAACACAAGCAACAGGAGGGCCAGGCCACGCCACAACACGCCACGCCACGCCTCACCTAGCTTGGCCAGCTCGCCCACCTCCAGCACATCCTTGTAGAACTTGTCGTTGTAGCTGACAGGGAAGATGACCTGGTTCAGACGCTTCAACTGCTTGATGTTGTGGGGCGTCACGTCCCCCAGCTCGATGCGGCTACTGGAACAACAGTCAAAGAGACGACAAGTGATAACAATGTTGTGGGGCGTCACGTCCCCCAGCTCCATGCGGCTACTGGAACAACAGTCAAAGAGACGACAAGTGATAACAATGTTGTGGGGCGTCACGTCCCCCAGCTCCATGCGGCTACTGGAACAACAGTCAAAGAGACGACAAGTGATAACAATGTTGTGGGGCGTCACGTCCCCCAGCTCCATGCGGCTACTGGAACAACAGTCAAAGAGACGACAAGTGATAACAATGTTGTGGGGCGTCACGTCCCCCAGCTCCATGCGGCTACTGGAACAACAGTCAAAGAGACGACAAGTGATAACAATGTTGTGGGGCGTCACGTCCCCCAGCTCCATGCGACTACTGGAACAACAGTCAAAGAGACAGCGTGATTGTTGTATTTTCTAGACAACAATACAACAGCCTGCACATCAACATCAACAATGGAGGAGAAAGGTGAAGAAGAAATGATTGATGGTCAGCAACTTCCTAGACATGGTTTTCTTTAATACTCTAAAAACAACACTTTGCTTGTCTGCCAGACGTGCATTGGAAGCATCACGTCCTTTGCAAATATGTCCCTTACATTCATCTAAATCCATATTTGTATATATATTATAATATTTAAACACATCTACATCCATATATGTATACACTGTATGTATGTACCGTATTTTTCGGACTATAAGTCAACGTTTTTTTCATAGTTTGGCCGTAAACTCCGGAGCGACTTATGTGTGAAATTATTAACATATTACCGTAAAATATCAAATAATATTATTTATCTCATTCGCGTGAGCGACAAAGCAAATGTCAGCAATCGTCACTCACACGCCAACCAATAAGAATTCAGCGGGGGCGGGTCATGGCAGAAGTGCATTGTGGGTTTTGGAATGCTAACTGCTATATGCTATACGCTACTGCCGGAGCTATTAAAATAGATCACATCAACAATCGCGGTAACTTATAAAAACTGAGAAGGACTGAACTAAAATGGCAGCGAAAAGGAAATCATATACTGCAGATTACAAGCAGGACATAGTGAAATATGCACCAGAAAACGGCGATCGAGCAGCAGAAAGAAAGGACGCTAGCGGGGCGCATACCAGGAGCGACACCGAGGGGGAAGATTTCATGGGATTTAGCGATCGGGAGTGACAGATTGTTTGGTAAACGTATAGCATGTTCTATATGTTATAGTTATTTGAATGACTCTTACCATAATATGTTACGTTAACATACCAGTTGGTTATTTATGCCTCATATAACATACACTTATTCAGCCTGTTGTTCACTATTCTTCATTTATTTTAAATTGCCTTTCAAATGTCTATTCTTGCTGTTGGCTTTTATCAAATACATTTCTCCCAAAAATGCGACTTATACTCCAGTGAGACGTATATATGTTTTTTTTCTTCTTTATTGTGCATTTTCGGCCGGTGCGACTTATACTCCGAAAAATACGGTACATAGTATAATATTTAAACAACACATCTACATCCATATATGTACACACTGTGTATATATATATATATATATATATATATATATATATATATATATATATATATATATATATATATATATATTATAATATTTAAACACATCTACATCCATATATGTATACACTGTATGTATGTATGTATATACATATATATATATATATACACCGTATTTTCCACACTATTAGCCGCACCTAAAAACCACAAATTTACTCAAAAGCTGACAGTGCGGCTTTTAACCCGGTGCGCTTTATATATGGATTAATATTACGATTCATTTTCATAAAGTTTCGATCTCGCAACTTCGGTAAACAGCCGCCATCTTTTTTCCCCGTAGAACAGGAAGCGCTTCTTCTTCTACGCAAGCAACCGCCAAGGTAAGCACCCGCCCCCATAGAACAGGAAGCGCTTCTTCTTCTACTGTAAGCAACCACCTGCCCGCGTAGAAGAAGAAAAAGCGCGCGGATATACCGTACGTTTCATTTCCTTTGTGTGTTTACATCTGTAAAGACCACAAAATGGCTCCTACTAAGCGTCAGGGATCCGGTTCATGAAAAGACGCAATCTCTCCATCCGCACACGGATTACTATTTCACAGCAACTGATATTCCTGTGAACCGCACTGTGGATACAACGGGAGCACGTACGGTGAATATTCGCACCACAGGGAATGAGAAGTCATCCTTCACTGTGGTTCTAGCTTGCCATGCTAATGGCCAGAAACTTCCACCCATGGTGATATTCAAAAGGAAGACCTTGCCAAAAGAGACCTTTCCAGCCGGCGTCATCATAAAAGCTAACTCGAAGGGATGGATGAAGAAAAGATGAGCGAGTGGTTAAGGTAAGTTTAAGTTTACGCGAAGAGGCCGGGTGGCTTTTTTCACGCAGCTCCGTCCATGTTGATATACGACTCCGTGCGCGCCCACATCACGCTGGTTTTTAATATATTATTAAAGTTTGACTGACCTATCTGACTGTTTTTTTGACATTCCTTTAGCGCAGTTAGCTGCGGCTTATAACACGGGGCGGCTTATAGGTGGACAAAGTTTTGAAATATGCCGTTCATTGAAGGCGCGGCTTATAACCCAGGGCGCCTTATGGTGCGGAAAATACGGTATATATATATATATATATATATATATATATATATATATATATATATATATATATATACATATATATATTATAATATTTAAACACATCTACATCCATATATGTATACACTGTATGTATGTATGTATGTATGTATATATATATATATATATATATATATATATATATATTAGGGATGTCCCGATCCAGGTTTTTGCACTTCCGATCCGATACCGATATTGTTTTTGCATTTCCGATCCGATACCGATACTGACCGATACCGATACTGACCGATACTGGCCTATCCGAGCATGTATTAAAGTTTAAAGTTATTTAGCCTACTTAGTTGTCAGAATCATGTTGAAAAGGGTTTTAGTACTCTTGATAACAACTAGCCAGCTGAATTAGGGGAGTTTGAATAATACACAATGGTTGGTAACAAGAAACTGACCTGTTTATTCAAGGATAAACACAAAATAGACAAAATTATACATGACAAACAGAAATGGCATCATTGAACTAGGGCTGGGCGATATGGCCTTTTTTTAATATTGCCATATTTTAAGGCCATATTGCGATACACAATATATATCTCGATATTTTGCCTTAGCCTTGAATGAACACTTGATGTATATAATCACAGCAGTATGATGATTCTATGTGTTTTGATTGATTGATTGAGACTTTTATTAGTAGGTTGCACAGTGAAGTACATATTCCGTACAATTGACCACTAAATGGTAACACCCCATTAAGTTTTTCAACTTCTTTAAGTCGGGGTCCACTTAAATTGATTCATGATACAGATATATACTATCAGATATATACTATCATCATAATACAGTCATCACACAAGATAATCACATTGAATTATTTACATTATTTATAATCCAGGGTGTGGAGGGGGGCGCCGGATGTAAGTGTCAAAAAGACAGCCAAAAGAGTTTGATATGAGAATAAATCTAAAGTTAAAATATAGGGTAGAAATGCATCCATTTGCAGGAAATGTAGTCTTGATTTTCAACATTTTCTTTCAAGGCTTGCATGTCTACATTAAAACATTCTTCTTCATACTGCATTAATATATGCTACTTTTAAACTTTCAGGCAGAGAAGGAAATCACAAGTAAAAAAATTACTAATTTTTTCATACGGTGTTGATGTGGAAATTTTTGCCTAGGCATTTTGATGGTGTGGGCGTGTGGCACCGAATGGAGATAAGCGTCTCGACAGACGTCACAATATTTGAACAATGATGACGAAAACTGTTTTCTCTGTCGTGTCCGTGTGTCGAAAATTGTTATGCGCTTATTTTTTTATTTGATTTTGTGCGTGGCATAGATTTGCTATGCGCAGAGGACGCTTAAACAGTGCGCAATTGCACAGGCGCGCACCTTAGAGGGAGCGTTGCTCGCACGGCTGCGCTAGCATCACAGCTAACGTTAGCCATGCTGCTACCTCTCTGCTCGGGGAGGACGTGACAGTATGTGACGTATGACGTGACAGTATGTGACGTGTGACGTGACAGTATGTGACGTATGACGTGACAGTATGTGACGTATGACGTGACAGTATGTGACGTATGACGTGACAGTATGTGACGTATGACGTGACAGTATGTGACGTGTGACGTGACAGTATGTGACGTGTGACGTGACAGTATGTGACGTATGACGTGACAGTATGTGACGTATGACGTGACAGTATGTGACGTATGACGTGACAGTATGTGACGTATGACGTGACAGTATGTGACGTGTGTAAGAAGGTGCACTTGCTGTCTGTGAGAGGGAGACACAGGAAAGAGTGAGAAGAGCCTGTCGTGTAATGCCAGCAGCTACAAGCAACTGCGTGAGAATTCACAGACCTGTGGATGTGTTGAAGGTGTGCTGGAAAATGCGGAACGGAAATTACGGAGCAGCAGAAAAGTGGAATGTATTATTTAAATCGGTGCGTTGGAAAACACGAACCGGAGTTTTTTTTTTAAAAACTGGATCTGGATCGGCATTTTCCCATGCCTTGCCGATACGCAATTTTTGGAAAATATCGGCAGCCGATCCGATCCAAATATCGGATCGGGACATCCCTAATATACATATATATATATATATATATATATACATATATATATATATATATATATATTAGGGCTGCAACTAACGATTAATTTGATAATCGATTAGTCTGTCGATTATTACTTCGATTAATCGATTAATAATCGGATAAAAGAGACAAACTACATTTCTATCCTTTCCAGTATCTTATTGAAAAAAAAAAACCCAGCATACTGGCACCATACTTATTTTGATTATTGTTTCTCAGCTGTTTGTGTACATGTTGCAGTTTATAAATAAAGGTTTATTTATTAAAAACAATTTTTTTTTAAATGCCTCTGCGCATGCGCATAGCATAGATCCAACGAATCGATGACTAAATTAATCGCCAACTATTTTTATAAACAAGACATGATAAATTACAACACAACTTTCGGCTACAACACAATAGCAAAAGTCACAACAAATAAACACCATGACACAATAATATAAAGCCACAACACAACTTTAAGTCACAAAGGACACAACGGAAGTGACAGTGGAGCAAGTTAGGGTGACGGACACACTTCCTCAACCTTGTAAATTAGTCTTATTGAAAATGTTGATGTTGTCACACTTCACTTACTTTTACAACTTCCTTCATTACACACTTTTCAACTTTCTGTCTCTCAAACTTGTCATCGGTCACTTCTGTTCTTTCTTTGTATTGTTGTGTTTTGGCTCTTAGTTATTGTGTTGTGGCTTGTACTTGCTGTGTTGTGGCTTTGTATTGTTGTATTTTGGCTTATACTTGAAGTGTTGTGGCTTTATATTGTTGTGTTTTGGTTTATACTTGTGTTGTGGCTTTATATTGTTGTGTTTTGGTTTATACTTGTGTTGTGGCTTTATATTGTTGTGTTGTGGCTTCATATTGTTGTGTTGTTGCTTAATAGTGTTGTGTTTTGGCTTAATAATGTTGTGGCTTTATATTGTTGTGTTTTGGCTTATACTTGTGTTGTGGCTTAAAGGCCTACTGAAACCCACTAAAGGCTTTTTTATCAGCGACCAAAAGTTGTGAACTTTATCGTCGATGTTCTCTACTAAAACCTTTCAGCAAAAATATGTCAATATCGCGAAATGATCAAGTATGACACATAGAATGGACCTGCTATCCCCGTTTAAATAAGAAAATCGCATTTCAGTAGGCCTTTAAAGTTGTTGTGTTGTGGCTTTATATTGTTGTGTTTTGGCTTATAGTTTCTATGCTTTGGCGTATAGTTGTTGTGTTGTGGCTTTATGTTGTTGTGTTTTGGCATATAGTTGTTGTGTTGTGGCTTTATGTTGTTGTGTTTTGGCGTATGGTTGTTGTGTTGTGGCTTTATGTTGTTGTGTTTTGGCGTATAGTTGTTGTGTTGTGGCTTTATGTTGTTGTGTTTTGGTGTATGGTTGTTGTGTTGTGGCTTTATGTTGTTGTGTTTTGGCGTATAGTTGTTGTGTTGTGGCTTTATGTTGTTGTGCTTTGGCATATAGTTGTTGTGTTGTGGCTTTATCTTGTTGTGTTTTGGCATATAGTTGTTGTGTTGTGGCTTTATGTTGTTGTGTTTTGGCGTATAGTTGTTGTGTTGTGGCTTTATGTTGTTGTGCTTTGGCGTATACCGTATTTTCCGCACTATTAGCCGCACCTAAAAACCACAAATTTACTCAAAAGCTGACAGTGCGGCTTTTAACCCGGTGCGCTTTATATATGGATTAATATTAAGATTCATTTTCATAAAGTTTCGGTCTCGCAACTACGGTAAACAGCCGCCATCTTTTTTCCCCGTAGAAGAGGAAGTGCTTCTTCTTCTACGCAAGCAACCGCCAAGGTAAGCACCCGCCCCCATAGAACAGGAAGCACTTCTTCTTCTACTGTAAGCAACCACCCGCCCGCGTAGAAGAAGAAAAAGCGCGCAGATATTACCGTACATTTCATTTCCTTTGTGTGTTTACATCTGTAAAGACCACAAAATGGCTCCTACTAAGCGACAGGGATCCGGTTCATGAAAAGACGCAATCTCTCCATCCGCACACGGATTACTATTTCACAGCAACTGCTTAAAGACTTTCAAGAAAAGCTGTCTACTTTCCGTGCATACAACGGGAGCACGTACGGTGAATATTCGCACCACAGGGAATGAGAAGTCATCCTTCACTGTGGTTCTAGCTTGCCATGCTAATGGCCAGAAACTTCCACCCATGGTGATATTCAAAAGGAAGACCTTGCCAAAAGAGACCTTTCCAGCCGGCGTCATCATAAAAGCTAACTCGAAGGGATGGATGAAGAAAAGATGAGCGAGCGGTTAAGGTAAGTTTAAGTTTACGCGAAGAGGCCGGGTGGCTTTTTTCACGCAGCTCCGTCCATGTTGATATACGATTCCATGCGCGCCCACATCACGCTGGTTTTAATATATTATTAAAGTTTGACTGACCTATTTGACTGTTTTTTTGACATTCCTTTAGCGCAGTTAGATGCGGCTTATAACACGGGGCGGCTTATAGGTGGACAAAGTTTTGAAATATGCCGTTCATTGAAGGCGCGGCTTATAACCCAGGGCGCCTTATGGTGCGGAAAATACGGTAGTTGTTGTGTTGTGGCTTTATGTTGTTGTGCTTTGGCATTTGTTGTGACTTTTAATGCCGTCGTAGCCGTTTATTAAAATGAGAGTACGTTGGTTGCACATTATGTTTTGAAATGAGTACTGTATTTATGTTGAAAAACAAAAGCAGACATAGCAGCTCCATCTACTATTAAAATGTTTGAATGTTGAAAATGAGTGCAGTTTCCTCTTGTTAATTCAAGCTGAAGTGCATTTTATTTTGATGAGATGTGAATGCATTGTTTTTTAGTTGTATCATAATTGAGCCATTCCCTTACAATAATAACATGAATTTCTACATCATTCTTTACAAGAGATAGGAAACTTCACCTGCAGGGTCAGGTATCCAATTTGTATTCCACACTTACACTGCTTGTTTTCTTTCTTTCTAAAGTTACTCAATCGTTTCGTGTCGTTGTAAAACACAGAATAGCTGCAGCCCTCACAACACTGACAGCCGACACACGCACTAGCAGCTAAAGCTACAATTGGCAGCAGCGTGACGTCATCGTGTTTGCTATCATAGATGACGTAATAATGCTCAGATTGACGCTGCTCATTACAAGCTAGCTAGCTCGCTATCCAACAAGCTTGCAATGGGCGCGGGTTTAGCCCTAAAGTGGTGGTGCGCTCCTTAGCTTTATACGAATTATTCTCGGCTCCTTAGCTTTGTACTAATTCTTCTTAGCTTTGTACTAATTCTTCTGGGCTCCGGCACCGAGATGAAACTAGTTTAGCATGCTAGCTGGCTAGCCGTCTAAGTTGACATGTGCTAATGCGCTTAAATGGTGTCTCCGGAGCGTCCACTCACCCTTTCATTGTGCGCACAGACAACCTTTGATCCTCCACAAGGCTAAACTAGGAAGTTGTAGCCGCTAAAAGCGGGGAAATGTGACTGGATGGCTTCCCTTTCACCCTCCACATGTAGCTAGTTACGATGCTGTTAGCTTAGCCGCCGCACGACCGTCAACCTTTCACCCCCGCATGCGCACTAACGTCTCATTTCAGTGGACGAATAAGAACCTGAATTGAGTCTGTCAGGTTGACACCTCCGACAGGTTTTTTGCTCCTCTTAATGTTTTAGATGATGTCTTTTACTTTCACGAAAAACACCAAATGTATCAATCCATGCCCCTTAGCTTTAGGAGCAGTTCTAGCACTATACAATAATCGACCAATACTAACTAGCTATAAGATGATGTGATAAGAGCAGGACCGGCCCTAACCAATCTGGCGCCCTAGGCAAGATTTTAGGTGGCGCCCCCCCACATCGGCAGTGAAGTGTGTATACTCACAAGAACCCGAATAGCTTTGTCTTTGACCTTTTTTTTTACTTAAAGAAAGCAAATTAACAATCAGAATACCGGTAGTTAACAAGATAAAAAAAAAAAAAGAATAAATAAATGAATGCAAAAAATAAAAAATGAATATATGAAATACAATATTTTTTACATACATATTGCTTAATTAACATTAATGATGTGCACTTTAACAACTAGGCTTACAACTATACCTAATATATAAAGGGGTGGAAAAGTGACTATTACCTGCAGGGCAAACATTAGCTAACCAGAAGGCAATAACAATGTAAACAAAAAACACCTGCTTAAAAGATCTAATACAAATGTCCCTGAGGAATGTAAGGTGGGAGTACTGTAATTACCTAACGTTACATTATTATTTTCCATAACAATTTAGCCCCCTCCACAATATTAACCCGACGTTGAAACAGAACTAGCTATTTATTGATTAGCAATTGCCGAATCATGTAACATTAGCTTAATGCTAAAAAGCCAGGTTACTATCACATTCTGTAACAGACAAATCATTTCATGTAGGCTAACGTTACCTACCTGCTACCTCTGTCTTTTCTCGTTTCTCCTCGTCTTCTTTTCTCTTTTTTCTTCCCTGGGCACCTGACAGTTTTGGCCGTTTTGACATCTTGTGTTGATTTTTTGATGTGGTGACGTCCAAAAAGAGTCATGATACGGGAAGGGAGGGGGCGCACCGTGCGGGGGGAGGAGGGGGGGGGGGCGTAATGTTGTAACAAATAATATTTCTATTAAATAGGCTTTACTTTGCATTTTAATTAACGTGGGATTATTTTTTGTATTTAGAAATAATAGTACCAACTTTTTTTTTTTTTTTCTCTTACATTTGTGGCACTGGCGTGGCGCCCCCTGATGGACGGCGCCCTTAGCATTTGCCTATACGGCTTATGCCACGGGCCGGCCCTGGATAAGAGAACTAACGGGCAGAAATGATAACTAGAGTAAGCTATTTTTGATCCACAAACAGCATATAGCTTTGACACATACAAACAAATTAAATCCAACACATTTCAACATTACAGCAATCAACATCTTTATATAAACACAAATGTTAAAAAGAAAATAAAGTAAGAGACAATACAAAAAGATCAGGCTTATCTAAAACAACTTCCATTCATTCAGACAATCATTTAAAAGCTTTTATGTTATAAACCATTATCCAAGATTTGTTCAATCATTTGAAATCAATAATCACATTTGAGAATTTGGCTTCCTCTTTCAGAGGATTTCACTTTTGGAAACCAACTTTTACTTATGAAAAATTTAGCCTGAAAGGTGTTATTATTGTAAGCGCCACATGATGACGTCACTAAGGGGCGGGCTCAAGTCTACTTGGGATCTTGCTCAGGTGTTGTCAGTGAAGGCGCAACAGTTTTTGAATTAAGTCCTAAACTCTTAGTGCTACTGCTTGCCCAATATACAAACCCTGTTTCCATATGAGTTGGGAAATTGTGTTAGATGTAAATATAAACAGAATACAATGATTTACAAATCCTTTTCAAGCCATATTCAGTTGAATATGCTACAAAGACAACATATTTGATGTTCAAACTCATAACCTTTTTTTTTTTTTTTGCAAATAATAATTAACTTAGAATTTCATGGCTGCAACACGTGCCAAAGTAGTTGGGAAAGGGCATGTTCACCACTGTGTTACATGGCCTTTCCTTTTTAACAACACTCAGTAAAGGTTTGGGAACTGAGGAGACACATTTTTGAAGCTTCTCAGGTGGAATTCTTTCCCATTCTTGCTTGATGTACAGCTTAAGTTGTTCAACAGTCCGGGGGTCTCCCTTCTGCTATTTTAGGCTTCATAATGCGCCACACATTTTCAATGTCTGGACTACAGGCAGGCCAGTCTAGTACCCGCACTCTTTTACTGTGAAGCCACGTTGATGTAACACGTGGCTTGGCATTGTCTTGCTGAAATAAGCAGGGGCGTCCATGGTAACATTGCTTGGATGACAACATATGTTGCTCCAAAACCTGTATGTACCTTTCAGCATTAATGGTGCCTTCACAGATGTGTAAGTTACCCATGTCTTGGGCACTAATACACCCCCATACCATCACACATGCTGACTTTTACACTTTCACCCTAGAACAATCCGGATAGTTCTTTTCCTCTTTGGTCCGGAGGACACGACGTCCACAGTTTCCAAAAACAATTTGAAATGTGGACTCGTCAGACCACAGAACACTTTTCCACTTTGTATCAGTCCATCTTAGATGAGCTCAGGCCCAGCGAAGCTGACATACAGTCACGTAAATAAAAGTCACTTTGTAATAAGACGGAAAATGAACAAAAGATAGCTCAGCACAGTCAAAAAGTGTTGCGCCTCCACTCAGCAACAGGTGATCCCAAGTAGACCTGCACTTGGCCTTAGTGACGTCATCAACTTGATATATGGCGCTTACAATTATTCATCATTTCTAGGTTGCTATCTTTCATAAATATAGCAAATGTAATATCTTCTATAGTAACTGGAGATATATCTGGTCTCCTCCCAAAAGAAATATACAGTATCACATTCCAAAAATACAAACATAACAGTTGTCAAACATACCGTATTTTCCGCACCATAAGGCGCCCTGGGTTATAAGCCGCGCCTTCAATGAACGGCATATTTCAAAACTTTGTCCACCTATAAGCCGCCCCGTGTTATAAGCCGCATCTAACTGCGCTAAAGGAATGTCAAAAAAACAGTCAGATAGGTCAGTCAAACTTTAATAATATATTAAAAACCAGCGTGATGTGGGCGCGCATGGAGTCGTATATCAACATGGACGGAGCTGCGTGAAAAAAGCCACCCGGCCTCTTCGCGTAAACTTAAACTTACCTTAACCACTTGCTCATCTTTTCTTCATCCATCCCTTCGAGTTAGCTTTTATGATGACGCCGGCTGGAAAGGTCTCTTTTGGCAAGGTCTTCCTTTTGAATATCACCATGGGTGGAAGTTTCTGGCCATTAGCATGGCAAGCTAGAACCACAGTGAAGGATGACTTCTCATTCCCTGTGGTGCGAATATTCACCGTACGTGCTCCCGTTGTATCCACAGTGCGGTTCACAGGAATATCAAAAGTCAGTGGAACCTCGTCCATGTTGATAATGTTCTCTGGCCGGATCTTTTTTTCAGCTATCTTGTTTTTACAATATGCACGGAAAGTAGCCAGCTTTTCTTGAAAGTCTTTAGGCAGTTGCTGTGAAATAGTAGTCCGTGTGCGGATGGAGAGATTGCGTCTTTTCATGAACCGGAAACCTGTCGCTTAGTAGGAGCCATTTTGTGGTCTTTACAGATGTAAACACACAAAGGAAATGAAACGTAATATCCGCGCGCTTCTTCTTCTTCTACGGGGGCGGGTGGTTGCTTACAGTAGAAGAAGAAGCGCTTCCTCTTCTATGGGGGCGGGTGCTTACCTTGGCGGTTGCTTGTGTAGAAGAAGAAGCACTTCCTCTTCTACGGGGAAAAAAGATGGCGGCTGTTTACCGTAGTTGCGAGACCGAAACTTTATGAAAATGAATCTTAATATTAATCCATATATAAAGCGCACCGGGTTATAAGCCGCACTGTCAGCTTTTGAGTAAATTTGTGGTTTTTAGGTGCGGCTAATAGTGCGGAAAATACGGTAATACATTTTTGTAAAAAAAAAAATCATGAGTAGGGTATATCCCATGAATAATTAGAAATTGTATTTGTTGAACTTTAGGTGGAATTGGACATGGAGTATATCTTGTCCTTATTTGACCTTTTGTTAACTTAAGTCCGAAAGCACAGAGAAAATCTGCACCGATGAGCGGCACCGTCACTTTAGCAGTCACAAAGTTCCAACTGAAACGCTGTCCACCAAAACACAGATCCACGTACCGTATTCCATAAGTGCGGATAGGGCTGCCATTGGCCGCTTCCATGGGGGTGGGGGGTCATGGGACTCAGACAGCATGTCCAACCTTGATGCTGGCAGGACTCTCCTCTGCGGTGTCACACAGGAACCCTCGTCCAGAGAGGGAGTCCTGGATGAAGAGCAGCCTGCCAGTACTGTTGATGCTCATGGCCACTGCTGAGCGCCAGCCCTGGCGTTCCCCGGCGGTGGGCCACTGAAACTGCACGGGGTGGCTTTGGTCCCGAACCTTGCATGAAAAAAACATAGTCCAGAATCTGGTTGCCGCCTGTGGGGCGCCGCAGCAGCAGCAGCAGCAGCAGCAGCAGCAGCAGTAAGAGTGGAAGTATCTCCCCCAGCTGGAAAGAATGCAGCCACATAGGTGGGTTGGGAGGCTAAAGAGAACTTATCAGCTTCAGCAGCTAGTTGGCGGCAGTCCAAGATGGCGGTGTTGGCTAAAGCAGCCCGCACCTGAGAAGGCAGGAGTGTCAGGAAGAGAAAATCAGGCATGTGCTCACCTAAGAGGTCTAGCATTTTGTCCATTAGTTCAGAGAGCTTGCAATCGCCAAGCCCCTGCAACGAAAAAAAGGCTGCTAGCTCTCTCCGCGTGGGAATGTTCAAATGTCTTTAAGAGGTGAGTCACGTACTTGTTCCTCTCCGGTGGATGTTCCTCTCCGCGTGGGAATGTTCAAATGTCTTTAAGAGGTGAGCCTTCAACGTCACGTACTTGTTCCTCTCCGGTGGATGTTCCTCTCCGCGTGGGAATGTTCAAATGTCTTTAAGAGGTGAGTCACGTACTTGTTCCTCTCCGGTGGATGTTCCTCTCCGCGTGGGAATGTTCAAATGTCTTTAAGAGGTGAGCCTTCAACGTCACGTACTTGTTCCTCTCCGGTGGATGTTCCCCTCCGCGTGGGAATGTTCAAATGTCTTTAAGAGGTGAGCCTTCAACGTCACGTACTTGTTCCTCTCCGGTGGATGTTCCTCTCCGCGTGGGAATGTTCAAACGTCTTTAAGAGGTGAGCCTTCAACGTCACGTACTTGTTCCTCTCCGGTGGATGCGTGAGGACGCTAACCACTCTGGTCGCCGTCGCGCTCCCGAGGGAGGAAACGACATAATAAAAGTTAGTGTCGTCCTCGGTGAGACCACGCAGGGCCAACTGTGCCTCGGCCTGGGCAAACCAGGCGGTCGCGGAATTTTCCCAGAAGTCGGGCAGCTTCAGAGAAAGCGCATTAGCCGTCACGGTGGATAATCTTCACTGGATCCGTTCAGTGAAGTGTTGGAGTCACGAGGGTTGCGCTTGTAGCGGGAAAACAACACAACTTCTTGACACACAAAAATGTGTGCGTCGTTTATTCATCAAAGACGAGAATGAATGACCGCTTACATCACACACGCAAAAAATGGCGGGAACAACAAACCCCCACCTCTGGGAGAATCTTCCGACGGCCACTTAAAGGAGTCGCTCCGAATGACTCGCTCTTAACTGCACACATCAACGCTAAACAAGAACAACATCCTTATGTGCACAATCCAACAGTACAGTCAATGATGACCAATTATGTCCTTAAATCAACAACACAAAATGATCACCACTTTTACACATTGACATCACCACTTTTACACATTGACATCACCACTTTTACACATTGACATCACCACTTTTACACATTGACATCACCACTTTTACACATTGACATCACCACTTTTACACATTGACATCACCACTTTTACACATTGACATCACCACTTTTACACATTGACATCACCACTTTTACACATTGAGATCACCACTTTTACACATTGACATCACCACTTTTACACATTGACATCACCACTTTTACACATTGAGATCACCACTTTTACACATTGACATCACCACTTTTACACATTGACATCACCACTTTTACACATTGACATCACCACTTTTACACATTGACATCACCACTTTTACACATTGACATCACCACTTTTACACATTGACATCACCACTTTTACACATTGACATCACCACTTTTACACATTGACATCACCACTTTTACACATTGACATCACCACTTTTACACATTGACATCACCACTTTTACACATTGACATCACCACTTTTACACATTGACATCACCACACAAATCTTACATGGCAGAAGTGTCGCAAAAAGTCACATGTAAAAAGACAGCCAATCAGGGATACTGCTTCACACACACACACACACACACACACACACACACACACACACACACACACACACACACACACACACACACACACACACACACACACACACACACACACACACACACACACAAACACACACGCCCAAAAAGAGATGAAGAAAAACATGTATTTGCTTTTGTTGTTTGTCTCCTGCATGTTACTGACTGTCTGTCTGACTGTCTGGTTCTACTGGTCCTTCAACATGTCTTACTCTCCTTCAACATGTCTTACTCTCCTTCAACATGTCTTACTCTCCTTCAACATGTCTTACTCTCCTTCAACATGTCTCACTCTCCTTCAACATGTGTATACAATCTATAACTATAGATGTAAAAAAGATTACAATCTATAAAGAGAATCTCTATGTTAAGGTTGATTATTCCATAGAAGTATACAAAGATGACAATGTATGAAGATAATGTTAGATGATTATTCCATATAAGTATACAAAGATGACAATGTATAAAGAGAATATCAAAGAAGAAGATTCCAGCGCTGCACGGAAGTCCGACAGGGGCTGACTTCCTCCACCTGCAGGCAAGTGACGTCATCAAGGCAAAAGAGGACCAATGAGGAACGAGGAACAACACCTTCCAGGTGTCATGCACCTGCAAACTACACCTGCCAGATTCCACGCAGCAAACAGAAGGACTAGCAGCAAACAGAAGGACTAGCAGCAAACAGAAGGACTAGCAGCAAACAGAAGGACTAGCAGCGTGTTTGTTTGTGCCGCGTGGACTCAGTCAGGTATGTTGTCATCTTAATCTTGTCCTCAATCTTCCAACTGATCATTCCAGAAGGTCTGCAACACCTTTTAATCACACCTTAATAACTCTTTATTGTGTCAACTTCCAACTGATCATCAAACATGCTCCTTATTTTTGCTAGCAGGAAACAGTGATGACATAATAGCACATTTTCCTAACACGGTCAGGCACCGGGGTTTTGATTGATTGATTGAGACTTTGATTAGTAGGTTGCACAGTGAAGTACATATTCCCTACACTAAATGGTAACACCCCAATAAGTCTTTAAGTCGGGGTCCACTTCAATTGATTGATGATACAGATATATGCTTGCCAGTGATGACATCATAGCGTGTCATACATTCTCCCTAATATGGTCAGGCACCCGGGTTGCCAGATGGCTAATGACACGTTATCCTCGCTACTGTCAGGAACATGATTACAGGTAAAAGCCAGTAAATTAGAATATTTTGAAAAACTTGATTTATTTCAGTAATTGCATTCAAAAGGTGTAACTTGTACATTATATTTATTCATTGCACACAGACTGATGCATTCAAATGTTTATTTCATTTAATTTTGATGATTTGAAGTGGCAACAAATGAAAATCCAAAATTCCGTGTGTCACAAAATTAGAATATTACTTAAGGCTAATACAAAAAAGGGATTTTTAGAAATGTTGGCCAACTGAAAAGTATGAAAATGAAAAATATGAGCATGTACAATACTCAATACTTGGTTGGAGCTCCTTTTGCCTCAATGACTGCGTTAATGCGGCGTGGCATGGAGTCCATGAGTTTCTGGCACTGCTCAGGTGTTATGAGAGCCCAGGTTGCTCTGATAGTGGCCTTCAACTCTTCTGCGTTTTTGGGTCTGGCATTCTGCATCTTCCTTTTCACAATACCCCACAGATTTTCTATGGGGCTAAGGTCAGGGGAGTTGGCGGGCCAATTTAGAACAGAAATACCATGGTCCGTAAACCAGGCACGGGTAGATTTTGCGCTGTGTGCAGGCGCCAAGTCCTGTTGGAACCTGAAATCTCCATCTCCATAGAGCAGGTCAGCAGCAGGAAGCATGAAGTGCTCTAAAACTTGCTGGTAGACAGCTGCGTTGACCCTGGATCTCAGGAAACAGAGTGGACCGACACCAGCAGATGACATGGCACCCCAAACCATCACTGATGGTGGAAACTTTACACTAGACTTCAGGCAACGTGAATCCTGTGCCTCTCCTGTCTTCCTCCAGACTCTGGGACCTCGATTGCCAAAGGAAATGCAAAATTTGCATGGTTGGGTGATGGTTTGGGGTGCCATGTGTGTCTGTATGCGCAGTAAAACTATGTTTTTGTGTGTCTGTATGCGGAGTAAAACTATGTTTTTGTGTGTCTGTAAAACTATGTTTTTGTGTGTCTGTATGCGGAGTAAAACTATGTTTTTGTGTGTCTGTATGTGGAGTAAAACTATGTTTTTGTGTGTCTGTATGCGAAGTAAAACTATGTTTTTGTGTGTCTGTATGCGGAGTAAAACTATGGAACAAAGTGGACTTACAACACAAGCAATGCCAAACTATTAATGGATTTAAACTATTATACAAACATGGAGTCTGGTTCAAATATAGAGATGAGGGTCTTTAATTTGACCTGCTGCTGTACTCTGTCTCAAAGTCTTAACATGTGCTCAATGTTTACTTACCATTATTGCCATGTTGTCTATTACCATTATTGCTATGTTGTCTATTACCATTATTGCTATGTTGTCTATTACCATTATTACTATGTTGTCTATTACCATTATTGCTATGTTGTCTATTACCATTATTACTATGTTGTCTATTACCATTATTGCTATGTTGTCTATTACCATTATTGCTATGTTGTCTATTACCATTATTACTATGTTGTCTATTACCATTATTGCTATGTTGTCTATTACCATTATTGCTATGTTGTCTATTACCATTATTGCTATGTTGTCTATTACCATTATTGCTATGTTGTCTATTACCATTATTGCTATGTTGTCTATTACCATTATTGCTATGTTGTCTATTACCATTATTGCTATGTTGTCTATTACCATTATTGCTATGTTGTCTATTACCATTATTGCTATGTTGTCTATTACCATTATTGCTATGTTGTCTATTACCATTATTGCTATGTTGTGTATTACCATTATTGTTATGTATGAGCTTCAATTCTTTGATTTCTTCATTTATTAGTTGTTTTTCAATCCTTAAGACATTTGCAAACAATTCTAAAATGTCCTATTGTCATTCTGGACTATTGTGTGAGGAGAAACAAGAAAGTATACAACAAATGGAAATGTGTGACGACTGTAATGTTGGATGACTTTGTCCACAGAGCAGGAAGTCCACAGCAGATGCACCTCATCACCTGCTTGGGCGGCGAGGCCGCAGACGAGAACACGTCCTTGATGGACGGCAAGTACAGCTCTGAAGACGGTGCTGAGGTGAGGAGAAAACTCAAGCCTCAGGTGATGGAACGAAAGTGAGGAGTGGAGAAAACTCAAGCCTCAGGTGATGGAACGAAAGTGAGGAGTGGAGAAAACTCAAGTCTCAGGTGATGGAATAATAGTGAGGAGAGGAGAAAACTCAAGTGTCAGGTGATGGAACAAAAATGAGGAGAGGAGAAAACTCAAGTGTCAGGTGATAGAACAAAAGTGAGGCGAGGAGAAAACTCAAGTGTAGGTGATGGAACAAAAGTGAGGTGAGGAGAAAACTCCAAAGTGTCAGGTGATGGAACAAAAGTGAGGAGAGGAGAAAACTCAAGTGTCAGGTGATGGAACAAAAGTGAGGAGAGGAGAAAACTCAAGTGTCAGGTGATGGAACAAATGTGAGGTGAGGAGAAAACTCAAGTGTAGGTGATGGAACAAAAGTGAGGTGAGGAGAAAACTCCAAAGAGTCAGGTGATGGAACAAAAGTGAAGAGAGGAGAAAACTCAAGTGTCAGGTGATGGAACAAATGTGAGGTGAGGAGAAAACTCAAGTGTCTGGTGATGGAACAAAAGTGAAGAGAGGAGAAAACTCAAGTGTCAGGTGATGGAACAAAAGTGAGGTGAGGAGAAAACTCAAGTGTCAGGTGATGGAACAAAAGTGAGGTGAGGAGAAAACTCAAGTGTCAGGTGATGGAACAAAAGTGAGGAGAGGAGAAAACTCAAGTGACAGGTGATGGAACAAAAGTGAGGAGAGGAGAAAACTCAAGTGTCAGGTGATGGAACAAAAGTGAGGAGAGGAGAAAACTCAAGTCTCAGGTGATGGAACAAAAGTGAGGCGAGGAGAAAACTCAAGTGTCAGGTGATGGAGCAAAAGTGAGGAGAGGAGAAAACTCAAGTGTCTAGTGATGGAACAAAAGTGAGGAGAGGAGAAAACTCAAGTGTTGGGTGATGGAACAAAAGTGAGGTGAGGAGAAAACTCAAGTGTCAGGTGATGGAACAAAAGTGAAGAGAGGAGAAAACTCAAGTGTAGGTGATGGAACAAAAGTGAGGTGAGGAGAAAACTCCAAAGTGTCAGGTGATGGAACAAAAGTGAGGAGAGGAGAAAACTCAAGTGTCAAGTGATGGAACAAAAGTGAGGTGAGGAGAAAACTCAAGTGTAGGTGATGGAACAAAAGTGAGGTGAGGAGAAAACTCCAAAGAGTCAGGTGATGGAACAAATGTGAGGTGAGGAGAAAACTCAAGTGTAGGTGATGGAACAAAAGTGAGGTGAGGAGAAAACTCCAAAGAGTCAGGTGATGGAACAAAAGTGAAGAGAGGAGAAAACTCAAGTGTCAGGTGATGGAACAAATGTGAGGTGAGGAGAAAACTCAAGTGTCTGGTGATGGAACAAAAGTGAAGAGAGGACAAAACTCAAGTGTCAGGTGATGGAACAAAAGTGAGGTGAGGAGAAAACTCAAGTGTCAGGTGATGGAACAAAAGTGAGGAGAGGAGAGAACTCAAGTGTCAGGTGATGGAACAAAAGTGAGGAGAGGAGAAAACTCAAGTCTCAGGTGATGGAACAAAAGTGAGGAGAGGAGAAAACTCAAGTGTCAGGTGATGGAACAAAAGTGAGGAGAGGAGAAAACTCAAGTGTCTAGTGATGGAACAAAAGTGAGGAGAGGAGAAAACTCAAGTGTCAGGTGATGGAACAAATGTGAGGTGAGGAGAAAACTCAAGTGTCTGGTGATGGAACAAAAGTGAAGAGAGGAGAAAACTCAAGTGTCAGGTGATGGAACAAAAGTGAGGAGAGGAGAAAACTCAAGTGTCAAGTGATAGAACAAAAGTGAGGTGAGGAGAAAACTCCAAAGTGTCAGGTGATGGAACAAAAGTGAGGAGAGGAGAAAACTCAAGTGTCAGGTGATGGAACAAATGTGAGGTGAGGAGAAAACTCAAGTGTCAAGTGATGGAACAAAAGTGAGGTGAGGAGAAAACTTAAATCTCAGGTGATGGAACAAAAGTGAGGAGAGGAGAAAACTCAAGTGTCAGGTGATGGAACAAAAGTGAGGTGAGGAGAAAACTCAAGTGTCAGGTGATGGAACAAAAGTGAGGAGAGGAGAAAACTCAAGTGTCAGGTGATGGAACAAAAGTGAAGAGAGGAGAAAACTCAAGTGTCAGGTGATGGAACAAAAGTGAGGAGAGGAGAAAACTCAAGTGTCAGGTGATGGAACAAAAGTGAGGAGAGGAGAAAACTCAAGTGTCAGGTGATGGAACGAAAGTGAGGAGAGGAGAAAACTCAAGTCTCAGGTGATGGAACAAAAGTGAGGAGAGGAGAAAACTCAAGTGTCAGGTGATGGAACGAAAGTGAGGAGAGGAGAAAACTCAAGTGTCATGTGATGGAACAAAAGTGAGGTGAGGAGAAAACTCAAGTGTCAGGTGATGGAACAAAAGCTTTCTTTTGTCCTTCAGAAAACCACTACTGCATCTCTGCCCACCTACACCCTCCGGAGGGATGAGTTCAAGAGGTTCTTCAAGGAGGTGCCGGACTCCGAGAGACTTCTTGTGGGTCAGTCAGCATTTATTTGATACATCTATTTTATACAACATTTATTTGATACATCATTTATTTTATACAGCATTGATTTTGTACATACTTTACTTTATACATCATCTATTTTATACATCATTTATTTTATACATCATTTATTTTATACATCATTTATTTGATACATCATTTATTTTATACATCATCTATTTTATACATCATCTATTGTATACATCATTTATTTGATACATAATTTATTTTATACATCATTTATTTTATACAGCATTGATTTTGTACATACTTTACTTTATACATCATCTATTTTATACATCATCTATTTTATACATCATTTATTTTATACATCATTTATTTTAAACATCATTTTTTGCATGCATCATTTGTTTTATACATAATCTATTTTATACAGCATTGATTTTATACAGCATCTATTTAAGAAATCATCTATTTTATACAGCATCTATTTTATACATAATTTATTTTATACTTCATCTGTTTTATACAGCATGTATTTTATACATTATTGATTTTATATGTCATTTATTTTATACATCATCTGCTTTATACAGCATCTATTTTATACATAATTTATTTTATACAGCATCTATTTTATACATCATTTATTTTATACAGCGTCTATTTTTTATGTCATTTATTTTGTACATCATTTATTTTATACATCATCTGCTTTATACGGCATCTATTTTATACATAATTTATTTTACACAGCATCCATTTTATACATCATTTATTTTACACAGCGTCTATTTTATATGTAATTTATTTTGTACAGCATCTATTGTATACACTATCTATTTTATACATCATTCATTTTATACATCATCTATTTTATACAGCATCTATTTTATACACTATCTATTTTATACATCATTTATTTTATACATCATCTATTTTATACAGCATCTATTTTATACATCGTCTTTTTTATACATCATCTATTTTGTACAGCATCTATTTTAAACATCTTTTTTATACGTCATCTGTTTTATACAGCATGTATTTTATACATTATCTATTTTATACAGCATTTATTTTATACAACATTTATTTTATACATCATTTATTTTATACAGCATCTATTTTATACATCATTGATTTTATATGTCATTTATTTTATACATCATCTGTTTTATACAGCATCTATTTTATACGTTATTTATTTTATACATCATTTATTTTATACAGCATCTATTTAATAAATCATCTATTTTATACAGCATCTATTTTATACAATATCTATTTTATACAGCATCTATTTTATGCATCATTTATTTTGTACAGCATTTATTTTATACATGTATTTTATACAGCATCTATTGTATACATCATTTATTTTATACATTATTTAGTTCATACATAATTTTGTGTATACATCATTTATTTTATATATCATTAATTGTAAACATTATTTATTTTATACATCATTTATTTTATACATCATCTATTTTATATATCATTTATTTTATACATCATCTAATTTATACATCATTTATTTAATACATCTTTTATTTTACTCATCATTTATTTGTCATGTGGGGGTGGCATCTTCATGCGGGATCGTTCCTCCGATGCAACTCAGACACTCCGGACAAAAACGTGAAGGTAAGAGATGATTTATTTACATAAATCATAGGCAAACAGAAAATAAGCAAAAGAAAAGCGTGCCGGAAGCTAAGGCTAACACTTAGCACAGAAGTTAGGCACAGAGTCTAGAACAGACTAGAACATCAACGTAACTGTTGCTTACCGCAAACAAGGAAGCCAGGACCAATGAACAGAAAGACAGGCTTAAATCGTGTCCGTGATGGCAAACAGGTGCGCGTCGGGAACACTAGCGGCAGGTGAAAATAATAAGTAACCATGGTAACAAACTCAAACAAGGAAGTGCAACCAAGAACTAAGGAAGTCCAAAACTAACAGAACATAACTAAACTAAACATTATTTTATATATCATATTTCTATACATCATTTATTGTGTACATCATGTATATACTTACATGTGTGTTGTGTACATCACATATACTTACTTGTGTGTTGTGTACATCATGTATATGAAGTGCTTCGAGCGACTTGTTCTCCAGCACATCAAGGACCATATCCCTCCAGACTTCGACCCCCACCAGTTCGCATACCGGGCGAACAGGTCCACAGAGGACGCCATCGCTGTTGCTCTCCACTCTGCTCTGAACCACCTGGAGCAGCAGCAGAGCTACGTCCGGATGCTCTCTGTGGACTATAGCTCTGCCTTCAATACAATAATCCCGGACAGACTCTGCAATAAACTGGACACTCTTGGCCTCCCCCCTCTCACAAACGCCTGGATAAGGGACTTCCTAACGGACCGACCCCAGAATGTGAGACTTGGCCCGCACCTCTCATCCTCCCGCACGCTGAGCATCGGCTCCCCACAGGGCTGTGTGCTGAGCCCCCTCCTCTACTGCCTTTACACCCATGACTGCAGTCCGGCCCACAGTGACAACCTTACCGTCAAGTTCGCCGACGATACCACAGTGGTCGGGCTCATCTCCAGGGGTGACGAGGCTGCCTACAGAGAGGAGGTCCTGAAGCTGACGGCCTGGTCTTCGGAGAACAACCTCGCTCTCAACACCAGCAAGACCAGAGAGATCATCGTCGACTTCAGGAGGAGCAGCACCGACCCTGCCCCCCTCTACATCAACGGCGAGCGTGTAGAGAGGGTCCACACCTTCAGGTACCTTGGAGTCCACATCTCTAATGACTTCTCCTGGACAGTCAACACCACATCAATCATCAAGAAGGCTCAGCAGCGGCTACACTTCCTTAGAGTCCTCGGGAAGTACAACCTGAAGCCTGACCTGCTGCTGACCTTCTACCGCTCGTCCATCGAGAGCCTGCTGACCTACTGTATTACGGTATGGTACGGCAGCTGCACTGCAGCAGACAGGGAGAGGCTGCAAAGAGTGGTCAAGACGGCTCAGAAGATCATCGGCCGCCCTCTCCCCTCTCTGACGGACATCTACACCTCCCGCTGCCTCAACAGAGCCAGTGCCATCATCAAGGACAGCACCCACCCTGGCTCTGACCTGTTCCACCTGCTGCCCTCTGGGAAGCGCTACAGGTGCATTAAAACCAAAACAAACAGACTAAAGAACAGCTTCTTCCCCAGGGCCATAACCATCCTGAACGGACTGCCCCATTGTCCCTCATAACTGCCTTCTCTTCGGTGCAATAACCCATTCCACCAACCACCCTGTTTTTTTTTTTGTTTTTTTTTCATGTATATATTCATTTCACACCATATTCATTGCACTTCTACATTTTTTATATTTTTATATATTTGCACATTGTTTTTCTAGCATGCACACATCGCACTGTATGGAATGGCCTCAATCTCGTTACCTTGCGTAATGACAATAAAGCTGATTCTGATTCTGATTCTGATTCTGATATACTTACATGTGTGTTGTGTACATCATGTATATACTTACGTGCGTGTTGTGTACATCATGTGTTGTATACATCCTGTATTATATACTTCCATGTGTGTTGTAAACATCATGTATATACTTACATGTGTATTGTGTACAATGTTCCCTCTAATTGTTCATGTGTGTGAGCAAACTCACAAACTCCCTGAGCACATCAGACGTGCACACTGTGGCCACACCAGCGTCACACCTGTCCCAAACCTGACTAAATAACAATTGAAATGTTTTATTCAAATCATTTTCTGATATAAGTGATTTTGCCCTCTTACAATGACAATAAGTAAAAAACATTTTTTCATGAGCTATGTGCTAGTATTGTATGTCTGGCTGCAAGTCCTGCCTTTAAGAAGAAATGTTACCCCTTTCAGAGATTACATTTAGTTCCTGTAAAATACATCTTTTTATCAGCATTTATGAAATCTAGTGACAATATTTCATGAATAATATCCTTGGATTAACATTCTTAATAAATAAGCACACATCTGATTGAGTGTTACAACCTGGCATTTACACATTGTGTGGCGTTGGGGTTGTCCCACTTTTTGTGTGGCCATAAACGCAGCACTGGCTAAGTGCCATGAGTGCGTGTGTTGGTGCAGGTGAGACTGAGCGAGCGGCTTCTGTTGAAACCACGGATGATAACGTTGGTTTAAGCCTGGTTTGTATGGCAAAAAATTACCAGTTTTTATAGATAACTTTTTTTAACTCATATTTTGGTGTGGTTACAAACAGTTTAACCCTAACCCTAACCCTGTCCGTAAAGTGCCTCGACCCTAACCCTAACCCTGTGTTGACAAAGATTGTTTTATTCATTGGGGCCACTCTTGTTGTCACCTGTCACTCAGAGTTGCATTGCAAAATCATACAGAACAAATTGTAATGTGTTTATTAGGGACCGCAATGTCCCTTTATTGTATTTTGGGCGTTTTATTCTTTATTATTATACCGCCGCCTCTTTGAGCTGTAATTTGACCCCCTTAACATGCTTCAAAACTCACCATATTTGACACACACATCAGGACTGGCGAAAATTGCCATCTAATAAAAAAACAAACCCAAAACTCAAAATTGTGCTCTAGCGCCCCCTAGGAAAAAAACACAGACAAACTGCTTGTAACTTCCGGTAGGAATGTCGTAGAGACATGAAACAAAAACCTCTATGTAGGTCTGACTTAGACCTAGATTTCATACGTTGACATCTTTCAGCAAAAAACAGGAAGTTGGCAATTCCCCCTTCAAAACAAAAGTTGAGTAAAAACAGTGACTTTTGCCTCTTTGAGCTGTAATGTGACTCCCTTAACATGCTTCAAAACTCACCAAACTGGACACACATCAGGACTGGCAAAAATTGCGATCAAATAAAAAAACCCAACCCTAAAACTCAAAATTGCGCTCTAGCGCCCCCTAGGAAGAAAACAGACACAACTGCTTCTAGGAAGAAAACTCAGACAAAACTGCCTGTAACTTCCAGTAGGAATGTCTTAGAGACATACTTGCCAACCTTGAGACCTCCAATTTCGGGAGGTGGGGGGTGGGGGCGGGGTCGGGGGGCGTGGTTGGGGGCGTGGTTAAGAGGGGAGGAGTATATTTACAGCTAGAATTCACCAAGTCAAGTATTTCATATATATATATATTTATATATCCCCCGCGACCCCAAAGGGAATAAGCGGTAGAAAATGGATGGATGGATGGATGGATATATATATATATATATATATATATATATATATATATATATATATATATATATATATATATATATATATATATATATATATATATATATATATATATATATATAAAAGAAATACTTGAATTTCAGTGTTCATTTATTTACACATATACACACACATAACACTCATCTACTAATTGTTGAGTTAAGGGTTGCATTGTCCATCCTTGTTCTATTCTCTGTCACTATCTTTCTAACCATGCTGAACACCCTCTCTGATGATGCATTGCTGTGTGGCACGCACAAAAGTGCTTTCATCAAATGCACTAGATGGCAGTATTGTCCTGTTTAAGAGTGTCACAACATTGCTGTTTAGACGGACTGCTTTACTGTAGACGTTGTTTATATTGTGGGAAAGCGGACTCAGGTCCGCAGCTGGAGGGGGCGTGGCCTTCAGTTCGGCCTGAATTTCGGGAGATTTTCGGGAGAAAATTTGTCCCGGGAGGTTTTCGGGAGAGGCGCTGAATTTTGGGAGTCTCCCGGAAAATCCGGGAGGGTTGGCAAGTATGCTTAGAGACATGAAACAAAAACCTCTATGTAGGTCTCACTTAGACCTACATTTCATATATTGACAACCCCCAGCAAAAAAACAGGAAGTTTGCAATTCCCCCTTCAAAACAAAAGTTTTGTAAAAACCGGTCACCTATTTTCAAACATTATCTCCTCTGAAGGCGTTTGTCGTGTCGGCTTCAAACTAGCATTGAACCCTTCTGATTAAAAGTTGACCAAAGAGTTTTAATTACTGCTCCGGTTTGGATTTTATGTGCGTCAAAGTCGGTCCCGTCCATCGCTGCTTGCAGCTTTCATTTTGTTTAAAGTTCAGATGGGATTTTTGATTTCCTGCGCGGCATTCATTTGCTGTGAGCAGAGGACGCGTTAGCGGTGTGCACCTTAGAGGGAACCTTGATTGTGTAAAGAAATGCTTTTCTACCTTCAAGGTACTCAAAGCGCTTTGACACTACTTCCACATTCACACACACATTCACACACTGATGGCCATGCAAGGCGCTAACCAGCAGCCATCAGGAGCAAGGATGAAGTGTCTTGCTCAAGGACACAACGGATGTGACTAGGATGGTAGAAGGTGGGGATTGAACCAGCAACCCTCCGATTGCTGGCACGGCCACTCTACCAACTTCGCCACGTCATGTATATACTTACATGTGTGTTGTGTACATGTACTTACATGTGTATTGTGTACATCATGTATATACTTACATGTGTGTTGTGTACATCATGTGTTGTGTACATGTACTTACATGTGTATTGTGTACATCATGTATATACTTACATATGTTTTGTGTACATCAAGTATGTACGTACATGTGTGTTGTGTACATATACTTACATGTGTATTGTGTACATATACTTACATGTGTATTGTGTACATAAACTTACATGTGTGTTGTGTACATCATGTGTTGTGTACATATACTTAAATGTGTGTTATGTACATCATATGTTGTGTACATATACTTACATGTGTGTTGTGTACATCAGACTACCCGTGTGCCCTCCAGCATGACATCATGTGTTGTGTACATATCCTTACATGTGTGTTGTGTACATCATGTGTTGTGTACATCTTGTGTGTCACAGACTACCCGTGTGCCCTGCAGCGTGACATCATGTGTTGTGTACATGATGTGTTGTGTGCATCATGTGTTGTGTACATCTTGTGTGTGACAGACTACCCGTGTGTCCTGCATTGTGACATCATGTGTTGTGTACATTATGTGTTGTGTACATCATGTGTTGTGTACATCTTGTGTGTGACAGACTACCCGTGTGTCCTGCATTGTGACATCATGTGTTGTGTACATCATGTGTTGTGTACATGTTGTGTGTGACAGACTACCTGTGTGCCCTGCATTGGGACATCATGTGTCGTGTACATCATGTGTTGTGTACATCATGTGTTGTGTACATCTTGTGTGTGACAGACTACCCATGTGCCTTGCATTGTGACATCATGTGTTGTGTACATCATGTGTTGTATACATCATGTGTTGTGTACATCTTGTGTGTGACAGACTAGCCGTGTGCCCTGCAGCGTGACATCATGCGTCGTGTACATCATGTGTTGTGTACATCGTGTGTTGTGTACATCATGTGTTGTGTACATGTTGTGTGTGACAGACTACCCGTGTGCCCTGCATTGTGACATCATGTGTTGTGTACATCATGTGTTGTGTACATGTTGTGTGTGACAGACTACCCGTGTGCCCTGCATTGTGACATGATGTGTTGTGTACATGATGTGTTGTGTACATGTTGTGTGTGACAGACTACCCGTGTGCCCTGCAGAGAGACATGATGTGTTGTGTACATGATGTGTTGTGTACATGATGTGTTGTGTACATGTTGTGTGTGCCAGACTACCCGTGTGCCCTGCATTGTGACATGATGTGTTGTGTACATGATGTGTTGTGTACATGTTGTGTGTGGCAGACTACCCGTGTGCCCTGCAGAGAGACATGATGTGTTGTGTACATGTTGTGTGTGACAGACTACCCGTGTGCCCTGCATTGTGACATGATGTGTTGTGTACATGATGTGTTGTGTACATGATGTGTTGTGTACATGTTGTGTGTGCCAGACTACCCGTGTGCCCTGCATTGTGACATGATGTGTTGTGTACATGATGTGTTGTGTACATGTTGTGTGTGGCAGACTACCCGTGTGCCCTGCAGAGAGACATGATGTGTTGTGTACATGTTGTGTGTGCCAGACTACCCGTGTGTCCTGCATTGTGACATGATGTGTTGTGTACATGATGTGTTGTGTACATGTTGTGTGTGCCAGACTACCCGTGTGCCCTGCAGAGAGACATGATGTGTTGTGTACATGTTGTGTGTGGCAGACTACCCGTGTGCCCTGCAGAGAGACATGATGTGTTGTGTACATGATGTGTTGTGTACATGTTGTGTGTGGCAGACTACCCGTGTGCCCTGCATTGTGACATGATGTGTTGTGTACATGATGTGTTGTGTACATGTTGTGTGTGGCAGACTACCCGTGTGCCCTGCAGAGAGACATGATGTGTTGTGTACATGATGTGTTGTGTACATGTTGTGTGTGGCAGACTACCCGTGTGCCCTGCAGAGAGACATGATGTGTTGTGTACATGATGTGTTGTGTACATGTTGTGTGTGGCAGACTACCCGTGTGCCCTGCATTGTGACATGATGTGTTGTGTACATGATGTGTTGTGTACATGTTGTGTGTGACAGACTAGCCGTGTGCCCTGCATTGTGACATCATGTGTTGTGTACATCATGTGTTGTGTACATGTTGTGTGTGACAGACTACCCGTGTGCCCTGCATTGTGACATGATGTGTTGTGTACATGATGTGTTGTGTACATGTTGTGTGTGACAGACTACCCGTGTGTCCTGCATTGTGACATGATGTGTTGTGTACATGATGTGTTGTGTACATGTTGTGTGTGACAGACTACCCGTGTGCCCTGCAGAGAGACATGATGTGTTGTGTACATGATGTGTTGTGTACATGTTGTGTGTGCCAGACTACCCGTGTGCCCTGCAGAGAGACATGATGTGTTGTGTACATGATGTGTTGTGTACATGATGTGTTGTGTACATGTTGTGTGTGGCAGACTACCCGTGTGCCCTGCATTGTGACATGTTGTGTTGTGTACATGTTGTGTGTGCCAGACTACCCGTGTGCCCTGCAGAGAGACATGATGTGTTGTGTACATGATGTGTTGTGTACATGTTGTGTGTGCCAGACTAGCCGTGTGTCCTGCATTGTGACATGATGTGTTGTGTACATGATGTGTTGTGTACATGTTGTGTGTGGCAGACTACCCGTGTGCCCTGCAGAGAGACATGATGTGTTGTGTACATGATGTGTTGTGTACATGTTGTGTGTGCCAGACTAGCCGTGTGTCCTGCATTGTGACATGATGTGTTGTGTACATGATGTGTTGTGTACATGTTGTGTGTGGCAGACTACCCGTGTGCCCTGCAGAGAGACATCCTCCTTCAGGGACGTCTTTACCTCACAGACAACTGGTTGTGTTTCTACAGCAACGTGTTCTTCGGCACCAAGGTAATATTCACTCTAGTAATATTCACTCTAGTAATATTCACTCTAGTAATATTCACTCTAGTAATATTCACTCTAGTAATATTCACTCTAGTAATATTCATCATAATGATGATGGTTATACTAATCATCATCATCATAATAATGATCATTATACGATATAATAATATAATATAATATAATAATCATATGATATAATAATATATCATTATTATAATTATCATCATAAAAATGATAATAATCATCATCATAATGATGATAAAACTATTACGAATAATCATCATAATAATTATGATAATAATACTAATAATCATAATAATAAAGATAATCATCATAATAATCATGATAATAATACGAATAATCATCATTATGAAAATGATAATATTAATAATAATCATCATAATCATGATAATTATACTAACAATCATCATCATAGATATGAAAAAAATCATCATATTGATAATACTAAAAATCCATCCATCCATCCTTGCTACCGCTTGTCCATTACAGGGCCGCAGGGGATGCTGTAGCCTTTCTCAATTAATGATTTAATCTGCAATATGTGAACAATATCTTCATGATTTAATCTGCAATATGTGATCAATAACTTCATGATTTAATCTGCAATATATTATTAATAATTTCATGATTTAATCTGCAATCATTGATCAATACATTCATGATTTAAGCTGCAATATATGATTAATAATTTAATGATTTAATCTGCAATCATTGATCAATAACTTCATGATTTAATCTGCAATATATAATTAATAATTTAATGATTTAATCTGCAATAATTGATCAATACATTCATGATTTAATCTGCAATATGTGATCAATAATTTAATGATTTAATCTGCAATATATGATCAATAACTTCATGATTTAATCTGCAATATATGATTAATAATTTAATGATTTAATCTACAATCATTGATCAATACATTAATGCTTTAATCTGCAATATATGATCAATAACTTCAAGATTGAATCTACAATATATGATAAATACCTTCATAATTTAATCTGCAATATATGATCAATACATTCATGATTTAATCTGCAATGTATGATCAAAACAGTCATGATTTAATCTGCAATATGATCAATATATTCATGAATTAATCTGCAATATATGATCAATAACTTCATGATTTCATCTGCAATATATGATCAATAGCTTCATGATTTCATCTGCAATATATGATCAATAGCTTCATGATTTCATCTGCAATATATGATCAATACCTTCATGATTTAACCTGCAATATATGATCAATACAGTCATGATTTAATCTGCAATATGTGATCAATATCTTCATGATTTAATCTGCAATATGTGATCAATAAGTTGAAGTCACATCTACGTCTGTGTGCACTTTCAAATGTTGCTGTTTAGTTGTTCCACTTGCCAGTGTTGTTTCTAATGTATTAGTCAGCGTGATTGTCATGTCTTTTTCTTGCTGTAGTTTACTCTTCTCCTCAAAGACATCGAGCAACTGACCAAGGAAAAAACCGCCCGTCTGATTCCCAACGCCATGGTTGTCCGCTCCACCACGGAGAGGGTGAGACATCAAAGTACAACAGCTGCAACTCAATCTTCATTCATCTCTACTTTTCTTCTACTTGGACACACAGCTCTTCCTCACTTCCTTCTCAGCGAGAGACAAAAGCTACGTGGAAGTCTTCCGTATGTGGCAGAACGCACTGATGGACAAGGTAATATACATGTTGTAGTACTACTGCAAAGAATACATTGTACTACATGTAGTATGACCGCAAATAATACATTGTACTACATGTAGTACGACCGCAAAGAATACATTGTACTACATGTAGTACGACCGCAAAGAATACATTGTACTACATGTAGTATGACCGCAAAGAATACATTGTACTACATGTAGTATGACCGCAAAGAATACATTGTACTACATGTAGTATCGCAACAAAGAATACATTGTACTGCATGTAGTATGACCGCAAAGAATACATTGTACTACATGTAGTATCGCAACAAAGAATACATTGTACTGCATGTAGTATCGCAACAAAGAATACATTGTACTGTATTTATTGTGAAAACAAAGAATACATTGTACCGTATTTTCCGCACTATAAGGCGCACCTAAAAACCACAAATTTTCTCAAAAGCTGACAGTGCGCCTTATAACCCGGTGCGCTTTATATATGGATTAATATTAAGATTCATTTTCATAAAGTTTCGATCTCGCAACTACGGTAAACAGCCGCCATCGTTTTTCCCGGTAGAACAGGAAGCGCTTCTTCTTCTACGCAAGCAACCGCCAAGGTAAGCACCCGCCCCCATAGAACAGGAAGCGCTTCTTCTTCTACTGTAAGCAACCACCCGCCCGCGTAGAAGAAGAAAAAGCGCGCGGATATTACGTACGTTTCATTTCCTTTGTGTGTTTACATCTGTAAAGACCACAAAATGGCTCCTACTAAGCGACAAGGATCCGGTTCATGAAAAGACGCAATCTCTCCATCCGCACACGGATTACTATTTCACAGCAACTGATATTCCTGTGAACCGCACTGTGGATACAACGGGAGCACGTACGGTGAATATTCGCACCACAGGGAATGAGAAGTCATCCTTCACTGTGGTTCTAGCTTGCCATGCTAATGGCCAGAAACTTCCACCCATGGTGATATTCAAAAGGAAGACCTTGCTAAAAGAGACCTTTCCAGCCGGCGTCATCATAAAAGCTAACTCGAAGGGATGGATGAAGAAAAGATGAGCGAGCGGTTAAGGTAAGTTTAAGTTTACGCGAAGAGGCCGGGTGGCTTTCTTCACGCAGCTCCGTCCATGTTGATATACGACTCCATGCGCGCCCACATCACGCTGGTTTTAATATATTATTAAAGTTTGACTGACCTATCTGACTGTTTTTTTGACATTCCTTTAGCGCAGTTAGATGCGGCTTACAACACGGGGCGGCTTATAGGTGGACAAAGTTTTGAAATATGCCGTTCATTGAAGGCGCGGCTTATAACCCAGGGCGCCTTATGGTGCGGAAAATACGGTACTACATGTAGTATCACAACAAAGTATACATTATACTATATGTAGTAATACTACATTGTACTGCATATAGTATCACAACAAATAATACATGATATTGTATGTAGTATTACTACATTGTACAACATGTAGTATCACAACAAATACATTATACTATATGTAGTAATACTAGTTTAGTTTAGTTGATTCTTCTTCGGTCAATGGTCAACCAAATAAACAAAGAGTTGCACATTCATAGATTGAAAATGAAAATGTTGCAGACCGAAAGGGTTTAGGCTGAAGTTGAAGACTTATTGCGCCTAACCCTATAAACAATGTCAAGTACAAGATGAACTTCCCAAAATTGTGAAATGTCTTTTGTACAACATATTATAAATACACATTATACACAGCATAAACACACTTCAATTATATACACAGTAAAGGCATGTGAAATATCCTTGTCCATCCATCCATCCATCCATCTTCTTCCGCTTAGCCGAGGTCGGGTCGCGGGGGCAGCAGCTTAAGCAGGGAAGCCCAGACTTCCCTCTCCCCAGCCGCTTGGTCCAGCCCCTCCCGGGGGATACCGAGGCGTTCCCAGGCCAGCCGGGAGAGATAGTCTTCCCAACGTGTCCTGGGTCTTCCCCGTGGCCTCCTACTGGTCGGACGTGCCCGAAACACCTTCCTAGGGAGGCGTTTGGGTGGCATCCTGACCAGATGCCCGAACCACCTCATCTGGCTCCTCTCTATGTGGAGGAGCAGCAGCTTTACTTTGAGCTCCCCCCGGATGACAGAGCTTCTCACCCTATCTCTAAGGGAGAGCCCCGCCACCCGGCGGAGGAAACTCATTTGGGCCGCTTGTACCCGTGATCTTGTCCTTTCGATCATGACCCAAAGCTCATGACCATAGGTGAGGATGGGAACGTAGATCGACCGGTAAATCGAGAGCTTTGCCTTCCGGCTCAGCTCCTTCTTCACCAAAACGGATCGATACAGCGTCCGCATTACTGAAGACGCCGCACCGATCCGCCTGTCGATCTCATGATCCACTCTTCCCCCACTCGTGAACAAGACTCCGAGGTACTTGAACTCCTCCACTTGGGGCAAGATCTCCTCCCCAACCCGGAGATGGCACTCCACCCTTTTCCGGGAGAGAACCATGGACTCGGACTTGGAGGTGCTGATTCCCATCCCAGTCACTTCACACTCTGCTGCGAACCGATCCAGTGAGAGTTGAAGATCTTGGCCAGAGGAAGCCATCAGGACCACATCATCTGCAAATAGCAGAGACCTAATCCTGCAGCCACCAAACCAGATACCCTCAACGCCTTGACTGCGCCTAGAAATTCTGTCCATAAAGGTTATGAACAGAATCTGTGACAAAGGGCAGCCTTGGCGGAGTCCAACCCTCACTGGAAACGTGTCCGACTTACTGCCGGCAATGCGGACCAAGCTCTGACACTGATCATACAGGGAGCGAACCGCCACGATAAGACTGTCCGTTACCCCATACTCTCTGAGCACTCCCCACAGGACTTCCCGGGGTACACGGTCGAATGCCTTCTCCAAGTCCACAAAGCACATGTAGACTGGTTGGGCAAACTCCCATGCACCCTCAAGGACTCTGCCGAGAGTATGGAGCTGGTCCACAGTTCCACGACCAGGACGAAAACCACACTGTTCCTCCTGAATCCGAGGTTCGACTATCTGGCGTAGCCTCCTCTCCAGTACACCTGAATAGACCTTACCGGGAAGGCTGAGGAGTGTGATCCCACCATAGTTGGAACACACCCTCCAGTTCCCCTTCTTAAAGAGAGGAACCACCACCCCGGTCTGCCAATCCAGAGGTACCGCCCCTGATGTCCACGCGATGTTGCAGAGTCTTGTCAACCAAGACAGCCCCACAGCATCCAGAGCCTTAAGGAACTCCGGGCGGATCTCATCCACCCCCAGGTCCTTGCCACTGAGGAGCTTTTTAACTACCTCAGCAACCTCAGCACACGTGATAAACCTTTGTACCAATTCATATACTATATACAAACATTATTATTTATATCCCACATTTAGTATTGTAACCAACATTGATCATAGTATTAACTGCTGTGTTGATTCAAGAGTGATATCTTTTTTCAAGACATTGGTCTTAAAGTGTTTTTTAAATGTGTGAATGGAAGTGGAACATTTGAAGGAATCATCCGAGCTGTTCCACAGTTGAACCCCCCCGACAGAAACACATCTACTTTTTAAGATCCTTCTTATCTTAGCTTTCTGGAAGACAGCTGAACCTCTGAGGTCATAGGTATTCTCTCTGGGTTTGAACCTCTCCTGTAGACACCGAGGCAGCATGTGGTTATGAGCTTTGTATGTCACAATAGCAGTGTTGAGGTCAACAAGATGGTGCAGTTTTAATGTTTTTAATTTAATAAACAGAGCATTGGTATGGTCATAGTGGATCTAGTTAATAGTGTGAAAGTCCAGTCCATAGTGGATCTAGTTAATAGTGTGAAAGTCCAGTCCATAGTGGATCTAGTTAATAGTGTGAGTTCAGTCCATAGTGGATCTAGTTAATAGTGTGAGTCCAGTCCATAGTGGATCTAGTTAATAGTGTGAGTTCAGTCCATAGTGGATCTAGTTAATAGTGTGAGAGTCAAGTCAATAGTGGATCTAGTTAATAGTGTGAGTCCAGTCCATAGTGGATCTAGTTAATAGTGTGAAAGTCCAGTCCATAGTGGATCTAGTTAATAGTGTGAAAGTCCAGTCCATAGTGGATCTAGTTAATAGTGTGAAAGTCCAGTCCATAGTGGATCTAGTTAATAGTGTGAAAGTCCAGTCCATAGTGGATCTAGTTAATAGTGTGAAAGTCCAGTCCATAGTGGATCTAGTTAATAGTGTGAAAGTCCAGTCCATAGTGGATCTAGTTAATAGTGTGAAAGTCCAGTCCATAGTGGATCTAGTTAATAGTGTGAGAGTCCAGTCCATAGTGGATCTAGTTAATAGTGTTAAAGTCCAGTCCATAGTGGATCTAGTTAATAGTGTGAGTTCAGTCCATAGTGGATCTAGTTAATAGTGTGAGAGTCAAGTCAATAGTGGATCTAGTTAATAGTGTGAGTTCAGTCCATAGTGGATCTAGTTAATAGTGTGAGAGTCAAGTCAATAGTGGATCTAGTTAATAGTGTGAGTCCAGTCCATAGTGGATCTAGTTAATAGTGTGAAAGTCCAGTCCATAGTGGATCTAGTTAATAGTGTGAAAGTCCAGTCCATAGTGGATCTAGTTAATAGTGTGAAAGTCCAGTCCATAGTGGATCTAGTTAATAGTGTGAAAGTCCAGTCCATAGTGGATCTAGTTAATAGTGTGAGAGTCCAGTCCATAGTGGATCTAGTTAATAGTGTTAAAGTCCAGTCCATAGTGGATCTAGTTAATAGTGTGAGTTCAGTCCATAGTGGATCTAGTTAATAGTGTGAGAGTCAAGTCAATAGTGGATCTAGTTAATAGTGTGAGTCCAGTCCATAGTGGATCTAGTTAATAGTGTGAGTCCAGTCCATAGTGGATCTAGTTAATAGTGTGAGTCCAGTCCATAGTGGATCTAGTTAATAGTGTGTAAGTCCAGTCCATAGTGGATCTAGTTAATAGTGTGAAAGTCCAGTCCATAGTGGATCTAGTTAATAGTGTTAAAGTCCAGTCCATAGTGGATCTAGTTAATAGTGTGAAAGTCCAGTCCATAGTGGATCTAGTTAATAGTGTGAAAGTCCAGTCCATAGTGGATCTAGTTAATAGTGTGAAAGTCCAGTCCATAGTGGATCTAGTTAATAGTGTGAGAGTCCAGTCCATAGTGGATCTAGTTAATAGTGTGAAAGTCCAGTCCATAGTGGATCTAGTTAATAGTGTGAAAGTCCAGTCCATAGTGGATCTAGTTAATAGTGTGAAAGTCCAGTCCATAGTGGATCTAGTTAATAGTGTGAAAGTCCAGTCCATAGTGGATCTAGTTAATAGTGTGAAAGTCCAGTCCATAGTGGATCTAGTTAATAGTGTGAGAGTCCAGTCCATAGTGGATCTAGTTAATACTGTGAGAGTCCAGTCCATAGTGGATCTAGTAAATAGTGTGAGTCCAGTCCATAGTGGATCTAGTTAATAGTGTGAGTTCAGTCCATAGTGGATCTAGTTAATAGTGTGAGAGTCAAGTCAATAGTGGATCTAGTTAATAGTGTGAGTCCAGTCCATAGTGGATCTAGTTAATAGTGTGAGTCCAGTCCATAGTGGATCTAGTTAATAGTGTGTAAGTCCAGTCCATAGTGGATCTAGTTAATAGTGTGAAAGTCCAGTCCATAGTGGATCTAGTTAATAGTGTTAAAGTCCAGTCCATAGTGGATCTAGTTAATAGTGTGAAAGTCCAGTCCATAGTGGATCTAGTTAATAGTGTGAAAGTCCAGTCCATAGTGGATCTAGTTAATAGTGTGAAAGTCCAGTCCATAGTGGATCTAGTTAATAGTGTGAGAGTCCAGTCCATAGTGGATCTAGTTAATAGTGTGAAAGTCCAGTCCATAGTGGATCTAGTTAATAGTGTGAAAGTCCAGTCCATAGTGGATCTAGTTAATAGTGTGAGTTCAGTCCATAGTGGATCTAGTTAATAGTGTGAGTCCAGTCCATAGTGGATCTAGTTAATAGTGTGAGTTCAGTCCATAGTGGATCTAGTTAATAGTGTGAGAGTCAAGTCAATAGTGGATCTAGTTAATAGTGTGAGTCCAGTCCATAGTGGATCTAGTTAATAGTGTGAAAGTCCAGTCCATAGTGGATCTAGTTAATAGTGTGAAAGTCCAGTCCATAGTGGATCTAGTTAATAGTGTGAAAGTCCAGTCCATAGTGGATCTAGTTAATAGTGTGAAAGTCCAGTCCATAGTGGATCTAGTTAATAGTGTGAAAGTCCAGTCCATAGTGGATCTAGTTAATAGTGTGAAAGTCCAGTCCATAGTGGATCTAGTTAATAGTGTGAAAGTCCAGTCCATAGTGGATCTAGTTAATAGTGTGAGAGTCCAGTCCATAGTGGATCTAGTTAATAGTGTTAAAGTCCAGTCCATAGTGGATCTAGTTAATAGTGTGAGTTCAGTCCATAGTGGATCTAGTTAGTAGTGTGAGAGTCAAGTCAATAGTGGATCTAGTTAATAGTGTGAGTTCAGTCCATAGTGGATCTAGTTAATAGTGTGAGAGTCAAGTCAATAGTGGATCTAGTTAATAGTGTGAGTCCAGTCCATAGTGGATCTAGTTAATAGTGTGAAAGTCCAGTCCATAGTGGATCTAGTTAATAGTGTGAAAGTCCAGTCCATAGTGGATCTAGTTAATAGTGTGAAAGTCCAGTCCATAGTGGATCTAGTTAATAGTGTGAAAGTCCAGTCCATAGTGGATCTAGTTAATAGTGTGAGAGTCCAGTCCATAGTGGATCTAGTTAATAGTGTTAAAGTCCAGTCCATAGTGGATCTAGTTAATAGTGTGAGTTCAGTCCATAGTGGATCTAGTTAATAGTGTGAGAGTCAAGTCAATAGTGGATCTAGTTAATAGTGTGAGTCCAGTCCATAGTGGATCTAGTTAATAGTGTGAGTCCAGTCCATAGTGGATCTAGTTAATAGTGTGAGTCCAGTCCATAGTGGATCTAGTTAATAGTGTGTAAGTCCAGTCCATAGTGGATCTAGTTAATAGTGTGAAAGTCCAGTCCATAGTGGATCTAGTTAATAGTGTTAAAGTCCAGTCCATAGTGGATCTAGTTAATAGTGTGAAAGTCCAGTCCATAGTGGATCTAGTTAATAGTGTGAAAGTCCAGTCCATAGTGGATCTAGTTAATAGTGTGAAAGTCCAGTCCATAGTGGATCTAGTTAATAGTGTGAGAGTCCAGTCCATAGTGGATCTAGTTAATAGTGTGAAAGTCCAGTCCATAGTGGATCTAGTTAATAGTGTGAAAGTCCAGTCCATAGTGGATCTAGTTAATAGTGTGAAAGTCCAGTCCATAGTGGATCTAGTTAATAGTGTGAAAGTCCAGTCCATAGTGGATCTAGTTAATAGTGTGAGAGTCCAGTCCATAGTGGATCTAGTTAATACTGTGAGAGTCCAGTCCATAGTGGATCTAGTAAATAGTGTGAGTCCAGTCCATAGTGGATCTAGTTAATAGTGTGAGTTCAGTCCATAGTGGATCTAGTTAATAGTGTGAGAGTCAAGTCAATAGTGGATCTAGTTAATAGTGTGAGTCCAGTCCATAGTGGATCTAGTTAATAGTGTGAGTCCAGTCCATAGTGGATCTAGTTAATAGTGTGTAAGTCCAGTCCATAGTGGATCTAGTTAATAGTGTGAAAGTCCAGTCCATAGTGGATCTAGTTAATAGTGTTAAAGTCCAGTCCATAGTGGATCTAGTTAATAGTGTGAAAGTCCAGTCCATAGTGGATCTAGTTAATAGTGTGAAAGTCCAGTCCATAGTGGATCTAGTTAATAGTGTGAAAGTCCAGTCCATAGTGGATCTAGTTAATAGTGTGAGAGTCCAGTCCATAGTGGATCTAGTTAATAGTGTGAAAGTCCAGTCCATAGTGGATCTAGTTAATAGTGTGAAAGTCCAGTCCATAGTGGATCTAGTTAATAGTGTGAAAGTCCAGTCCATAGTGGATCTAGTTAATAGTGTGAGTTCAGTCCATAGTGGATCTAGTTAATAGTGTGAGTCCAGTCCATAGTGGATCTAGTTAATAGTGTGAGTTCAGTCCATAGTGGATCTAGTTAATAGTGTGAGAGTCAAGTCAATAGTGGATCTAGTTAATAGTGTGAGTCCAGTCCATAGTGGATCTAGTTAATAGTGTGAAAGTCCAGTCCATAGTGGATCTAGTTAATAGTGTGAGAGTCCAGTCCATAGTGGATCTAGTTAATAGTGTGAAAGTCCAGTCCATAGTGGATCTAGTTAATAGTGTGAGTTCAGTCCATAGTGGATCTAGTTAATAGTGTGAGAGTCAAGTCAATAGTGGATCTAGTTAATAGTGTGAGAGTCCAGTTAATAGTGGATCTAGTTAATAGTGTGAGAGTCCAGTCCATAGTGGATCTAGTTAATAGTGTGTAAGTCCAGTCCATAGTGGATCTAGTTAATAGTGTGAAAGTCCAGTCCATAGTGGATCTAGTTAATAGTGTGAAAGTCCAGTCCATAGTGGATCTAGTTAATAGTGTGTAAGTCCAGTCCATAGTGGATCTAGTTAATAGTGTGAAAGTCCAGTCCATAGTGGATCTAGTTAATAGTGTGAAAGTCCAGTCCATAGTGGATCTAGTTAATAGAGTGAGAGTCCAGTCAATAGTGGATCTAACATAATAGTGTGAGAGTCCAGTCCATAGTGGATCTAGTTAATAGTGTGAAAGTCCAGTCCATAGTGGATCTAGTTAATAGTGTGAAAGTCCAGTCCATAGTGGATCTAGTTAATAGAGTGAGAGTCCAGTCAATAGTGGATCTAACATAATAGTGTGAGAGTCCAGTCCATAGTGGATCTAGTTAATAGTGTGTAAGTCCAGTCCATAGTGGATCTAGTTAATAGTGTGAAAGTCCAGTCCATAGTGGATCTAGTTAATAGTGTGAAAGTCCAGTCCATAGTGGATCTAGTTAATAGTGTGAAAGTCCAGTCCATAGTGGATCTAGTTAATAGTGTGAAAGTCCAGTCCATAGTGGATCTAGTTAATAGTGTGAGAGTCCAGTCCATAGTGGATCTAGTTAATAGTGTGAGAGTCCAGTCCATAGTGGATCTAGTTAATAGTGTGAGAGTCCAGTCCATAGTGGATCTAGTTAATAGTGTGAAGGTCCAGTCCATAGTGGATCTAGTTAATAGTGTGAGAGTCCAGTCCATAGTGGATCTAGTTAATAGTGTGAGAGTCCAGTCCATAGTGGATCTAGTTAATAGTGTGAAAGTCCAGTCCATAGTGGATCTAGTTAATAGTGTGAAAGTCCAGTCCATAGTGGGACCAGCAGGGCATCATCTTGAGTGGAGACATGTAGTAATACTACATTGTACTGCATGTAGTGTGAATAAAGAATACATTGTACTACATGTAGTAATATTACATTGTACTACATGTAGTAAGAAAAAGGCTACATTGTACTACATGTAGTAATATTACATTGTACTACATTATACGACATGTAGTAATACTACATTGTACTACATGTAGTAATATTACATTGTACTACATTATACGACATGTAGTAGTACTACATTGTACTACATGTAGTATGACAACAAAGACTATTTTGTACTACATGTAGTATGACAACAAAGTCGTGTTGTGCACTATTATGTGGACACATATCAAGGTGCGCACTATTATGTGGACACATATCAAGGCGCGCACTATTATGTGGACACATATCAAGGTGTGCACTATGATGCACTATTATGTGGACACATATCAAGGTGTGCACTATTATGTGTACACATATCAAGGTGTGCACTATGATGCACTATTATGTGGACACATATCAAGGTGCGCACTATTATGTGGACAAATATCAAGGTGTGCACTATGATGCACTATTATGTGGACACATATCAAGGTGTGCACTATTATGTGTACACATATCAAGGTGTGCACTATGATGCACTATTATGTGGACACATATCAAGGTGCACACTATTATGTGGACAAATATCAAGGTGCTCACTATTATGTGGACACATATCAAGGTGCGCACTATTATGTGGACAAATATCAAGGTGCACACTATTATGCACTATTATGTGGACACATATCAAGGTGCTCACTATTATGTGGACACATATCAAGGTGCTCACTATTATGTGGACAAATATCAAGGTGCACACTATTATGCACTATTATGTGGACAAATATCAAGGTGCGCACTATTATGTGGACAAATATCAAGGTGCTCACTATTATGTGGACATATATCAAGGTGCGCACTATTATGTGGACAAACATCAAGGTGCTCACTATTATGTGGACACATATCAAGGTGCGCACTATTATGTGGACATATATCAAGGTGCGCACTATTATGTGGACAAACATCAAGGTGCTCACTATTATGTGGACACATATCAAGGTGCGCACTATTATGTGGACAAATATCAAGGTGCGCACTATTATGTGGACAAATATCAAGGTGCTCACTATTATGTGGACAAATATCAAGGTGCTCACTATTATGTGGACACATATCAAGGTGCGCACAATGATGCACTATTATGTGTACACATATCAAGGTGTGCACTATTATGTGTACACATATCAAGGTGTGCACTATGATGCACTATTATGTGGACACATATCAAGGTGCGCACTATTATGTGGACAAATATCAAGGTGTGCACTATGATGCACTATTATGTGGACACATATCAAGGTGTGCACTATTATGTGTACACATATCAAGGTGTGCACTATGATGCACTATTATGTGGACACATATCAAGGTGCGCACTATTATGTGGACAAATATCAAGGTGCTCACTATTATGTGGACAAATATCAAGGTGCGCACTATTATGTGGACACATATCAAGGTGCGCACTATGATGCACTATGATGTGGACACATATCAAGGTGTGCACTATTATGTGTACACATATCAAGGTGTGCACTATGATGCACTATTATGTGGACACATATCAAGGTGCGCACTATTATGTGGACAAATATCAAGGTGTGCACTATGATGCACTATTATGTGGACACATATCAAGGTGTGCACTATTATGTGTACACATATCAAGGTGTGCACTATGATGCACTATTATGTGGACACATATCAAGGTGCGCACTATTATGTGGACAAATATCAAGGTGCGCACTATTATGTGGACAAATATCAAGGTGCTCACTATTATGTGGACACATATCAAGGTGCACACTATTATGTGGATAAATATCAAGGTGCGCACTATTATGTGGACAAATATCAAGGTGCTCACTATTATGTGGACACATATCAAGGTGCACACTACTATGTGGATAAATATCAAGGTGCGCACTATTATGTGGACACATATCAAGGTGCGCACTATTATGTGGACAAATATCAAGGTGCGCACTATTATGTGGACAAATATCAAGGTGCTCACTATTATGTGGACACATATCAAGGTGCACACTATTATGTGGATAAATATCAAGGTGCACACTATTATGCACTATTATGTGGACACATATCAAGGTGTGCACTATTATGGTAAATGGTAAATGGGTTGTACTTGTATAGCGCTTTTCTACCTTTTTTAAGGAACTCAAAGCGCTTTGACACTATTTCCACATTCACACACTGATGGCGGGAGCTGCCATGCACGGCGCTAACCAGCAGCCATCAGGAGCAAGGGTGAAGTGTCTTGCTCAAGGACACAACGGACGTGACTCGGATGGTAGAAGGTGGGGCTTGAACCAGGATCCCTCAGATTGCTGGCACGGCCACTCTCCCTGGCCGTTGCTGGACACATATCAAGGTGTGCACTATGATGCACTATTATGTGGACACATATCAAGGTGTGCACTATTATGTGGACACATATCAAGGTGTGCACTATTATGTGTACACATATCAAGGTGTGCACTATTATTTGGCAGATCTTTTTTCAAATGAGCAAAAAAGATTGTAAAAGTCAAAGATTGGAACAACAACGTTGATAAGATATTGATCGCCACTTCTTCTTGTTCAAATGACATCATTGCACACATTCATAGCAATAATTATGCACGCAAAGATTTTCCTCTAATTTACTTTCTTAAATGTTCAGCTTTCACACACGTGACTTTATTATGCGCGTGCGCGGTTAGGTAAAGTTCACTGACCTTCCAGGTGTTGTCAATTGTTGCACAAACACACTTGCTCTTTTTGCTCGGATTAAGAAATAAGACGTAATAATAGGTAATAATGTATTATTGTTGCACAAACACACTTGCTCTTTTTGCTCGGATTAAGAAAGAAGACGTCATAATGTGACGCAATAATGTGACGTTAATGTGGGCGGGGCTTGTCTACTTCCGGGTCGTGGAAGCAGGTTTCAGTTGGCACTTGGCCGCCCGGTCGGGGCACACCTGGAGACTTACCTGGGGACTTACCTGGGGACTTACCTGCAACAAGTAAGCTTTGGGAGGTCTTCGAACACGAAGTTGTTGAAATGTCAACTTTGACGTGAATGTTGAGAGACGAGCGACTAAAAGACTTTTCACCTCCACGTTGGCTGACGAGGTACAAAGTTGTCAATGATTGACGAACATTGTTTAACATTTCATCTTCTGTAATGGAACAACTTGTTTAACATTTCATCTTCTGTAATGGAACAACTTGTTTGACCTTGTGAAAGGTCAATTGAGCGAGAAGACAACAGCACAATGTGAAAGGAAGATGTTCATATAATACAAATATGCTTAACAGTTGTTATGTCAATGTAACTTCTCAAGCTGTTTTCTATCCAAATCAAGCCTCGTTATGTGTTGTTTGGAACAACTTGCTGCAAATGTGTTGTGTTATGTGTTGTTTGGAACAACTTGCTGCAAATGTGTTGTGTTATGTGTTGTTTGGAACAACTTGCTGCAAATGTGCTAGTCAGTCTTGTCACCACACGATCGGTCCACGCAGGCCCGGCCCTAACCAATCTGGCGCCCTAGGCAAGATTTTAGGTGGCGCCCCCCCACATCGGCAGTGAAGTGTATATACTCACAAGAAACTGAATAGCTTTGTCTTTGACCTTTTTTTTTTTTTACTTACAACTATACCTAATATATAAAGGGGTGGAAAAGTGACTATTACCTGCAGGGCAAACATTAGCTAACCAGAAGGCAATAACAAGGTAAACAAAAAACACCTGCTTAAAAGATCTAATACAAATGTCCCTGAGGAATGTAAGGTGAGTACTGTAATTACCTAACGTTACATTATTATTTTCCATAACAATTTAGCCCCCTCCACAATATTAACCCGAAGTTAAAACAGAACTAGCTATTTATTGATTAGCAATTGCCGAATCATGTAACATTAGCTTAATGCTAAAAAGCCAGGTTACTATCACATTCTGTAACAGACAAATAATTTCATGTAGGCTAACGTTACCTACCTGCTACCTCTGTCTTTTTCTCGTTTCTCCTCCTCTTCTTTTCTCTTTTTTCTTCCCTGGGCACCTGACAGTTTTGACATCTTGTGTTGATTTTTTGATGTGGTGACGTCCAAAAAGAGTCATGATACGGGAAGGGATGGGCGCACCGTGCGGGGGAGAGGGGGGGGCGTAATGTTGTAACAAATAATATTTCTATTAAATAGGCTTTACTTTGCATTTTAATTAACGTGAGATTATTTTTTGTATTTAGAAATAATAATACCAACTTTTTTTTTTTTTTTTTTTTTTCATCCAACATTTGTGGCACTGGCGTGGCGCCCCCTGATGGACGGCGCCCTTAGCATTTGCCTATACGGCCTATGCCACGGGCCGGCCCTGGGTCCACGCATGCGCGAAAGCTACGTACTGTCCGTCAAGGTGTTTTACGGCAGTTATGTTTGTCATATCATGGTTTTCTTTTTCAATCTTTATTTGAATAACAATTTTTCATATAGAAATATTTTAAAAAGTCAACATTTCAAAAAATAAATTGAAAGTACTGTACATCAAACAAACCTTTATGGATGGGAGTCGCTCATTGCGACGACAGAAGAGTGCAAGTGGTTGAAAATGTGGCGATAATACTCCCATTCGAAAAAAAATAAAGGCTGTAGGGAAGCTTTTAGACAAAACTCTAATAAAACATTCAAATTTCACACAACATGGCCTCGCAGGGCTCCGTGGTAGAAAATGGCAGTTGTAGGAAGTGACGTAGTCTTCGTGTCTTGCCGTACTATCGTGTAGCGACTGGAGAGTCTCAATATGATGTTGTTCTACTTCCTGTTACCTCCTCTACTTCCCATGAGCACTTCTACTTCCTGTTACTTATTAATGATTCTACTTTCCGCTGCAACCAAGCGAGTGGTGTTCATGTCCCGCTCTCTTGTCTTCCCGTCACTCCCAGCCGCTGACCCCTAAAGAGTCTCTTCAGATGGTCCAGCAGCATTATGGCACTGAACTGGGTCTGAGCCATGAGGAGATGGACAGCTTACGCTTTTCTGCTGAATCTAGCATGCAGAGCAGGTGAGTAAGACGGGTCATGTGACACAATAGCAGTGGCAACTACATTTGTTTACTGATCATTTACAGCTTTTGCCAGCATGTCATGTCATTCTTGCACTCCATCCTCAAAGAATGCTCACGTTGTGGTGGAAACCACTGCTTCTTAACCATAAGGCCCCGGGCCCCTTGTTGGCTTGCAAGCGCCCCCTAGAGGGCTAACAAAAGTATCTGTTTCTCAGCTGTGGTCCGTATAAGCCGCAGCAGTACTCGCTTGTAAAACACTTGCGGCAGTAATGACAATATCAAACAGAAGAAGTCTGGAGCTAAAGTGGTAGAGAAGTTTCTTAAGTGCAACAATTATGACTAAAGTGGTGAAGCTGTGTTTTCATTTGGACTGTCATTTTATTGACAGTTTCGTTAAGATGAATTAATAATGAATATGTTTATTTCAGCACAACATAATTGTATGTACACTTACTTTTTGTCAGTTTTGAGTCCCTTCTTATGCCGCATATTTGATTAGTAGTTATTTTTCTAATCAGCCTGACCTAAGCCTAAGGATTATGTGTTAATAAATAATATTTTTTGTGATTAATACATGCTTTCATATAATTTAGAAAAGTCAAGAGTAGTATTACTAATTAAGTGTTAATATTCGAGTGAGTCCCGGGCCCCTCTGTAGTGGAAAATTTGGGCCCCCAGGTCAAAAAAGTTTAATAACCCCTGTTTTACTTTGAAACTGTCTCATTTGGTACACTTGTGTACTTGCATTGAGACCATGTCCACACCGACACTTGACTACTTCAAAATAAGTACATTAAAGGCCTACTGAAATGAATTTTTTCTATTTAAACGGGGATAGCAGATCCATTCTATGTGTCATACTTGATCATTTCGCGATATTGCCATATTTTTGCTGAAAGGATTTAGAAGGGAACATCGACGATAAAGTTCGCAACTTTTGGTCGCTGATAAAAAAAAGCCTTGCCTGTAGCAGAAGTAGCGTGACGTCACAAGTTGAAAGTCTCCTCACATTGTTTACACCAGCAGCGAGAGCCATTGGGACCGAGAAAGCGACGATTAGCCCATTAATTTGAGCCAGGATGAAAGATTGGTGGATGAGGAAGGTGAGAGTGAAGTATTAGAGAGCAGTGCAGGACGTATCTTTTTTGGCTCTGACCGTAACTTAGGTACAAGGACTCATTGGATTCCACACTCTCTCCTTTTTCTATTGTGGATCACGGATTTGTATTTGAAACCACCTGGGATACTATATCCTCTTGAAAATGAGAGTGGAGAACGCGAAATGGACATTCACAGTGACTTTTATCTCCACGACAATACATCGGTGAAGCACTTTAGCTACGGAGCTAACATGATAGCATCGGGCTTAATTGCAGATAGAAACAAAAGAAATAAACCCCTGACTGGAAGGATAGACAGAATATCAACAATACTACCAAACTCTGGACCTGTAACCACACGGTTAATGATGTACCGCCTGACAAAGCCTAGCAACGCTGTTGCTAACGACTCCATTGAATCTAACTTAGCTACGGGACCTCAACAGAGCTATGCTAAAAACATTAGCTCTCCACCTAGCTAGCTCTCATCTGCTCATCAACACCGAAGCTCACCTGCGTTCCAGCGATCGACGGCGCAACGAAGGACTTCATCCGATCATCGATGCGGTCGGCGTAGTCACGGTAGCGCGTCTGCTATCCAAGTCAAAGTCCTCCTGGTTGTGTTGCTGCAGCCGCCGCTAATACTCGATCCCACCTACAAGTTTGTTCTTTGCAGTCTCCATTGTTCATTGAACAAATTGCAAAAGATTCACCAACACAGATGTCCACAATACTGTGGAATTTTGCCATGTAAACAGAGCTGTTTGTATTGGATACAATGGTGACCCAATACTTCCGCTTCAACCCTTGACGTCACGCGCAAACGTCATCATACCTAGACGTTTACAACCGGAAGTTTCCTGGGAAATTTAAAATTGCACTTTATAAGTTAACCCGGCCGTATTGGCATGTGTTGCAATGTTAAGATTTCATCATTGATATATAAACTATCAGACTGCCTGGTCGGTACTAGTGGCTTTCAGTAGGCCTTTAAATACATTTGTAATACTAACCCCGTTTCCATATGAGTTGGGAAATTGTGTTAGATGTAAATATAAACGGAATACAATGATTTGCAAATCATTTTCAAGCCATATTCAGTTGAATATGCTACAAAGACAACATACTTGATGTTCAAACTCAGAAACTTTTTTTTTTGTTGCAAATAATAATTAACTTAGAATTTCATAGCTGCAACATGTGCCAAAATAGTTGGGAAAGGGCATGTTCACCACTTTTAACAACACTCAGTAAAGGTTTGGGAACTGAGGAGACACATTTTTGAAGCTTCTCAGGTGGAATTCTTTCCCATTCTTGCTTGATGTACAGCTTAAGTTGTTCAACAGTCCGGGGGTCTCCCTTCTGCTATTTTAGGCTTCATAATGCGCCACACATTTTCAAAGTCTGGACTACAGGCAGGCCAGTCTAGTACCCGCACTCTTTTACTATGAAGCCACGTTGATGTAACACGTGGCTTGGCATTGTCTTGCTGAAATAAGCAGGGGCGTCCATGGTAACGTTGCTTGGATGGCAACATATGTTGCTCCAAAACCTGTATGTACCTTTCAGCATTAATGGTGCCTTCACAGATGTGTAAGTTACCCATGTCTTGGCCACTAATACACCCCCATACCATCACAGATGCTGGCTTTTCAACTTTGCGCCTATAACAATCTGGATGGTTCTTTTCCTCTTTGGTCCGGAGGACACGACATCCACAGTTTCCAAAAACAATTTGAAATGTGGACTCGTCAGACCACAGAACACTTTTCCACTTTGTATCAGTCCATCTTAGATGAGCTCAGGCCCAGCGAAGCGACTGCGTTTCTGGGTGTTGTTGATAAACGGTTTTCGCCTTGCATAGGAGAGTTTTAACTTGCACTTACAGATGTAGCGACCAACTGTAGTTACTGACAGTGGCTTTCTGAAGTGTTCCTGAGCCCATGTGGTGATATCCTTTACACACTGATGTCGCTTGTTGATGCAGTACAGCCTGAGGGATGGAAGGTCACGGGCTTAGCTGCTTACGTGCAGTGATTTCTCCACATTCTCTGAACCCTTTGATGATATTACGGAGCGTAGATGGTGAAATCCCTAAATTCCTTGCAATAGCTGCTTGAGAAAGGTTTTTCTTAAACTGTTCAACAATTTGCTCACGCATTTGTTGACAAAGTGGTGACCCTCGCCCCATCAAATTCTAAAGTTAATGATTATTTGCAACAAAAAAAAAATGTTTGAGTTTGAACATCAAATATGTTGTCTTTGTAGCATATTCAACTGAATATGGCTTGAAAAGGATTTGCAAATCATTGTATTCCGTTTATATTTACATCTAACACAATTTCCCAACTCATATGGAAACAGGGTTTGTAAAAAGAGCAACAACTGAAGAATATCAATCTGTTATAAAAAGAGCAACAAATAAATAGATAAATATCTTTTACAAAAGAGCAACAAATACATAAACATGTAATAAAAAAGAGCAACAAATAAATACATTATATAAATCTGTAATAAAAAAGCAACAAATGAATAAGTAAATCTGTGATAAAAAGAGCAACAATTTAAGTACATTAAATACATTTGTAATAAAAAAGCAACAAATAAATACGTAAATCTGTGATAAAAAGAGCAACAATTTAAGTACATTAAATAAATCTGTAATAAAAAGAGCAACATATAAATCAGTATTAAAAAGATAAATAAATATGTAATTAAAAAGAGCAACAAATAAATAAATACAATCTGTAATAAAATGAGCAACAAATAAATACATTAAATAAATCTGTAATAAAAAAAGCAGCAAATAAATAAATACATCTGTGATAAAAAACCCCAACAATTTAAGTACATTAAATAAATCTGTAATAAAAAGAGCAACATATAAATACATTAAATAAATCAGTATTAAAAAGAGAAATAAATAAATATGTAATTAAAGAGAGCAACAAATAAACACCAATGTTATCTATTGGAATTGTTTAGTACTGTTAAAAGTGTTTATACTATTTATGCTTTCAAGTCCAAGTTGAAGAAATCTTGTTAAATGTTGACAGCATAACTACCAAAATACAGAAGTATGTCCTTAATATTTTTGCAGTGCTATTTCTGTTGAAAAGTTCAAATGATTACATTAGAGATGTGATGTGCCACTTTTCAAGTGTCTGATGGCTTCAATTAATTGTCATGAATTTTTCATATTTTGAATTCTTTTGAAAGGCTTACAAATAAACTACATTTGAATTGTAATTCCATGCTATTGACAGGACTATTAATTTTAATGAAGTTAGCTTACCATGTTTACAGTATGATAATTGTGATAGAAATGTGAATTTTAGGCACAGAATATTTTTTACAATTGAACAAGGCAGTAGATTATACAAGCTTGGACAGAAAGTTAATAATGACACCAATGGAATTGTTTAGTACTGTTTTACCATTTGTTTACTGTAAAAAGTGTTTATACTTTCAATGAACAAATTGAAGTCTTGTGAAAGGTTGACAGGATAACTGGCATTAACTGTCAAAATAATTTCAAACTATTGAAGTTAGCTTACAGAATAAACATGTCAATCAACCCATATGATTTTTGCTGTAATATTTTTGTATTGAAAAGTCACTGTGACTGATAGAAAAGTGATGGTTTTAGCAACATTTTAACCCGTCTGAATGCTAATAATCATTTTGCGTCGGGGGGGCGAAGGCTGAACCCCCCACCAGGACTTTGTTCTGGACCTACCGGGGCCTGTAACCCCTGGACCCTGGCTACTAGGTTTTTCTGATTTCAAAAGTTGGCAGGTATGTAAATCACTACATGGTCTAAGGCCGAAGTATATCACTGATATGCTCCCACTATATAAGCCCTCTAGATCACTAAGATCTTCTGAGAGCAATCTGTTAGCGGTTCCCAGAGTAAAGTCAAATGAAGGGAGAGCATCATTCAGTCACTATGCAACAAATAGCTGGAATAAACTTCCTGAAGATGTCAGACTTTCCCCAACTCTGACTACTTTTAAAACTAGACTGAAAACGTTTATGTTCACCTTAGCTTTCAGCTAAATCTTTTAACTTTTAACGTCCGCACTGTTTTTATTTTTATTGTCTGCATTTTAATTTTGCTTTTATTTTCTTTCATTTCACTTTGTTGTACCACATGTTGTGCTGTGAAGCACTTTGAGTCTGCCTTGTGTATGAAAAGTGCTATACAAATACAGTTGCCTTGCCTAATAAAAAGAGCAACAAAAATACATATGTAATTAAAGGGAGCAACAAATAAACAAATATGTGAGAAAACAGCAACAAATAAATGAATTCAATACATCTGTAATAAAAAGAGCAACAGATAAATAAATAAATCTGTAGTGAAAAGAGGAACAAATAAATACAATAAATCTGTCATAAATAGAGCAACACATAAATAAATTAGATACATCTGCAATGAATAAATACATCTGTAATAAAACGAGTAACAAATACATCTGTAATAATAACAGCAATAAATAAATACATCTTTAATAAGAAGAGCAACAAATAAATAAGTCTGTGATAATAAAGAGCAACAAATACATTAATTAATAATAAGGGACGGCGTGGCGCAGTGGAAGAGTGGCCGTGCGCGACCCGAGGGTCCCTGGTTCAATCCCCACCTAGTACCAACCTCGTCATGTCCGTTGTGTCCTGAGCAAGACACTTCACCCTTGCTCCTGATGGCTGCTGGTTAGCGCCTTGCATGGCAGCTCCCTCCATCAGTGTGTGAATGTGTGTGTGAATGGGTAAATGTGGAAGTAGTGTCAAAGCGCTTTGAGTACCTTGAAGGTAGAAAAGCGCTATACAAGTACAACCCATTTATCATTTAGTTATTTAATTAAATAAATCTGTAATAAAAAGAGCAACAAATAAATAAATCTTTAATAAATAGTAAATAAATAAATCTGTAATAAAAAGAGCAACAAATAAATAAATACATCTGTAGTAAAAAGAGCAATAAATAAATCAATCTGTAGTAAAAAGAGCAACAAATAAATATATTTCAAAAAAGAAACATGTAGTAAAAAGTAATATGGTATCGAAATCCTAGCTTGATGTTCCTTTCACTTGACAGCGTGGCCGCAAGGTCTGCTGGTGGCGATACGGCCTTGGCCAGGCCTGAGACCTCCAGCCCTCAGGACAAGGACTTTCCCTCACCAATTGGTTCACGCAAGGTTACCATTGAGGTAGTCCAACAGTGTGGCCCCCCTCCCATGTGCACCTCAAACACTTTTCTACTCTGGCACAGCACGACCATCGTCGCACTTCTCTGGATGGCTTCACACCAGAGCGAGGCTCCAAGCACTGCTCTCCTGCTCCTGAGCGCAGCACCACTGGTGAGCGAGGCTCCAAGCGCTGCTCTCCTGCTCCTGAGCGCAGCACCACTGGTGAGCGAGGCTCCAAGCGCTGCTCTCCTGCTCCTGAGCACAGCACCACGGGTGAGCGAGGCTCCAAGCGCTGCTCTTCTGCTCCTGAGCGCAGCAGCACTGGCGGGTCTGAAGACAGCGTGGACGAAGGTGAGGCTTCAATAACTGTATTTTGATGATTGCATGACTCAGGAAAACAGTACAAAGTGGAAAGAGAGCAAAGGGCTCAGATAAGATGTCAGATGGTTTGCCAATTGAAAAGTGGAGAAGACAGACATGGTGATGGAAGAGCTGACATTCTTTTTTCTTTAGTTGATTTGGAACATGAACACAGCATAATACATCACACAATTTCATATCATTTCACTTTACATCATGTTCGAAAAGGAGTAGGAAGAAGCAAAGCTTATTCAATCCTACCCCTTTCCCACTTCAGAGTGTTTACAAATATATACATTCATTTACTGACTTTTTTTTTTTATAGTAAAATGACATCTGTGAATGAGTAATACAACAGTTGTGTAATATATAATGAAGTCAGTCATGATATACATACTGAGATGAAGAATATCTTATTTTCAATAAGGTTGAAAGTATTTCTCATAATTCTTCTTCTTTGTACTTTGTAAGCACTATTCATTTGAACATTATGTGAGACAAGGACATATGTTTTTGTTTTATGCATTCTAAATTATAAATAAACACTGGCAAAAGTCAGCTAGCAATGGAGCTAATGTGAGTCGCTCTTTTACCAAAAACCTCCATCAATGTTTTATATACAAACTAAGTATACATGTCATGTAGTAACATTCATAATATGTAATATATACATGATGTAAGTATATGTCATGTAGTAACATTCATAATAACATGTAATATATACATGATGTAAGTATATATGTCATGTAGTAACATTCATAATAACATGTAATATATACATGATGTAAGTATATATGTCATGTAGTAACATTCATAATAACGTGTAATATATACGTGATGTAAGTATATATGTCATGTAGTAACATTCATAATAACATGTCATATATACATGATGTAAGTATATATGTCATGTAGTAACATTCATAATAACATGTAATATATACGTGATGTAAGTATATATGTCATGTAGTAACATTCATAATAACATGTCATATATACATGATGTAAGTATATATGTCATGTAGTAACATTCATAATAACATGTCATATATACATGATGTAAGTATATATGTCATGTAGTAACATTCATAATAACATGTAATATATACATGATGTAAGTATATATGTCATGTAGTAACATTCATAATAACATGTAATATATACATGATGTAAGTATATATGTCATGTAGTAACATTCATAATAACATGTAATATATACGTGATGTAAGTATATATGTCATGTAGTAACATTCATAATAACATGTAATATATACATGATGTAAGTATATGTCATGTAGTAACATTCATAATAACATGTAATATATACATGATGTAAGTATATATGTCATGTAGTAACATTCATAATAACGTGTAATATATACGTGATGTAAGTATATATGTCATGTAGTAACATTCATAATAACATGTCATATATACATGATGTAAGTATATATGTCATGTAGTAACATTCATAATAACATGTAATATATACGTGATGTAAGTATATATGTCATGTAGTAACATTCATAATAACATGTCATATATACATGATGTAAGTATATATGTCATGTAGTAACATTCATAATAACATGTCATATATACATGATGTAAGTATATATGTCATGTAGTAACATTCATAATAACATGTAATATATACGTGATGTAAGTATATATGTCATGTAGTAACATTCATAATAACATGTAATATATACATGATGTAAGTATATATGTCATGTAGTAACATTCATAATAACATGTCATATATACATGATGTAAGTATATATGTCATGTAGTAACATTCATAATAACATGTAATATATACATGATGTAAGTATATATGTCATGTAGTAACATTCATAATAACATGTAATATATACATGATGTAAGTATATATGTCATGTAGTAACATTCATAATAACATGTAATATATACATGATGTAAGTATATATGTCATGTAGTAACATTCATAATAACATGTAATATTTACATATTTTCATCATACAGCGGCGTATTAATTTCACAAAACGTTGTCTAGTTCCCTTCAACAACAACAAGAAGAAGAAGAAGACTACTAATCATGGCAGACGTGATAAGAGACAACAAAGACTACTTTGATGATCCACAAACTTTTATTTTTGATCCTGAATATAAGGAGGATGATCTACAAGTTTTAGAAACTGTAGCAGTATTGCTAAGTGCTAAACAAGATATACAAACTAGAGATGTCCGATAATAATGGCTTTTTTACCGATATCCGATATTCCGATATTGTCCAACTCTTAATTACCGATACCGATATCAAGCAATAGCGATATATATTTAGTGGTGGAATGAACACATTATTATGTTGTGATGCCCCGCTGGACGCATGAAACAATGTAACAAGGTTTTCCAAAACAAATCAACTCAAGTTATGTAAAAAAATGCCATATTTATTATTGAAGTCACAAAGTGCATTATTTTTTTTAACATGCCTCAAAACAATAACAGTGCAAGACTTTTTCATAACATGGTCACTACTGCCTAGTTTCTCTTGTTAAATTCTTATTTTACTGTTATATTTTTATTCTCATTGTTGCTCTTTATTTTTTATTCTTATTGTAATATTTTTCTATTCTGTTTCCATTTATACCCCCATTATTTCCTTTTTAAATTCCATCTCAACTCTGTACACTGCTGCTGGAATTTTAATTTTCCTGAGGGAACTCTCCTGAAAGAATCAATAAAGTACTATCTAACTATCTATCTATCTATCTATCTATCCAAACAGCAGCTTGGAATTTGAGACTGGGCGGGGTTGGGGTGGGTGGGGTAGGGGGTAGCGGGGGGTGTATATTGTAGCGTTCCGGAAGAGTTAGTACTGCAAGGGATTCTGGGTATTTGTTCTGTTGTGTTTATGTTGTGTTACGGTGCGGATGTTCTCCCGAAATGTGTTTGTCATTCTTGTTTGGTGTGGGTTCACAGTGTGGCGCATATTTGTAACAGTGTTAAAGTTGTTTATACGGCCACCCTCAGTGTGACCTGTATGGCTGTTGACCAAGTATGCCTTGCATTCACTCATGATGAGAACAGCCGGTAGATATTATGTGACTCGGACGGCACGCACGCAAAGGAAATGCCTTTAAGGTTGAATGGCGCTCTGTACTTCTCCCTACGTCCGTGTACACAGCGCCGTTTTAAAACGTCATACATTTTGCTTTTAGAAACCCATACCGATAATTATGAAACCGATACCAATAATTTACGATATTACATTTTAAAGCATTTATCGGTCGATAATATCAGCAGACATCCCTAATACAAACATAATAAAACAATCACTACTGTACAATGTCTGCTCTCACTGGGATAAACACAGTGTTTATATTTTCCCCTTTACATCCTAATCCTGAGGAAGTTGTATAAAAAAAGTGTGAGGTGAGAGACATGATTTTTAATCTAGAATTAACTTTCACCAACTCAGAGGCAATGCAGCAGCTCAATATGTCAATATAGCTCTCCTCTATAGTCCACTATATAATATAGCTCTCCTCTATAGTTCCTCTGTGTTAGCACTTATAATAACAAGATCACTAATACTTGATATTCAGGTCACCACATGTAAATGGAGTATTGTTGGTGTTTTTTAGAGGACTTTATGGTGGAATAGTGTGCTCCCATTACTTGCTGTATATTATGATTTAGAATGCATCAAAAAGTAAAACCTGTGTGTTCTTGTCTTACATAAGGATTGTGAATGAGAGGCAACACTCCAAAAAAGTGCGCACACAAATAGTTTGACTAGTACAAGGAATGTTTGATTCCAACCTGTCAGGTCGCACTCGTCACAGAAACTTCCGGAGGAAGGAATTACAGCTGTCAGATTCCTAAATGGATCAAGTGGAAGAGTTATCTGCAACTTTTGGTTTAGTGAGTGTGTGTTTGGAGCAGACTTGTGTAGCTGTGCGACTGTATGTTGTGACGTATGAAAGCACTTCCTGTGTGTGTTTGGAGCAGACTTGTGTGGCTGTGCGTCTGTATGTTGTGACGTATGAAAGCACTTCCTGTGTGTGTTTGGAGCAGACTTGTGTAGCTGTGCGACTGTATGTTGTGACGTATGAAAGCACTTCCTGTGTGTGTTTGGAGCAGACTTGTGTGGCTGTGCGACTGTATGTTGTGACGTATGAAAGCACTTCCTGTGTGTGTTTGGAGCAGACTTGTGTAGCTGTGCGACTGTATGTTGTGACGTATGAAAGCACTTCCTGTGTGTGTTTGGAGCAGACTTGTGTAGCTGTGCGTCTGTATGTTGTGACGTATGAAAGCACTTCCTGTGTGTGTTTGGAGCAGACTTGTGTAGCTGTGCGACTGTATGTTGTGACGTATGAAAGCACTTCCTGTGTGTGTTTGGAGCAGACTTGTGTGGCTGTGCGACTGTATGTTGTGACGTATGAAAGCACTTCCTGTGTGTGTTTGGAGCAGACTTGTGTGGCTGTGCGACTGTATGTTGTGACGTATGAAAGCACTTCCTGTGTGTGTTTGGAGCAGACTTGTGTAGCTGTGCGACTGTATGTTGTGACGTATGAAAGCACTTCCTGTGTGTGTTTGGAGCAGACTTGTGTAGCTGTGCGACTGTATGTTGTGACGTATGAAAGCACTTCCTGTGTGTGTTTGGAGCAGACTTGTGTGGCTGTGCGACTGTATGTTGTGACGTATGAAAGCACTTCCTGTGTGTGTTTGGAGCAGACTTGTGTGGCTGTGCGACTGTATGTTGTGACGTATGAAAGCACTTCCTGTGTGTGTTTGGAGCAGACTTGTGTAGCTGTGCGACTGTATGTTGTGACGTATGAAAGCACTTCCTGTGTGTGTTTGGAGCAGACTTGTGTGGCTGTGCGTCTGTATGTTGTGACGTATGAAAGCACTTCCTGTGTGTGTTTGGAGCAGACTTGTGTGGCTGTGCGACTGTATGTTGTGACGTATGAAAGCACTTCCTGTGTGTGTTTGGAGCAGACTTGTGTAGCTGTGCGACTGTATGTTGTGACGTATGAAAGCACTTCCTGTGTGTGTTTGGAGCAGACTTGTGTAGCTGTGCGTCTGTATGTTGTGACGTATGAAAGCACTTCCTGTGTGTGTTTGGAGCAGACTTGTGTAGCTGTGCGACTGTATGTTGTGACGTATGAAAGCACTTCCTGTGTGTGTTTGGAGCAGACTTGTGTAGCTGTGCGACTGTATGTTGTGACGTATGAAAGCACTTCCTGTGTGTGTTTGGAGCAGACTTGTGTGGCTGTGCGACTGTATGTTGTGACGTATGAAAGCACTTCCTGTGTGTGTTTGGAGCAGACTTGTGTAGCTGTGCGACTGTATGTTGTGACGTATGAAAGCACTTCCTGTGTGTGTTTGGAGCAGACTTGTGTAGCTGTGCGTCTGTATGTTGTGACGTATGAAAGCACTTCCTGTGTGTGTTTGGAGCAGACTTGTGTAGCTGTGCGACTGTATGTTGTGACGTATGAAAGCACTTCCTGTGTGTGTTTGGAGCAGACTTGTGTGGCTGTGCGACTGTATGTTGTGACGTATGAAAGCACTTCCTGTGTGTGTTTGGAGCAGACTTGTGTAGCTGTGCGACTGTATGTTGTGACGTATGAAAGCACTTCCTGTGTGTGTTTGGAGCAGACTTGTGTAGCTGTGCGTCTGTATGTTGTGACGTATGAAAGCACTTCCTGTGTGTGTTTGGAGCAGACTTGTGTAGCTGTGCGTCTGTATGTTGTGACGTATGAAAGCACTTCCTGTGTGTGTTTGGAGCAGACTTGTGTGGCTGTGCGACTGTATGTTGTGACGTATGAAAGCACTTCCTGTGTGTGTTTGGAGCAGACTTGTGTAGCTGTGCGACTGTATGTTGTGACGTATGAAAGCACTTCCTGTGTGTGTTTGGAGCAGACTTGTGTAGCTGTGCGACTGTATGTTGTGACGTATGAAAGCACTTCCTGTGTGTGTTTGGAGCAGACTTGTGTGGCTGTGCGACTGTATGTTGTGACGTATGAAAGCACTTCCTGTGTGTGTTTGGAGCAGACTTGTGTAGCTGTGCGACTGTATGTTGTGACGTATGAAAGCACTTCCTGTGTGTGTTTGGAGCAGACTTGTGTAGGCTGTGCGACTGTATGTTGTGACGTATGAAAGCACTTCCTGTGTGTGTTTGGAGCAGACTTGTGTGGCTGTGCGACTGTATGTTGTGACGTATGAAAGCACTTCCTGTGTGTGTTTGGAGCAGACTTGTGTAGCTGTGCGACTGTATGTTGTGACGTATGAAAGCACTTCCTGTGTGTGTTTGGAGCAGACTTGTGTGGCTGTGCGACTGTATGTTGTGACGTATGAAAGCACTTCCTGTGTGTGTTTGGAGCAGACTTGTGTGGCTGTGCGACTGTATGTTGTGACGTATGAAAGCACTTCCTGTGTGTGTTTGGAGCAGACTTGTGTAGCTGTGCGACTGTATGTTGTGACGTATGAAAGCACTTCCTGTGTGTGTTTGGAGCAGACTTGTGTAGCTGTGCGTCTGTATGTTGTGACGTATGAAAGCACTTCCTGTGTGTGTTTGGAGCAGACTTGTGTAGCTGTGCGACTGTATGTTGTGACGTATGAAAGCACTTCCTGTGTGTGTTTGGAGCAGACTTGTGTAGCTGTGCGACTGTATGTTGTGACGTATGAAAGCACTTCCTGTGTGTGTTTGGAGCAGACTTGTGTGGCTGTGCGACTGTATGTTGTGACGTATGAAAGCACTTCCTGTGTGTGTTTGGAGCAGACTTGTGTGGCTGTGCGACTGTATGTTGTGACGTATGAAAGCACTTCCTGTGTGTGTTTGGAGCAGACTTGTGTAGCTGTGCGACTGTATGTTGTGACGTATGAAAGCACTTCCTGTGTGTGTTTGGAGCAGACTTGTGTAGCTGTGCGACTGTATGTTGTGACGTATGAAAGCACTTCCTGTGTGTGTTTGGAGCAGACTTGTGTGGCTGTGCGACTGTATGTTGTGACGTATGAAAGCACTTCCTGTGTGTGTTTGGAGCAGACTTGTGTGGCTGTGCGACTGTATGTTGTGACGTATGAAAGCACTTCCTGTGTGTGTTTGGAGCAGACTTGTGTGGCTGTGCGACTGTATGTTGTGACGTATGAAAGCACTTCCTGTGTGTGTTTGGAGCAGACTTGTGTAGCTGTGCGACTGTATGTTGTGACGTATGAAAGCACTTCCTGTGTGTGTTTGGAGCAGACTTGTGTAGCTGTGCGTCTGTATGTTGTGACGTATGAAAGCACTTCCTGTGTGTGTTTGGAGCAGACTTGTGTAGCTGTGCGACTGTATGTTGTGACGTATGAAAGCACTTCCTGTGTGTGTTTGGAGCAGACTTGTGTAGCTGTGCGACTGTATGTTGTGACGTATGAAAGCACTTCCTGTGTGTGTTTGGAGCAGACTTGTGTGGCTGTGCGACTGTATGTTGTGACGTATGAAAGCACTTCCTGTGTGTGTTTGGAGCAGACTTGTGTAGCTGTGCGACTGTATGTTGTGACGTATGAAAGCACTTCCTGTGTGTGTTTGGAGCAGACTTGTGTAGCTGTGCGTCTGTATGTTGTGACGTATGAAAGCACTTCCTGTGTGTGTTTGGAGCAGACTTGTGTAGCTGTGCGACTGTATGTTGTGACGTATGAAAGCACTTCCTGTGTGTGTTTGGAGCAGACTTGTGTGGCTGTGCGACTGTATGTTGTGACGTATGAAAGCACTTCCTGTGTGTGTTTGGAGCAGACTTGTGTAGCTGTGCGACTGTATGTTGTGACGTATGAAAGCACTTCCTGTGTGTGTTTGGAGCAGACTTGTGTAGCTGTGCGTCTGTATGTTGTGACGTATGAAAGCACTTCCTGTGTGTGTTTGGAGCAGACTTGTGTGGCTGTGCGACTGTATGTTGTGACGTATGAAAGCACTTCCTGTGTGTGTTTGGAGCAGACTTGTGTGGCTGTGCGACTGTATGTTGTGACGTATGAAAGCACTTCCTGTGTGTGTTTGGAGCAGACTTGTGTAGCTGTGCGACTGTATGTTGTGACGTATGAAAGCACTTCCTGTGTGTGTTTGGAGCAGACTTGTGTAGCTGTGCGTCTGTATGTTGTGACGTATGAAAGCACTTCCTGTGTGTGTTTGGAGCAGACTTGTGTAGCTGTGCGACTGTATGTTGTGACGTATGAAAGCACTTCCTGTGTGTGTTTGGAGCAGACTTGTGTAGCTGTGCGACTGTATGTTGTGACGTATGAAAGCACTTCCTGTGTGTGTTTGGAGCAGACTTGTGTGGCTGTGCGACTGTATGTTGTGACGTATGAAAGCACTTCCTGTGTGTGTTTGGAGCAGACTTGTGTAGCTGTGCGACTGTATGTTGTGACGTATGAAAGCACTTCCTGTGTGTGTTTGGAGCAGACTTGTGTAGCTGTGCGTCTGTATGTTGTGACGTATGAAAGCACTTCCTGTGTGTGTTTGGAGCAGACTTGTGTAGCTGTGCGACTGTATGTTGTGACGTATGAAAGCACTTCCTGTGTGTGTTTGGAGCAGACTTGTGTGGCTGTGCGACTGTATGTTGTGACGTATGAAAGCACTTCCTGTGTGTGTTTGGAGCAGACTTGTGTAGCTGTGCGACTGTATGTTGTGACGTATGAAAGCACTTCCTGTGTGTGTTTGGAGCAGACTTGTGTAGCTGTGCGTCTGTATGTTGTGACGTATGAAAGCACTTCCTGTGTGTGTTTGGAGCAGACTTGTGTAGCTGTGCGTCTGTATGTTGTGACGTATGAAAGCACTTCCTGTGTGTGTTTGGAGCAGACTTGTGTGGCTGTGCGACTGTATGTTGTGACGTATGAAAGCACTTCCTGTGTGTGTTTGGAGCAGACTTGTGTAGCTGTGCGACTGTATGTTGTGACGTATGAAAGCACTTCCTGTGTGTGTTTGGAGCAGACTTGTGTAGCTGTGCGACTGTATGTTGTGACGTATGAAAGCACTTCCTGTGTGTGTTTGGAGCAGACTTGTGTGGCTGTGCGACTGTATGTTGTGACGTATGAAAGCACTTCCTGTGTGTGTTTGGAGCAGACTTGTGTAGCTGTGCGACTGTATGTTGTGACGTATGAAAGCACTTCCTGTGTGTGTTTGGAGCAGACTTGTGTGGCTGTGCGACTGTATGTTGTGACGTATGAAAGCACTTCCTGTGTGTGTTTGGAGCAGACTTGTGTGGCTGTGCGACTGTATGTTGTGACGTATGAAAGCACTTCCTGTGTGTGTTTGGAGCAGACTTGTGTAGCTGTGCGACTGTATGTTGTGACGTATGAAAGCACTTCCTGTGTGTGTTTGGAGCAGACTTGTGTGGCTGTGCGACTGTATGTTGTGACGTATGAAAGCACTTCCTGTGTGTGTTTGGAGCAGACTTGTGTGGCTGTGCGACTGTATGTTGTGACGTATGAAAGCACTTCCTGTGTGTGTTTGGCGCAGACTTGTGTAGCTGTGCGACTGTATGTTGTGACGTATGAAAGCACTTCCTGTGTGTGTTTGGAGCAGACTTGTGTAGCTGTGCGTCTGTATGTTGTGACGTATGAAAGCACTTCCTGTGTGTGTTTGGAGCAGACATGTGTAGCTGTGCGACTGTATGTTGTGACGTATGAAAGCACTTCCTGTGTGTGTTTGGAGCAGACTTGTGTAGCTGTGCGTCTGTATGTTGTGACGTATGAAAGCACTTCCTGTGTGTGTTTGGAGCAGACTTGTGTGGCTGTGCGTCTGTATGTTGTGACGTATGAAAGCACTTCCTGTGTGTGTTTGGAGCAGACTTGTGTGGCTGTGCGACTGTATGTTGTGACGTATGAAAGCACTTCCTGTGTGTGTTTGGAGCAGACTTGTGTAGCTGTGCGACTGTATGTTGTGACGTATGAAAGCACTTCCTGTGTGTGTTTGGAGCAGACTTGTGTAGCTGTGCGACTGTATGTTGTGACGTATGAAAGCACTTCCTGTGTGTGTTTGGAGCAGACTTGTGTGGCTGTGCGACTGTATGTTGTGACGTATGAAAGCACTTCCTGTGTGTGTTTGGAGCAGACTTGTGTGGCTGTGCGACTGTATGTTGTGACGTATGAAAGCACTTCCTGTGTGTGTTTGGAGCAGACTTGTGTGGCTGTGCGACTGTATGTTGTGACGTATGAAAGCACTTCCTGTGTGTGTTTGGCGCAGACTTGTGTAGCTGTGCGACTGTATGTTGTGACGTATGAAAGCACTTCCTGTGTGTGTTTGGAGCAGACTTGTGTAGCTGTGCGTCTGTATGTTGTGACGTATGAAAGCACTTCCTGTGTGTGTTTGGAGCAGACATGTGTAGCTGTGCGACTGTATGTTGTGACGTATGAAAGCACTTCCTGTGTGTGTTTGGAGCAGACTTGTGTAGCTGTGCGTCTGTATGTTGTGACGTATGAAAGCACTTCCTGTGTGTGTTTGGAGCAGACTTGTGTGGCTGTGCGTCTGTATGTTGTGACGTATGAAAGCACTTCCTGTGTGTGTTTGGAGCAGACTTGTGTGGCTGTGCGACTGTATGTTGTGACGTATGAAAGCACTTCCTGTGTGTGTTTGGAGCAGACTTGTGTAGCTGTGCGACTGTATGTTGTGACGTATGAAAGCACTTCCTGTGTGTGTTTGGAGCAGACTTGTGTAGCTGTGCGACTGTATGTTGTGACGTATGAAAGCACTTCCTGTGTGTGTTTGGAGCAGACTTGTGTGGCTGTGCGACTGTATGTTGTGACGTATGAAAGCACTTCCTGTGTGTGTTTGGAGCAGACTTGTGTGGCTGTGCGACTGTATGTTGTGACGTATGAAAGCACTTCCTGTGTGTGTTTGGCGCAGACTTGTGTAGCTGTGCGACTGTATGTTGTGACGTATGAAAGCACTTCCTGTGTGTGTTTGGAGCAGACTTGTGTAGCTGTGCGTCTGTATGTTGTGACGTATGAAAGCACTTCCTGTGTGTGTTTGGAGCAGACATGTGTAGCTGTGCGACTGTATGTTGTGACGTATGAAAGCACTTCCTGTGTGTGTTTGGAGCAGACTTGTGTAGCTGTGCGTCTGTATGTTGTGACGTATGAAAGCACTTCCTGTGTGTGTTTGGAGCAGACTTGTGTGGCTGTGCGTCTGTATGTTGTGACGTATGAAAGCACTTCCTGTGTGTGTTTGGAGCAGACTTGTGTGGCTGTGCGACTGTATGTTGTGACGTATGAAAGCACTTCCTGTGTGTGTTTGGAGCAGACTTGTGTAGCTGTGCGTCTGTATGTTGTGACGTATGAAAGCACTTCCTGTGTGTGTTTGGAGCAGACTTGTGTAGCTGTGCGTCTGTATGTTGTGACGTATGAAAGCACTTCCTGTGTGTGTTTGGAGCAGACTTGTGTAGCTGTGCGTCTGTATGTTGTGACGTATGAAAGCACTTCCTGTGTGTGTTTGGAGCAGACTTGTGTGGCTGTGCGACTGTATGTTGTGACGTATGAAAGCACTTCCTGTGTGTGTTTGGAGCAGACTTGTGTAGCTGTGCGACTGTATGTTGTGACGTATGAAAGCACTTCCTGTGTGTGTTTGGAGCAGACTTGTGTAGCTGTGCGTCTGTATGTTGTGACGTATGAAAGCACTTCCTGTGTGTGTTTGGAGCAGACTTGTGTGGCTGTGCGACTGTATGTTGTGACGTATGAAAGCACTTCCTGTGTGTGTTTGGAGCAGACTTGTGTAGCTGTGCGACTGTATGTTGTGACGTATGAAAGCACTTCCTGTGTGTGTTTGGAGCAGACTTGTGTAGCTGTGCGTCTGTATGTTGTGACGTATGAAAGCACTTCCTGTGTGTGTTTGGAGCAGACTTGTGTGGCTGTGCGACTGTATGTTGTGACGTATGAAAGCACTTCCTGTGTGTGTTTGGAGCAGACTTGTGTAGCTGTGCGACTGTATGTTGTGACATATGAAAGCACTTCCTGTGTGTGTTTGGAGCAGACTTGTGTGGCTGTGCGACTGTATGTTGTGACGTATGAAAGCACTTCCTGTGTGTGTTTGGAGCAGACTTGTGTAGCTGTGCGACTGTATGTTGTGACGTATGAAAGCACTTCCTGTGTGTGTTTGGAGCAGACTTGTGTAGCTGTGCGACTGTATGTTGTGACGTATGAAAGCACTTCCTGTGTGTGTTTGGAGCAGACTTGTGTGGCTGTGCGACTGTATGTTGTGACGTATGAAAGCACTTCCTGTGTGTGTTTGGAGCAGACTTGTGTAGCTGTGCGACTGTATGTTGTGACGTATGAAAGCACTTCCTGTGTGTGTTTGGAGCAGACTTGTGTGGCTGTGCGACTGTATGTTGTGACGTATGAAAGCACTTCCTGTGTGTGTTTGGAGCAGACTTGTGTGGCTGTGCGACTGTATGTTGTGACGTATGAAAGCACTTCCTGTGTGTGTTTGGAGCAGACTTGTGTAGCTGTGCGACTGTATGTTGTGACGTATGAAAGCACTTCCTGTGTGTGTTTGGAGCAGACTTGTGTGGCTGTGCGACTGTATGTTGTGACGTATGAAAGCACTTCCTGTGTGTGTTTGGAGCAGACTTGTGTAGCTGTGCGACTGTATGTTGTGACGTATGAAAGCACTTCCTGTGTGTGTTTGGAGCAGACTTGTGTGGCTGTGCGTCTGTATGTTGTGATGTATTAAAGCACTTCCTGTGTGTGTTTGGAGCAGACTTGTGTGGCTGTGCGACTGTATGTTGTGACGTATGAAAGCACTTCCTGTGTGTGTTTGGAGCAGACTTGTGTGGCTGTGCGACTGTATGTTGTGACGTATGAAAGCACTTCCTGTGTGTGTTTGGAGCAGACTTGTGTGGCTGTGCGTCTGTATGTTGTGACGTATGAAAGCACTTCCTGTGTGTGTTTGGAGCAGACTTGTGTAGCTGTGCGTCTGTATGTTGTGACGTATGAAAGCACTTCCTGTGTGTGTTTGGAGCAGACTTGTGTAGCTGTGCGTCTGTATGTTGTGACGTATGAAAGCACTTCCTGTGTGTGTTTGGAGCAGACTTGTGTGGCTGTGCGACTGTATGTTGTGACGTATGAAAGCACTTCCTGTGTGTGTTTGGAGCAGACTTGTGTGGCTGTGCGACTGTATGTTGTGACGTATGAAAGCACTTCCTGTGTGTGTTTGGAGCAGACTTGTGTAGCTGTGCGTCTGTATGTTGTGACGTATGAAAGCACTTCCTGTGTGTGTTTGGAGCAGACTTGTGTGGCTGTGCGACTGTATGTTGTGACGTATGAAAGCACTTCCTGTGTGTGTTTGGAGCAGACTTGTGTGGCTGTGCGACTGTATGTTGTGACGTATGAAAGCACTTCCTGTGTGTGTGTTTGGAGCAGACTTGTGTGGCTGTGCGTCTGTATGTTGTGACGTATGAAAGCACTTCCTGTGGTCCTGCAGAGGAGGGAGTGGGCCTGCCGCAGGAAGAGGGGCGCCGCTACCTCAACAGAGTCTTCCATGTGAGCGCCGGCCGGATGTTCCAGCTGCTCTTCAGCGACTCTCCCTTCATTCGCAGCTTCATGAACGTGCGCAAGATAACCGGTAAGCCCTCCTGTTCCCGCCACCAAACTCTCCTGGCTAAAGCACCTGCCTTCTGTCGCCGCCAGAGCCCAGCTTCACAGAGTGGCAGAAGAACCCAGCGGGGAACTCTGAGAGGAGCCTGAACTACACCATCACCATCAGCAACCCTCTGATTGGCAAGTTCTCCACGGCGACGGAGAAGCAGGTGTGTTGGTGTCAGACGGCAGGTGTTGCTGCGCCTACTGACTCCACTGCTCCCTCAGACGCTGTACAAGGACTCGCAGGATGGTCACTATTACCTGGTGGACTCTGAGGTGTACACGCACGACGTGCCCTACAGCGATTACTTCTACACCCACAACCGATACTACATCCGACGCCACTCCAAGCACAAGTGTCGCCTGACGTAATGCCGCCGCCGCCGCCGCCGCCTTCTGCTGTGTGGCGCTCCTGTGTTGATGGAGACTTTGTGTGTGTCAGGGTCTTTACTGACGTCAAGTACAAGAAGCAGCCCTGGGGTCTCATCAAGTCTTTCATCACCAAGAACTCCTGGAACGGGATTGAAGATTACTTTCGAGAACTGGGTGAGCAAAGTTGACGTCAACAAATAATCTCCATTTTGATTTTGGCTTCTCGCCGTCATCAAAATATTATGATGGTGAAGGTTTGAGTGAAAAAAGATCAGGTTGAGAAGTTTGGTTGCCTTCAGGGTGACAACAATAACCAGGTGACATTCACGGTGTATAATAAATAGTCACATGCTGACTGTATATCGGTTGGGAACATCTCTGTGCTGCTGACCGCTTAGGATGGTTTCCTGCTGACCCCACTATGGACTGGACTCTTACTATTATGTTGGATCCACTATGGACTGGACTCTTACTATTATGTTGGCTCCACTATGGACTGTACTCTCACTATTATGTTAGGTCCACTATGGACTGGACTCTTACTATTATGTTGGATCCACTATGGACTGGACTCTTACTATTATGTTAGATCCACTATGGACTGTACTCTCACTATTATGTTAGGTCCACTATGGACTGGACTCTTACTATTATGTTGGCTCCACTATGGACTGTACTCTCACTATTATGTTAGGTCCACTATGGACTGGACTCTCACTATTATGTTAGGTCCACTATGGACTGGACTCTTACTATTATGTTGGATCCACTATGGACTGTACTCTCACTATTATGTTGGATCCACTATGGACTGGACTCTCACAATATTATGTCAGACCCACTCGACATCCATTGCATTCGGTCTCCCTGGGGGGGGGGGGGTTTCCCACATATGCGGTCCTCTCCAAGGTTTCTCATAGTCATTCACATCGACGTCCCACTGGGGTGAGTTTTTCCTTGCCCTTCCGAGGATGTGGTTGTGGCTTGTGCAGCCCTTTGAGACACTTGTGATTCAGGGCTATATAAATAAACATTGATTGATTGAAGATTTTACAAAAGACAACAAAAATAGCTGACACTCCATTTCAAGGGATATAGTGGAAGAATGCATGAGTGTCACTCCATTAAAGGTTTGATGTACTTTTGACATTTATTATCTCCCGTTGAAGTATTATCTTTATTTGTATTTTCCGTTTGAACAAACAAAGCAGAAAGTCAGTCAATGATACTTTGTCATGAAAGGTACTTCTGTCTTTATTTTGTACACATATGAGGTCAAATATGTGAAGATTCAGTCATTGTCAGGTGCTAGTTTGATTCCACGGAGGCAAGATGCCAAGTTAAATCATGGTACTAACCCAGCAAAAAGCAAGCAGAGCCTTGATACCAATGTCCTTGACCCAGACCTCCAAGTTTCATCTGTAGAATGATGTCTGGAGCACAATAGCAGTCCCTTCTTATTTATTGTAATCAGCCTGACCTAAACCTAAACCTAATTCATACAAATCTTCACAACTGGAAGTACCGTATTTTCCGCACCATAAGGCGCCCTGGGTTATAAGCCGCGCCTTCAATGAACGGCATATTTCAAAACTTTGTCCACCTATAAGCCGCCCCGTGTTGTAAGCCGCATCTAACTGCGCTAAAGGAATGTCAAAAAAACAGTCAGATAGGTCAGTCAAACTTTAATAATATATTAAAACCAGCGTGATGTGGGCGCGCATGGAGTCGTATATCAACATGGACAGAGCTGCGTGAAAAAAGCCACCCGGCCTCTTCGCGTAAACTTAAACTTACCTTAACCACTCGCTCATCTTTTCTTCATCCATCCCTTCGAGTTAGCTTTTATGATGACGCCGGGTGGAAAGGTCTCTTTTGGCAAGGTCTTCCTTTTGAATATCACCATGGGTGGAAGTTTCTGGCCATTAGCATGGCAAGCTAGAACCACAGTGAAGGATGACTTCTCATTCCCTGTGGTGCGAATATTCACCGTACGTGCTCCCGTTGTATCCACAGTGCGGTTCACAGGAATATCAGTTGCTGTGAAATAGTAATCCGTGTGCGGATGGAGAGATTGCGTCTTTTCATGAACCGGATCCCTGACGCTTAGTAGGAGCCATTTTGTGGTCTTTACAGATGTAAACACACAAAGGAAATGAAACGTACAGTAATATCCGCGCTCTTTTTCTTCTTCTACGCGGGCGGGTGGTTGCTTACAGTAGAAGAAGCAGCGCTTCCTGTTCTATGGGGGCGGGTGCTTACCTTGGCGGTTGCTTGCGTAGAAGAAGAAGCGCTTCCTGTTCTACCGGGAAAAAAGATGGCGGCTGTTTACCGTAGTTACGAGACCGAAACTTTATGAAAATGAATCTTAATATTAATCCATATATAAAGCGCACCGGGTTATAAGGCGCACTGTCAGCTTTTGAGAAAATTTGTGGTTTTTAGGTGCGCCTTATAGTGCGGAAAATACGGTAGGTTGGATATAATGATTCAATAAGAGAACAATCAAGAGTAAGAGTGGTCAAAAAGGCGAAGAACCCTGATCTAACCCCCTTCTTTCATCTACGCTCAGTTATTTGATCAGGAAACTTCAGGGACGACTCCTAGGGGAAATGCATCCATCATCCAGTTGGATGCATAAATATTCATCCATCTTATTTTGCTGCTTCTTCCTGACCTGATTGCACGTCGTTTTTTTGTTAATGCTCTTCACTAGTAATTAATGACATTATTAAATATGTTTAATCAATGCACTTGACTAATAATTAATACCATTATTAAATGTTTAATCAATGCACTTGACTAGTAATTAATGACATTATTAAATATGTTTCATCAATGCACCTCACTAATAATGACATTATTACATATGTTTAATCAATGCACTTGACTAATAATTAATGACATTATTAAATATGTTTAATCAATGCACCTGACTAATAATTAATGACATTATTAAATATGTTTAATCAATGCACCTGACTAATAATTAATGACATTATTAAATATGTTTAATCAATGCACTTGACTAGTAATTAATGACATTAAATATGTTTAATCAATGCACTTGACTAATAATTAATGACATTATTAAATATGTTTAATCAATGCACCTGACTAGTAATTAATGACATTATTAAATATGTTTAATCAATGCACTTGACTAGTAATTAATGACATTATTACATATGTTTAATCAATGCACCTGACTAATAATTAATGACATTATTAAATATGTTTCATCAATGCACCTGACTAATAATTAATGACATGAAGGAGAATGTCATTAAGTACTAGTGAGGTGCATTGATGAACAATATATAATAATAATAATGAAATCCTCATGCACGTGTCCTTCTACAGAGACTGAACTTCTGGAGGAGGAGAATGCCATCACTCAGGGAGGCGGAGACTCCGGGAAGGCGGGCGGGCTGCTGCGGCGAAGGAGGCGGACCCTCAGTCGGACCTTGCTGCAACACATGAAGCCCAACAAACCTGACCAGCACAGTGATGGTAACTTATTATTATTATTGTACATCTCTATGTATAGTTATTATTAATACTGTAGTATTGTACATGTGTATGTATAGTTATTAATAATAGTGATATTATTGTACATGTGTACGTATAGTTATTAATAATAGTGCTCAAGACTGATATTATTGTACATGTGTGTATAGTTATTAATAATAGTGCTTAATACTGATATTATTGAACATGTGTATGTATCGTTATTAATAATACTGATATTATTGAACATGTGTATGTATCGTTATTAATAATACTGATATTATTGTACATGTGTATGTATAGTTATTAATAATGGTGCTTAATACTGATATTATTGAACATGTGTACGTATAGTTATTAATAATAGTTCTTAATACTGATATTATTGTACATCAGTATCGTTATTAACACTGATATTATTGTACATGTGTATGTATAGTTATTAATAATAGTGCTTGATACTGATATTATTGAACATGTGTATGTATAGTTATTAATAATAGTGCTTAATACTGATATTATTGTACATGTGTACGTACAGTTATTAATAATAGTGCTTAATACTGATATGATGTACATGTAGTGTTGGGACTAACGCGTTACTGTAACGCCGTTAGTTTCGGCAGTAACTTGTAATCTCACGCGTTATTTTTTATATTCAGTAACTCAGTTACCGTTACTACATGATGCGTTACTGCGTTATTTTACGTTACTTTTTATGTAGTATAAAGTGTGTTTTATCGGAGCGCTGCTGTGTCATCGTTCTGATTCTTCTTGTGTCACAAGCCGGAGAAGAGAGACATGCGCTCTGTGTGTGTCTGGGTGTGAGTGTGAATGTGAGTGTGGGGGGGGGGGGGGGGCTGGGGGCGTGTCTGATCATTGCGGAGCCAGAAGTCGAGTTTGTTAACATGGAGATATTTTCACTACTTTTCTTTTGTCGAGCACAAAGAAAATAACATTTTAGTTAAATGTAAATTGTGCTTTGGATCAAAGATGCCATCTACTGCCCAAAACAGCAATTCAAATCTGCTGAAACAGCTACATAAGCAACATGCTTCGACAAAGCTAGTAAAGAGAGACAGAGACTCCAATGACACTTCACCTCCACCACCACCATTTAAGGATTAACTCTGCCTCTGCTCATCATTCAGCACTGAAGGTACACACACTCTGTCAATCAATGTTCCCTCTAATTGTTCATGTGTGTGAGCAAAGGCAAAAAGTCCCTGAGCATTGAGTGGAGTCCATGTGAGCAACATCACACGTGCACACTGTGGCTACACCAGCAGCACACCTGGCCCAAACCTCACTAAATAACAACTTACATCTCCATCCATCCATCCATTTTCTACCGCTTGTCCCTTTCGGGGTTCCTGGAGCCTATCTCAGCTGCATTCGGGCGGAAGGCTGGGTACACCCTGGACAAGTCCCCATCCATCGCAGGGCCAACACAGATAGACAGACAATATTCTCTTATTATTAGAATCAAATGACAGCAGTCATTTCCATTTCTAATAGAAGTGTTTAGGCCCACTTACAATGACAATAACAACAAATATTGTTTTTCATGAACTGTGTACTTGTATTGTTTGTCTGGGTGGAGGTCCTGCTTTGGAGATAATGTGTACCCCTTTCAGACATTGCATTTAGTTCCCATTAAAACATTCACATGTTGCACAATGAGATGTAAGCAGGGGATCATGTGTACATTCCTGCAACTTCCTGTTTGTAAAAAATATATTTTTATTAGTATTTATTTAATATACTAACAGCATTTAATGATTAATATTTATAAATGAAGATTCCTAATAAATGACATTCGAATAAGCACACATTTGATTGGTAAATCATAGAGTAACGACCTGGAATGACACTTTATGTGTGGTGTTGGAGTTGTCCGACTTTTTGTGTGTCTGTAAAGGCATCACTGGCTAAGTGCCATATGTGCATGTGTTGGCGCAAGTGAGAAAGAGCGAGCGGCTGCTGTTGATATAACAGTGATGTGTTTATGGCCGACAATAAAGAGTTTTGCTCAGTAAAGTGATGGATGGAATTCATGTCCTCAAAGCGTCTCGACAGACGTATTATTATATTTGAACAATGATGACGAAAACGCTTTTCTCTGTCGTGTCGAAAAATGTTATGCGTTTATTTTTTTAATTGATTTTGTGCGTGGCATAGATTTGCCGTGCGCAGAGGACGCTTGAGCAGTGTGCAATTGCACAGGCGCGCTCCTTAGAGGGAACGTTGCTGTCAATTCTCTTATATACTCTTTCATTCTAGACTTCTAGAGTGTTTGATTATCACATCACTCTAAATGTATAGACTATAAAGTTGACAAACATAAAGAGGGATCCTAGTGGGCCAGGCCAATCTTTCCTTAGCTCTAAACTAAAACTGGGGAAATGTGTAGAGTGTTCTGGGCTTCAGACATGATTTTGTGTCAGAATTACTTGAGGAAAAAATGCCTGGTTAGGCTTTGTGTATGTAGTGTGTATGTAGTGTGTATGTAGTGTGTATGTAGTGTGTATGTAGTGTGTGCCTTTCTTGCTTTACAGCTATGTTGTTATTATGCTGTTTGTTACTTATGTTGCAGCTATTTACAATAGTTTGTCAATTTGCTCTGGCCAGAAACAAATTGGCCTTTGTAACATATCTTTGTCTTTGTGTGTTGTATGTAGAGCACATTGTTTGTGTGTTGTATGTAGAGCACATTGTTTGTGTGTTGTATGTAGAGCACATTGCTTAGCAGAGTTGAGTGATGCAAATATATGTCAAGTTGATGAACAGATTGTATTATTGTCCAGTGCAATAACAGTACTGACATGAAGGCTAAAAGGGCATTAATGGGAGCTTTAAAAAAAAAAAGAAGAAAAAAAGAAGTAACTAAATAGTTACTTTTCACAGTAACGCATTACTTTTTGGTGTAAGTAACTGAGTTAGTAACTGAGTTACTTTTGAAATGAAGTAACTAGTTACTGGTTTTCAGTAACTAACCCAACACTGTGTACATGTGTATGTATAGTTATTAATAATACTGATATTATTGAACATGTGTATGTAGTTATTAATAATACTGATATTGAACATGTGTATGTATCGTTATTAATAATAGTGCTTAATACTGATATTATTGAACATGTGTATGTATAGTTATTAATAATAGTGCTTAATACTGATATTTTTGTACATGTGTATGTATAGTTATTAATAATACTGATATTATTGAACATGTGTATGTATAGTTATTAATAATACTGATATTATTGTACATGTGTACGTATAGTTATTATTAATAGTGCTTAATACTGAAATTATTGTACATGTGTATGTATAGTTATTAATAATACTGATATTATTGAACATGTGTATGTATAGTTATTAATAATAGTGCTTAATACTGATATTATTGAACATGTGTATGTATATTCGGGTTGTACGGTATACTGGTATTAGTATAGTACCGCGATACTGATGAATCATATTCGGTACTATACCACCTCTGAAAAGTACCGCTCCCCCACCCCCGTCGTCATCACGTGGTGACATTGCTGGTTTTAGGAGCAGAGGAGCATGTTGGGCAGCGCACACACACAGAGTACTTACAAGCAGACACAGTGTGTAGACAGAAAAGGGAGAATGGACGCATTTTGGTGTAAAAAGTCAAGATAAAGGTGAAGTTATAACACTGAAACACCCTCAGGAAGAGCTGCTTTAACACATGGCTAACATCCATCCACAGTGTTTTAGCTACTTCTAAATCACTAATCCTGGCCTCCATGGCGACATATAAAGTAAGTTTCTTACAAGTATTATTATCACTGGAGGATGAGGAATAACTAAACATGCTTCACTACACACCGTAGCTCACCAGCGTCAAAATGTAAACAAACGCCATGATCTACACCTGACATCCATTGTAATGATACCAAGTACAATAGTGTATGTAGTCGATACTACTATGATTATGATATTTTTTGGCATCACAACATCTTTCGTTTAAAAATAATGTATATTATGTTTATAAAGTCAGGTGATATGTCCCTGGACACATGAGGACTTTGAAAATGACCAATATATGATCCTGTAAATACTTGGTATCAGATTCATACCTAAATGTGTGGTATCATCCAAAACTAATGTCAAGTATCAAAGAAGAGAAGAATAAGTGATTATTACATTATAACAGAAGTGTAGATAGAACATGTAAAAAGAGAAAATAAGCAGATATTAACAGTAAATGAACAAGTAGATTAATAATCCATTTTTACAGTTTGTCCCTCATAAAGTGTACAAAATAATAGGTGTATAAATGACACAATATGTTACTGCATAGACTAATTAGGAGTCTTTGTTTGTTTACTTACTACTAAAAGACAAGTTGTCTAGAATGTGCAACATTTTATTTAAGGACAATAATAAACATATGTTTCATGTACACTAACATTTGTTGTTACAATAAAGACAATAATGACATTTTTTGTGGTGCCCTTTATTTTGAAAAGTATTGAAATAATTTTGGTACCGGTACCAAAATATTGGTATCGGTACAAGACTAATGTATAGTTATTAATAATAGTGCTTAATACTGATATTATTGTACATGTGTATGTATCATTATTAATAATAGTGCTTAATACTGATATTATTGTACATGTGTATGTATAGTTATTAATAATAGTGCTTAATACTGATATTATTGTACATGTGTATGTATCGTTATTAATAATACTGATAATATACTTGTGTATGTATCGTTATTAATAATACTGATATTGTACATGTGTATGTATCGTTATTAATAATACTGATAATATACTTGTGTATGTATCGTTATTAATAATACTGATATTGTACATGTGTATGTATCGTTATTAATAATACTGATAATATACTTGTGTATGTATCGTTATTAATAATACTGATATTGTACATGTGTATGTATCATTAATAATACTGATATTGTACATGTGTATGTTTCTTTATAATAATACTGATATTGTACATGTGGATGTATTGTTATTAATAATACTGATATTGTACATGTGGATGTATCGTTATTAATAATACTGATATTGTACATGTGGATGTATCGTTATTAATAATACTGATATTGTACATGTGGATGTATCGTTATTAATAATACTGATATTGTACATGTGGATGTATCGTTTTTAATAATACTGATATTGTACATGTGGATGTATCGTTATTAATAATACTGATATTGTACATGTGGATGTATCGTTGTTAATAATACTGATATTGTACATGTGTATGTATCGTTATTAATAATACTGATATTGTACATGTGTATGTATCATTATTAATAATACTGATATTGTACATGTGTATGTATAGTTATTAATAATACTGATATTGTACATGTGGATGTATCGTTATTAATAATACTGATATTGTACATGTGTATGTATAGTTATTAATAATACTGATATTGTACATGTGGATGTATAGTTATTAATAATACTGATATTGTACATGTGTATGTATAGTTATTAATAATACTGATATTGTACATGTGGATGTATAGTTATTAATAATACTGATATTGTACATGTGGATGTATAGTTATTAATAATACTGATATTGTACATGTGGATGTATCGTTATTAATAATACTGATATTGTACATGTGTATGTATCGTTATTAATAATACTGATATTGTACATGTGTATGTATAGTTATTAATAATACTGATATTGTACATGTGGATGTATCGTTATTAATAATACTGATATTGTACATGTGGATGTATCGTTATTAATAATACTGATATTGTACATGTGGATGTATAGTTATTAATAATACTGATATTGTACATGTGGATGTATCGTTATTAATAATACTGATATTGTACATGTGGATGTATAGTTATTAATAATACTGATATTGTACATGTGGATGTATCGTTATTAATAATACTGATATTGTACATGTGGATGTATCGTTATTAATAATACTGATATTGTACATGTGTATGTATAGTTATTAATAATACTGATATTGTACATGTGTATGTATCGTTATTAATAATAGTGATATTGTACATGTGTATGTATAGTTATTAATAATAGTGCTTATATAGCTCATTATTATTGTGCTTAAAGTTAGCATGATTCATATTTTCCTATTTTGAATGATGCAAACGTGTGATGTTACGACAACACACTTCAGACAACACACACTTGTGTGAGTGTCAGGTTATAGTAACTCCAAGTGTGAGTGTTGTTCATGTATTGTGTTGTGTGTCTGTTGTGTGTCAGGTTGTAGCAACTCCAAGTGTGAGTGTTGTTCATGTATTGTGTTGTGTGTCTGTTGTGTGTCAGGTTGTAGTAACTCCAAGTGTGAGTGTTGTTCATGTATTGTGTTGTGTGTTATGTTGTAGCAACTCCAAGTGTGAGCGTTGTTTATGTAGTGTGTTGTGTGTCTGTTGTGTGTCAGGTTGCAGCAACTCCAAGTGTGAATGTTGTTCATGTAGTGTGTTGTGTGTCTATTGTGTGTCAGGTTGCAGCAACTCCAAGTGTGAATGTTGTTCATGTAGTGTGTTGTGTGTCTATTGTGTGTCAGGTTGTAGCAACTCCAAGTGTGAATGTTGTTCATGTAGTGTGTTGTGTGTCTATTGTGTGTCAGGTTGTAGCAACTCCAAGTGTGAGTGTTGTTGATGTAGTGTGTTGTGTGTCTATTGTGTGTCAGGTTGTAGCAACTCCAAGTGTGAGTGTTGTTGATGTGTTGTGTTGTGTGTCAGGTTGTAGCAACTCCAAGTGTGAGTGTTGTTCATGTAGTGTGTTGTGTGTCTATTGTGTGTCAGGTTGTAGCAACTCCAAGTGTGAGTGTTGTTGATGTGTTGTGTTGTGTGTCAGGTTGTAGCAACTCCAAGTGTGAGTGTTGTTCATGTAGTGTGTTGTGTGTCTATTGTGTGTCAGGTTGTAGCAACTCCAAGTGTGAGTGTTGTTGATGTGTTGTTTTGTGTCAGGTTGCAGCAACTCCAAGTGTGAATGTTGTTCATGTAGTGTGTTGTGTGTCTATTGTGTGTCAGGTTGTAGCAACTCCAAGTGTGAGTGTTGTTGATGTGTTGTGTTGTGTGTCAGGTTGTAGCAACTCCAAGTGTGAGTGTTGTTGATGTAGTGTGTTGTGTGTCTATTGTGTGTCAGGTTGTAGCAACTCCAAGTGTGAGTGTTGTTGATGCATTGTGTTGTGTGTCAGGTTGTAGCAGCTCCAAGTGTGAGTGTTGTTGATGTGTTGTGTTGTGTGTCTATTGTGTGTCAGGTTGTAGCAACTCCAAGTGTGAGTGTTGTTGATGTGTTGTGTTGTGTGTCTATTGTGTGTCAGGTTGTAGCAACTCCAAGTGTGAGTGTTGTTGATGTAGTGTGTTGTGTGTCTGTGTGTCAGGATGTAGCAACTCCAAGTGTGAGTGTTGTTGATGTAGTGTGTTGTGTGTCTGTGTGTCAGGATGTAGCAACTCCAAGTGTGAGTGTTGTTCATGTATTGTTGTGTCAGGTTGCAGCAACTCCAAGTGTGAGTGTTGTTGATGTAGTGTGTTGTGTGTCTGTTGTGTGTCAGGATGTAGCAACTCCAAGTGTGAGTGTTGTTGATGCATTGTGTTGTGTGTCAGGTTGTAGCAGCTCCAAGTGTGAGTGTTGTTGATGTGTTGTGTTGTGTGTCAGGTTGTAGCAACTCCAAGTGTGAGTGTTGTTGATGTAGTGTGTTGTGTGTCTGTTGTGTGTCAGGTTGTAGCAGCTCCAAGTGTGAGTGTTGTTGATGTGTTGTGTTGTGTGTCAGGTTGTAGCAACTCCAAGTGTGAGTGTTGTTGATGTGTTGTGTTGTGTGTCAGGTTGTAGCAACTCCAAGTGTGAGTGTTGTTGATGTGTTGTGTTGTGTGTCAGGTTGTAGCAACTCCAAGTGTGAGTGTTGTTGATGTATTGTGTTGTGTGTCTGTTGTGTGTCAGGTTGTAGCAGCTCCAAGTGTGAGTGTTGTTGATGTATTGTGTTGTGTGTCATGTTGTAGCAGCTCCAAGTGTGAGTGTTGTTGATGCATTGTGTTGTGTGTCAGGTTGTAGCAGCTCCAAGTGTGAGTGTTGTTGATGTATTGTGTTGTGTGTCAGGCGGCGTGCAGACCAGCAGCCCTGCAAGATGGAACCTGCCCAGCATGGTGGCTGCCATGAGTGTCATGTAAGACGTGATTGTGTTGGAGACGCACAACCTTTGACACAATAAAAGTCATGTGTGTGCTTGCAGATTGCTGATTGTGACTCTGCTCAACGTGGCTTTGTTCTACAAGTTGTGGGCCATGGAGGACGTCGCCCAGCGCATCTACCTGACCACTAAACATCGCCTCAGGGACAGGTGTGTCTCTTACCTGCATGCAATACTACATCATTACCATATTACCTTACCCTCATCTACCTGACCACTAAACATCGCCTGAGGGACAGGTGTGTCTCTTACCTGCATGCAATACTACATCCTTACCATATTATTCTGCTATTAAAGTCAACACAATATGATATTAAAGTCAACACAATATGATATTATTGTGGTAATAAGGTCAACACAATATGATATTATTGTGCTATTAAGGTCAACACAATATGATATTATTGTGCTATTAAGGTCAACACAATATGATATTATTGTGGTAATAAGGTCAACACAATATGATATTATTGTGCTATTAAGGTCAACACAATATGATATTATTGTGCTATTAAGGTCAACACAATATGATATTATTGTGCTATTAAGGTCAACACAATATGATATTATTGTGCTATTAAGGTCAACACAATATGATATTATTGTGCTATTAAGGTCAACACAATATTCTTAAGTGCTCCTTATTGTTTATTGAATGGATCCTTATTAAAGCGTCTTTATTGATCCTTGCCTCCTGTCTGACATTATTTATTGATCCTTGCCTCTTGTCTGACATTATTTATTGATCCTTGCCTCCTGTCTGACATTATTTATTGATCCTTGCCTCCTGTCTGACATTATTTATTGATCCTTGCCTCCTGTCTGACATTATTTATTGATCTTTGCCTCCTGTCTGACATTTATTGATCCTTGCCTCCTGTCTGACATTATTTATTGATCATTGCCTCCTGTCTGACATTATTTATTGATCCTTGCCTCCTGTCTGACATTTATTGATCCTTGCCTCCTGTCTGACAGCGCCGTGCCCGAGTCCACTTCAAGACCAGGTCCTGCCTTCATGACCGGAGAGGAAGCGCAGCTCCTCAAAAGCGTGCTGCAGAACTCCATCAAGCTTCTAGAACAGGTAGGTGGCGCTGTTGAGGAATTAGTGGATGTTCCTGCAGACGTGCGATGGCGTGTGGATGACAAGACAATGTTTGAACTTTAGTGAACCATGGCTTTCTATTTCTTTCCCAGCTGCGCACTTCTCTCATATTGCTGCAGCACAACTTTGCCAATCAAACCAGGCAGTGACACTACCCCCCAACCCCCACCCCCCTCGCTCCGCTGCCTGTTGACAAAGTGCCATGTCGTTGCCACGGTGACGCATGCTAGTTTTTAATGCTGCAGACTGAACTCTTAACAATCACCTGGGCCATAGTTGCAAATGTAAATATGTTATTTTGTCTCTCATGGCCAGAAAGTCAATCATTATTTCAAATGTTTGTTTACAAGTTTGCACATTTTAATTTTTGCACAAGGGCTTTGATGTGGACCACGCTCTGTTTTAGATCAATTTGAATTCCTTGGATTAAATCGCATGATTTGCAACCAATGTTGAGAAGGTGTTTTTCTTTGGGCAGAAATGTTGAGAATGTGTTTTCTTGACATTTACTTTGACAAAATAAAAGTCATTTCTCTTTTATTAGATATTCCAAAAGGCAATAAAAACACATTTGTTTGATTTAGTGTTAACACAATGTTGATATCTCCAACTGCAGGTTTATTCAATCATTATTTCTGCTACTTTGGCAAAAAGACTTTAGTGTTTATTGACTAAAGATATGCTGTCATGTTTGAATTTGTTGTGAAATGAACAGTTATTAAACATTATTTCTCTCTTTGGTGAGCGATTCCAAATCCTCTTGTTAGCTGAAGAGTTCCTGTCCTAAAGTCTACATCCAGTATGTGCTATAGAATGAGGACTTACAGCAGGCATGTTTAACTGAGGGCCACGTCACAGTTACTGTATGGGGGCCCTCAGTAAACATATACATATATTCATACATATCAGTGCGTTCCCAAGTGATGACTTCAATGATGACCTCTCAAAATAGCAAAAAGCATCATTGATGTCACCACATGACCATTGCTGGAGAAATACTATACAGAAACACATTTACTGTCAATTGAAACACATCAACAGTGTACAAAATACTATACAGAAACACATTTACTGTTGCATTGAACCCATCAACAGTGTACAAATTGGGTTATTTTCTGGCGCATTTAAAAATCAATAAACCTGCATCAGCAATTAAAACATATCTTATGTGGTACTGTCAAAATTTAAATTGCAAAAAACATTATAAACGTGGAAAAATATAGAAATAAAATATTTGAACTCACATTTTGTAGCACCAATTCGACACCGTATAAGCCAGTGGTACCGCTCGTCGTCGGCTGATTGGAGTGGAAATGGCGGGCATTTCCCCATTTCATCGGCAACATGGCCTCACAAGATGTAGTTTCTCTTTAAATATCCTTCTTGAAATTGGCCTTGCAAATATATACGTATGTTGTCTTGTCTCATCATAAAAGATGCAGACGGCTGAGTTCTTAAAAGTTTACTCCACAGCGTGCTCATCAATAACATCCCGCTGCCGGCATAACTGCATGCTCTTCACTACTGTGGCATGCTGGGTAATGGAGTTCTTATGTTACCTAGCTCATAACATCACAATATATATCTGCCACCTAATCAACGTTTTGTTCTCCTCCTTTGTGTTTCAACACTTCCTGCTTCCTGCTAAGTTGCAACTTGTGATTGGATACTCACTTTGGAGTGACAAGTGAGTATCCAATCACAACATCAGGCTACTTAGAGAGGCTACTGTCAACAACTTGTGATCTGATTGGCTATCGCAACTGTCTATCAACTGTGTGTGTTCTCAAATTCATCCGCTAATGGTCCCGGTGAGTATCCAATCACAAGATGTGTCAATGTCACGTTCAACGTGAGGCCAGCTAGAAGGCCTTACTGACAACTCGTGATCTGATTGGCTATCGCAACTGTCTATCAACTGTATGTGTTCTCAAATTCATCCGCTAATGGTCCCGGTGAGTATCCAATCACAAGATGTGTCAATGTCACGTTCAACGTGAGGCCAGCTAGAAGGCCTTACTGACAACTCGTGATCTGATTGGCTATCGCAACTGTCTATCAACTGTATGTGTCCGTTCACTTCGAGTGCATTGTTGATTCTGAAGGCCCCGGGCAGATTTGGTACAGCATGGCAACATAAGCTAGCTGAATTCTGATTGGACAAAAAGTTGAAGTAAAAACAACAGTGCTGGAAGGAGCAGAAAATGAATACTTGTACATAGTCAATTCAAAAATTGTTACGGCGCACACGCGCTCCGTGCTTCCTTCTTCTGCGGGAGCGCTCAGAAGCTCCGCTGTGAGCACCAAAGACGCGCCCACACTCCGCCGCAGCCGCACCCAACGCACCTGGCTTTGATGAGGGACCTTCCACGCTGACTCATCGTCGTCAGAACGTAGCTCTGCTCGCAGTAAGCTTCACGTCTCTGACTGCCCTCTTGCTCTGGCTTATTTGCCTGTTTCCTTGTGCCTCATTTCCTGATCCCAGTGTTGTCTCTCGTTTCCCGTGTCTCAGCCTCGCTGTGTACCTCCGCTGCCATATTTCCCTCCCGGACTCTGCTTGCTCTCCCCGATCCTTGACCCGGTTTTGGACTACCGGATTTCGCCCTCCTGCCCTCGACCCCCGCTCGGACCTTGAACCTCCTCTTGGATCATTCCCTTTGGACTTGGACGCTTATCATTCAACAAACCTTACGGTATTCATATGGTAAATTTCCACACATAGTCTCTCATGCAAACACATAGTAGCATACACTCATCAAGCACTCAATAAACCTGTTGAGCTTGATATTCTGTTGTCGTGCCGTCTCCTTCCCCAGTTCGACATAACAGTATGTTCCGACCAAGATGGAACCAGACGGCACCCCTAAGTCTTCGCCCGGACCTGTGGCTCGGACTTCCCCCAGTACAGACTTGTCCACAATCCAGTCTGTCCTCCAACAACACCAGCTCCGTTTTTCCACCCTAGAGGACAAATTGGACGTTGCATTCGCCAGCCTGTTGTCCAGACTCGACAACCTCAGCACCGGTCAGGTGACACCACCAACACCTGTCATTAGCACACCCAATACACTCGCCACCGAGGGAGCTACACCCCACCGGGAACCAAAGATAGCAAGCCCTAAATATTTTGAGGGAAGTTTCGAACACTGTCGCAGCTTATTGGTTCAATGCGAGTTCATTTTTCTACACCAACCTTCCCGATATGCTAATGACGGTGCTAAAATTGCCTTTATATTTTCCCTACTATCGGGACCTGCACTGAAGTGGGCCACGTCTGCTCTCAGTATGGATTCAGGGCTTAACGCCAATTTTGCTGCTTTCGGCAAGGAATTTTTGGCGGTATTCGACCATCCTGTTGATGGTGGAGACGCCGCTTCCAGACTCCATTCCATGCGACAGGGCCCCCGATCTGTGGCTACTTATACTTTGGAGTTTAGAACCCTGGCGGCAGAGAGTGGATGGGACGACAAGGCACTTCAGAGCGCTTATTGAAGAGGACTTAATGACTCTATTAAGGACGGTTTGTTGCGGGTTAGACCTTCTAACTGTCAAGACCTCATTGAGTTAGCCCTACTATTCGACCAACGACTTATGGAACGTGAGGCGGAGAGGAAGAGCGACTATGGCAGCACAGCATCTGCAAGAGTCTCTGGATATACCAACCGTCCCCTCACCAGAAGTTCTGGCACCGTAAGACCGGTTCTAACCACACCTCAAGAACCCATGCAAATTGGCAGGTCCCAACTATCCTTTGAGGAACGAGGACAGAGATTCCAACTTCGACTCTGTCTATACTGTGGCCGGGCAGATCATCAGATACGCGACTGCACTTTTCGGCCAAAAGATTGGGCTCACCAGTCAAGGGGATCCTGGTGAGCCATACAACTGTCCCCACAACTCCCTCCAGGAGGAACCCCAGTATTCTGTTCCCCGCAAGCTTGACTTGGGAAGCTAGGACGTTGTTCATGGACGCATACCTGGACTCCGGAGCCGCCGAAAGTTTCATGGACTTAAGGTACGCCCAAAAGAAGTTTATTCCATTAATACCTTTAGAAATGTTTGTCTCCGCCCAGGCTCTAGGTGGCCATCCTTTGGGCCCTATCAAATACCGCACTAAACCTTTGTCTCTTACCCTTTCTGGTAACCACACAGAGATCATCAGCTTCTGGGTTTTGGACGCTCCAGTAGCCACCCTCGTCCTAGGCCGATCTTGGCTCGTTCAACATCATCCTCACATCTCTTGGGCTACTGGCAAGATTCTGGCTTGGAGTAACCACTGCCATGCTCATTGTCTCAAGTCTGCAGTAGTTCATTCCGAAAGTCCGAGACCAGCGTCACCTCCGGTGGACCTCTCCCGAGTCCCCAAAGTTTACCACGATTTAGCCGCCGTATTCAGTAAGGAACAAGCTTTGTCTCTTCCACCTCACAGACCTTGCGACTGCACAATCGACCTCATCCCTAATGCAGCTCTCCCTTGCAGTCGATTGTATAACTTGTCTCTCCCTGAAAAACAAGCGATGAAGGATTACATCTCCGAGTCCCTTGCTTCTGGAATCATCAGACCATCTAAGTCACCTGTAGCTGCCAGATTTTTCTGTTTGCAAGAAGGATGGGTCACTTCGTCCCTGCATAGCCTACCGTCAACTGAACTGTATCACCATTAAGAACAAATACCCTCTACCTCTGCTTAATTCATCCTTTGAACTTCTCACTCCTGCCACCATCTTCTCCAAGTTAGATCTTCGTAATGCGTATCATTTGGTCCGCATCAGGGAGGGAGACGAGTGGAAGACAGCATTTAACACTCACCTGGGCCACTTTGAGTATAAAGTTATGCCTTTTGGACTGACCAATGCTCCCGCTGTTTTTCAGGCCCTTGTCAATGACATTCTTAGAGATATGATTGATCGATTTGTGGTGGTCTACCTGGATGACATACACATTTTTTCCAAGAACCCTCAGGAGCACCAGCACCACGTCCATCTCGTCCTTCAACAATTACTGGAGAACCGCCTATTTGTCAAAGCTGAAAAATGTGAGTTTCATTCCTCTTCAGTTGAGTTTCTCGGTTTTGTCATTGAAAAGGGACATATCAAGGCTGACCCCAAGAAGGTGAAGGCGGTGGTGGAATGGCCTCAACCCTATACCCGTACCGAATTATGTCGTTTTCTGGGATTCACTGGATTCTACAGACGATTTATCAAAGATATCAGTAAATTGGCCGCACCCCTTCATGCACTTACATCAACCAGCAGACCTTTTCAGTGGAACCGGGAAGCAGGTATGGCATTTTGGTGCCTGAAGAGGAGCTTCGTCTCAGCACCCATCCTGGTGTACCCGGATCAAGACTGAATTTCTGTCTATGTTGGGACAGACAACAAAGTGAAATGTGTGATGCACTACTTCATGGAAAGAAGGAATATATTTAGTGGGAAAAGTCAAAGTAGTTTGACACATTTATTTGCAAGCTTTCGTGGGCCACATAAAATGATCCCAGGAGTCACAAGACATTGATACAATGTTGATTATACATACATGTCCTTAACATCCACTTGAAAACAACGTTGCAAAATAGTTGTATTTTTACATTGATACAATGTTGACTAGATGTACATGTCCTTAACATTCACTTGAAAACAACGTTGCAAAATAATTGTATTTTCACATTATCATGTAGAAAGTTGGAACGCAAATGGCGCGCGACTAAGCTTGAGGTTTTCCATCAAGCGTGGAGTGATAGTTTAATATCTTATAAACGCATGCTTACCTTAGCTAAAGCTAAATATTACTCAAATCTCATCCGCCTCAACAAAAACGACCCTAAATTTTTGTTTAGTACAGTAGCATCGCTAACCCAACAAGGGACTCCTCCCAATAGCTCCACCCACTCGGCAGATGACTTTATGAATTTCTTTAATAAGAAAATTGAACTCATTAGAAAGGAGATTAAAGACAACGCATCCCAGCTACAACTGGGTTCTATGAACACAGATACAACTGTATCTACGACGGATACTGCAATACAAAATAGTCTCTCTCTTTTTGATGGAATAACAAAGGAACTATTACGGCGTGTAAATGGGATAAAACAAACAACATGTTTACTTGACCCACTTCCTGGGAAACTTATCAAGGAGCTTTTTATATTATTAGGTCCATCAGTGCTAAATATTATAAACTTATCACTTTCCTCTGGCACTGTTCCCCTAGCATTCAAGAAAGCGGTTATTCATCCTCTGCTCAAAAGACCTAACCTCCATCCTGACCTCATGGTAAACTACCGACCGGTGTCCCACCTTCCCTTTATTTTGAAAATCCTTGAAAAAATTGTTGCACAGCAGCTAAATGAACACTTAGTGTCTAACAATCTCTGTGAACCTTTTCAATCCGGTTTCAGGGCAAATCACTCTACGGAGACAGCCCTCGCAAAAATGACTAATGATCTACTGCTAACCATGGATGTCATCTATGTTGCTGCTTCTTCATCTTAGCGCTGCTTTCCATAATATTTTATTAGAGCGTATCAAAACACGTATTGGTATGTCAGACTTAGCCTTGTCGTGGTTTAACTCTTATCTTACTGACAGGATGCAATGCGTCTCCCATAATAATGTGACCTCGGACTATGTTAAGGTAACGTGCGGAGTTCCTCAGGGTTCGGTTCTTGGCCCTGCACTCTTTAGTATTTACATGCTGCCGCTAGGTGACATCATACGTGTTAGCTTTCATTGTTATGCTGATGACAGCCAACTCTACATGCCCCTAAAGCTGACCAACACGCCGGATTGTAGTCAGCTGGAGGCGTGTCTTAATGAAATTAAACAATGGATGTCCGCTAACTTCTTGCAACTCAACGCCAAGAAAACGGAAATGCTGATTATCGGTCCTGCTAAACACCGACATTTATTTAATAATACCACCTTAACATTTGACAACCAAACAATTACACAAGGCGAATCAGTAAAGAATCTGAAGAATTATCTTCCACCCAACTCTCTCCTTTGAATCACACATTAAGAGTGTTACTAAAACAACTCTCTCCTTTGAGTCACACATTAAGAGTGTTACTAAAACAACTCTCTCCTTTGAGTCACACATTAAGAGTGTTACTAAAACAACTCTCTCCTTTGAGTCACACATTAAGAGTGTTACTAAAACAACTCTCTCCTTTGAGTCACACATTAAGAGTGTTACTAAAACAACTCTCTCCTTTGAGTCACACATTAAGAGTGTTACTAAAACAACTCTCTCCTTTGAGTCACACATTAAGAGTGTTACTAAAACAACTCTCTCCTTTGAGTCACACATTAAGAGTGTTACTAAAACAACTCTCTCCTTTGAGTCACACATTAAGAGTGTTACTAAAACAACTCTCTCCTTTGAGTCACACATTAAGAGTGTTACTAAAACAACTCTCTCCTTTGAGTCACACAATAAGAGTGTTACTAAAACAACTCTCTCCTTTGACTCACACATTAAGAGTTACTAAAACGGCCTTCTTTCATATCCGTAATATCGCTAAAATTCGCTCTATTTTATCCACTAGCGACGCTGAGATCATTATTCATGCGTTCGTTACGTCTCGTCTCGACTACTGTAACATATTATTTTGGGGTCTCCCTATGTCTAGCATTAAAAGATTACAATTGGTACAAAATGTGGCTGCTAGACTTTTGACAAGAACAAGTAAGTTTGATCATATTACGCCTATACTGTATATACCTATATATATATATATATATATATATATATATATATATATATATATACTGGCTCACCTGCACTGGCTTCCTGTGCACTTAAGATGTGACTTTAAGGTTTTACTACTTACGTATAAAATACTATAAGGTCTAGCTCCGTCCTATCTTGTCGATTGCATTGTACCATATGTCCCGGCAAGAAATCTGCCTTCGAAGAACTCCGGCTTATTAGTGATTCCCAGAGCCCAAAAATCGTCTGCGGGCTATAGAGCGTTTTCTATTGGGGCTCCAGTACTATGGAATGCCCTCCCGGTAACAGTTAGAGATGCTACCTCAGTAGAAGCATTTAAGTCCCATCTTAAAACTCATTTGTATACTCTGGCCTTTAAATAGACCCCCTTTTTATACCAGTTGATCTGCCGTTTCTTTTCTCCTCTGCTCCCCTCTCCCTTGTGGAGGGGGGGGGGACACAGTCCAGAGTCGGGACCCGGGGTGGACCGCTCGCCTGTGCATCGGTTGGGAACATCTCTGCGCTGCTGACCCGTCTCCGCTCAGGATGGTTTCCTGCTGGCCCCACTATGGACTGGACTCTTACTATTATGTTGGATCCACTATGGACTGGACTCTCACAATATTATGTCAGACCCACTCGACATCCATTGCTTTCGGTCTCCCCTAGAGGGGGGGGGGGTTACCCACATATGCGGTCCTCTCCAAGGTTTCTCATAGTCATTCACATCGACGTCCCACTGGGGTGAGTTTTTCCCTTGCCCTTATGTGGGCTCTGTACCGAGGATGTGGTTGTGGCTTGTGCAGCCCTTTGAGACACTTGTGATTCAGGGCTATATAAATAAACATTGATTGATTGATTGACATTGATACAACATTTGTGTCGTAACGTGAATCCATGTTATTGGTTGGGAAATGATCAGATTTCAAAGGTCAAATCAAGTTTAGAACCCGAAGTTGTTTAAACGTTGTCAAAAAGCATGTTGTTTCAACGATGTGTTTGACTTGCTCAACGTCAGGACTTAATTCCACAAGTTTACAAGCTTGTTTCAATGTCTTGTGCCTGCTTTAATGAACGTCATGTCTGCACACTTCTCATGAACTCGGTTGTCTCCTTAAAGGTGGTCTAATTGGCACTATTTTTACATTTATTGTGTGAATGTTGTCTGTCTATCTGTGTTGGCCCTGTGATGAGGTGGCAACTTGTCCAGGTTGTACCCTGCCTTCCGCCCGATTGTAGCTGAGATAGGTTCCAGCGCCCCCCGTGACCTCGAAGGGAACAAGCGGTAGAAAATGGATGGATGGATGTCTGCACACTTCTCATTTACACGGTTGTCTCATTAAAGGCGGTCTAAAAAATGTTTTTAAAAAAGATTTACATTTGTGAAATACAAGTTTGACACCATAACTTTCATCTTTACATTCTGGCTTTCACTTTTTGCGTTTGGCCACAAAACACGTTTTTAGACTTAGACTTAAACTTAGAATTAGACTTCCTTTTTATTGTCATTCAAATTTGAACTTTACAGTACAGATAAGAACGACATTTCGTTGCATTAGCTCATGGTAGTGCAGGATAAAAAAACAATAAGGTGCATATATAAATAAATAAATAGGATACCGTACAGATAAATATATTGCACTTTTTCATATGCATCCAGGTTTATGGATGTATGTTTTTTTATTCCAGCGAGTTAATCCATTTTGGGGGGAGTTGAGGGGATAATTATGATGCGTTCGGCCTGAGGGAAGAAGCTGTTACAGAACCTGGAGGTTCTGCTTCGGAGGCTGCGGAACCTCTTTCTAGAGTCCATCAGTGAAAACAGTCCTTGGTGGGGGTGGGAGGAGTCTTTGCAGATTTTCTGAGCCCTGGTCAGGCAGCGGCTTTTTGCCATCTCCAGATTTTTGGTGATAAAAAGTATTTGTAGCGACGGTGTGTCATATTGACAAAAACATCAGAGGCCACTAAGGTGTAGTGCACCTGTACATTATGAAGCCACTAGGTAGCACGCTAGGATCATGTGTGTGGGTGACTGCTTACACATAGCGAAGAAGACGTATTTGGGAAGAATCAAATCGTTGTCCTACATAACAGGTTTTCATGAAAACTTACAACAATGAATCAACGATACAAAGTAGAATATTATTTATATATAATATATGATAATATAAGATATATATGCCAAACATGTATAGAATGACGCGGCCACTACATTAAGACGGCTCGTGCGTCCTCTGCAGCCCTGGGCGGGGCAAGGTAATATCACGTGACATAACGTCATGGGGCAAGGCAACATCACGTGACGTCACGTGATCAACGTGCATCCTGAAAAAAACTAAAAGCTTTTTCTTTTTTTTTTTTCATTGCACGAACACGCAAGGCAGAAGCAGCGACCTCGAGTGGAAGACAAACAGCGAACATCATCACTCGAGTGGAAGACAAACAGCGAACATCATCACTCGAGTGGAAGACAAACAGCGAACATAATCACTCGAGTGGAAGACAAACAGCGAACATAATCACTCGAGTGGAAGACAAACAGCGAACATAATCACTCGAGTGGAAGACGCGTTTTGATGAAAGTACATTTAAAGCGCCGGAAGAGGAATACCTGCTGACTTCCGGCACACAGGCGGGGACATTGTGGCGTGTCAAATGTTCTGGTATGTTCCACTTTCTTTCATCTTTGACTGCTTTTTGTGACACGTTTACTCGCTGGAATGGAGACTTTGTCCAACATTGAGCCCAAATGAACGATTAAGTATCGAACTTGTTCCTCAGTGGTTACAGGAAGTAGTAAAAGTTTCTTTATTTTTTATTTTTGCCAACCTAGGAAACATAAAACGTAATATTTAGATTGTTTTGCTAAGCGACGTCGCCATGGCGACAGCAGGGCGGCACATGACCTCGCAATTACAAACTTTATCGGGACGTTTTTCTTTTAATGTGATCTCTCGCACAAGTTCACCAACGTTTTTTATCGAATTGTATTTATTTGCATTCGTTTAGACTGGGCTTGTCTGACATTTTGTTCTCCACTGCTCCCAAACTACTATGCATTATACTTTCTACAATATACTATGCTATTCTACAATACACTATACTATACTATACTATGCTATACTACAATTTACTATACTATGCTATTCTACAATACACTATACTATACTACAATTTGCTATACTATGCTATTCTACAATACACTATACTATACTACAATTTGCTATACTATGCTATTCTACAATACACTATACTATGCTATACTACAATTTACTATACTATGCTATGGGCGAGGGCGGACCTACGTCACTTCCACCCTCCAATCCCCTAGCAACGCGGTCGCCATATTGAATTCGTTGAAAACAAACCAGCTCACAGCGAACACAGCATTGACAGAAAAGGCATTTAACGAGATTTCACGGCATTTTAAACTGTTCTAAATGGCGTATGATTATGTAAATAGTCTTTCCGGTGAGGCTAGGTTAAGATACGAGTTAAAATGTTCTGTAGTTGGATTAAACGACTGCCCTTACCGCCTTCCAGCAGATGATAATCCTACACAATGGCCGGACATGGAATTTGGAAATCTTTATGTCTACCTCACAAGCGCACCAGGTCGGTTGTTAGCTTCGGTTGTTGTATAACGAATAAATCACATAAAAATGGTTAAATCACCCAAGGTATGTTGATAAATGATAATAAGGATGACACGGTGGCTACCAGTATCTGTATATTTATTATATCTGTAGAGAGCTCATTCAAATTCAGTTCAGTATTATGATTTATTATTTGCTGAATTACTGGAAATAGCCTTTATACCGTATGTTATTGTTGTGCAACAACAACAACTTCAGCTGTCGAACGTTATTCAGTAAAAATTCAACGGGTTCAACATTAGCATGGACGGTATAGCCAAGTTGTGGTTAAGAAGGTGGATTTTTGTTCCTTATATTTACCAGAAACGAAGTGATCCGAACACACGACCCGGGATTTTGGGGGACTCCAGTGAGAAGCGTCCTCGTTTTCCCGGTGTAAAGCTGCGAGCCATTTGTCTCGTCTCTGTGGGCTTTTAGCACGCTTTGGCAGAACAAAATACGACCTTTGTTTTCCCTGTTTCCAGTTGTGGTTTGCACAACCAAAAACAACACCGTTTTTTGGCATTTTGGAGGCAGAATGACGGGTTTAATCAGCGCAGGTCGACAGGTTAAAGAGTAATGGCGATGGTTTGTTTTCAACGCCAGTCAGGTTGCTATGGCTCGAAGAACCCGTATGTAGCTCAGTTGCCCGGATGTCGGCCCTGCCCCATTCTACAATACACTATACTATACTATACTATGCTATACTACAATTTACTATACTATGCTATTCTACAATACATTATAGTATAATGATTATACTATGCTATTTTACAATATACTATGCTATGCTATTTTACAATATACTATACTATGCTATACTATACCAACGTCAGGGCTCACTCAAATGTTACTACTAAACTGTGTAAGTTACCCTACTTTGATTTTAATCGTATTCAATAATTATAGTCCTGAAATATGTAAATTAATACAATAAAATACAAATAAATAATTTATAATATAAATGTTTCTTAGATAAACTGTTAAAAAAATAAATTGCAAATGAAAATACAGGTTTGCCACTTTAGTCAGCCCTATGGTTAAGAAACACTGCACTTTACTTTAGTATGCTATACTACAATATACTATGCTATAATATACTATGCTATGCTACAACATACACTACACTACTACTGCCATATTAAACTATACACAAACGCAAGCATGTACCGAACATGGAACCCCACACAGATTTCTGACAGGATCATAATGTGGCTTCAACATTTGTATTTGCAATCACGTCTAGTCCACCTTCTGGTGACCATGAAGACAAGGCGGGAGGAGGAAGAGTACATCAACAATCACATCTAGTCCGCCTGCTGGTGACCATGAAGACAAGGCGGGAGGAGGAAGAGTACATCAACAATCACATCTAGTCCACCTGCTGGTGACCATGAAGACAAGGCGGGAGGAGGAAGAGTACATCAACAATCACATCTAGTCCACCTGCTGGTGACCATGAAGACAAGGCGGGAGGAGGAAGAGTACATCAACAATCACATCTAGTCCACCTGCTGGTGACCATGAAGACAAGGCGGGAGGAGGAAGAGTACATCAACAATCACATCTAGTCCACCTTCTGGTGACCATGAAGACAAGGCGGGAGGAGGAAGAGTACATCAACAATCACATCTAGTCCACCTGCTGGTGACCATGAAGACAAGGCGGGAGGAGGAAGAGTACATCAACAATCACATCTAGTCCACCTGCTGGTGACCATGAAGACAAGGCGGGAGGAGGAAGAGTACATCAACAATCACATCTAGTCCACCTGCTGGTGACCATGAAGACAAGGCGGGAGGAGGAAGAGTACATCAACAATCACATCTAGTCCACCTGCTGGTGACCATGAAGACAAGGCGGGAGGAGGAAGAGTACATCAACAATCACATCTAGTCCACCTGCTGGTGACCATGAAGACAAGGCGGGAGGAGGAAGAGTACATCAACAATCACATCTAGTCCACCTGCTGGTGACCATGAAGACAAGGCGGGAGGAGGAAGAGTACATCAACAATCACATCTAGTCCACCTGCTGGTGACCATGAAGACAAGGCGGGAGGAGGAAGAGGACGCCTTGTGCTGCTGCGAGTACATCAACAGACGAGGCGAGCGCAGCCATGTGGCCGCCTGCTGCTGCGACTGTGAGGACCTGGACGACATGTGTGACCGGTAATAACATCTTCTTTCTGATCTACTTACCTTTTGTCTGCATTCTTTTCATAGAAAACTGAAAGGTCCAAGTTAGAATGCCATTCTAGAAATACATTCATGGTCCTTACAAAGGCTATTTGACATCGAATGAAAATTGTGTGACCAAAATGATCACAGTTATCCTTTTGATCACAATATTGCGGTATAGCTCAGTTGGTAGAGTGGCCGTGCCAGCAACTTGAGGGTTCCAGGTTCAATCCCCGCTTCTGCCATCCTAGTCTCTGCCGTTGTGTCCTTGGGCAAGACACTTTACCCACCTCCCAGTGCCACCCACACTGGTTTAAATGTAACTTACCGTATTTTCCGCACCATAAGGCGCCCTGGGTTATAAGCCGCGCCTTCAATGAACGGCATATTTCAAAACTTTGTCCACCTATAAGCCGCCCCGTGTTGTAAGCCGCATCTAACTGCGCTAAAGGAATGTCAAAAAAACAGTCAGATAGGTCAGTCAAACTTTAATAATATATTAAAAACCAGCGTGATGTGGGCGCGCACGGAGTCGTATATCAACATGGACGGAGCTGCGTGAAAAAAGCCACCCGGCCTCTTCGCGTATATTCACCGTACGTGCTCCCGTTGTATCCACAGTGCGGTTCACAGGAATATCAAAAGTCAGTGGAACCTCGTCCATGTTGATAATGTTCTCTGGCCGGATCTTTTTTTCAGCTATCTTGTTTTTACAATATGCACGGAAAGTAGCCAGCTTTTCTTGAAAGTCTTTAGGCAGTTGCTGTGAAATAGTAATCCGTGTGCGGATGGAGAGATTGCGTCTTTTCATGAACCGGATACCTGTCGCTTAGTAGGAGCCATTTAGTGGTCTTTACAGATGTAAACACACAAAGGAAATGAAACGTACGGTAATATCCGCGCGCTTCTTCTTCTTCTACGCGGGCGGGTGGTTGCTTACAGTAGAAGAAGAGGCGCTTCCTCTTCTATGGGGGCGGGTGCTTACCTTGGCGGTTGCTTGCGTAGAAGAAGAAGCACTTCCTCTTCTACGGGGAAAAAAGATGGCGGCTGTTTACCGTAGTTGCGAGACCGAAACTTTATGAAAATGAATCTTAATATTAATCCATATATAAAGCGCACCGTGTTATAAGCCGCACTGTCAGCTTTTGAGTAAATTTGTGGTTTTTAGGTGCGGCTAATAGTGCGGAAAATACGGTACTTATTCGCACTGTAAATCTTTTACCCAAGTTCAATCTTTTTAATACCTGAATAAATAACCACACACTATGCTTTCTTCGCAGAGGAAACATTAAATATGGTTTTGGCTTCATTAAATCCGTATTGTTTTTGTGTTTAAATATGTTTATTTTCTTCCATTTTAATTTGTGAACGTTTAAAACATTTTTTAAATGAATAAAGCTGTATACATTGTGAAATGTGTTCTTTACACAGAAATATTTTGTAAATGTTTATTGACATCCCTTAATTGTTTCCAAACCGATGGCGCCGTAACACAAACAACACACCTATTCAGTTGCTTTGCTTGTGATTAATGAAAACGATTTGCTTTATGGCCGTCGGCAAAGAAAAAATCATAAATTAGCTGCACCATTTTATAAGCTGCAGGGTTCAACCTGTAGGAAAAACATAGCATCTTCTAGTGCCTCCTTTACAGTAGGTGATCATTTTGTTTCACTTCTGGTTGAGAAGACATGCGTATGTTTCAACTTGACATGGAATGTGAACATCTTAGTTGCTCACACAGTAATATATTTATGCACGTCTAGATTGTGGTATGACGTGTCCTATTGGGAATGATGTTAATGACTTTTGCTTTCATGTTAGCATTTAAGCTAGCTAGCAAAGTAATGTTAGTCCGTCTATAACTTTATCAAAGTGTGGCTCTCAATCATGCTTTTTGGAGCTTTTCAATTTCCAAGGGTAGTACTAACCGTCAGGAGTTTTACAGAGGTCGTCATTATCACCGTTTATGGTTTTGGAATTTTTCCTTTTCATTAAATAAATGTCCAGAGGATACTCCGATATTTTTAGGTATTTGAGTCCTCAAATATTATCCGATTCCAAAGGAGAAGGTTGACACAGACAGACAGTGTCTCTCTCTCTCTGAGAGAAGGTCGGGGTTTGGATCCCCAGCAAGCCCCAATAATGCGCCAAGGGCCATAAGAGTGTCCTATTTCTTGGACTAAGATGGTGGTTGTAGTCATCTTGCCTTGCAGCTGTAACCCTCTTCTTCTTCTTCTTCTTCTTGCAGCTTTTTGAAAAGGGAGCCTCAGAATCCAGAATCTCTGTCCCAGGTGGCCGCCGTCATTTGCGACCGTCTCCGTCTTCCCTGGCTGTCGGGCGGCGCCCGAAAAGTGGACCTGTCCGTCATCCCTCCCCTGCTCATCCTGCCGGCACTGCTGCACTTGGCCGCCGTCAACGTCCTTCTGGGCGCGCTGGTTCTGTGGGTTGTGCCCGTCCTGGTGCTGTGGTACTACTACTTCACCCAGCGCAAGAAGGGACGGACGCTGTTCTTCCTCAGCCTGGCTCTTTTCTCCTTGGCCTACATGTACTACATGTTCATCACTGAGGTGCTGCCCCGCGGGGATGTGGGCCCCTCCCAGGTTGCCCTGGTAACAGGGGGTGTCACGCTCACCCTGCTTGGCCTGGTCCGCACCAAGAGAGACCCGGGCGTCGTGCTCCCACAGCCTCCTCTCAGTGGCGGGAGGCCGGACGTCAAAGTAGGCGACCGGCTGGGACGCTCGCTGGAGGCGGCGCTTAGCCGGTGTCCGCTATGTGGGGTGGCGCGGCCCCTGAGGGCGGGACATTGTCGCATCTGTGGCGTGTGCGTGCTGCGTCACGACCACCACTGTGTCTGGTGCGTTCCATCACCGTTCAAGCTAGCGTCCATCCTGGTCATCAATGTCTTGTCTTTTCTCCTCCCTCGCCGTTCTGGCCTTCAGGATCAATCACTGCGTGGGCCAGGACAACCACGCCAGCTTCCTGCTGACCCTGCTCATCTTCCTGTTGACCTCGCTGTACGGCATCAGCCTGGTGCTGCGGAGCGTGTGTCCCGCTCAGAACCTCCTCCTCGCCCTGCTGTACTGCCCTGGCGTCTACCAGCAATACAGGTTGTGACCTCACTTCCTCCATCTTTCATAGTCCACACTGCTCAAGTAGGGCTGGGCCATATCAAACTGCATCACCATTGAAGTTCTATTGATCCATTTAAGATCCCAACCTGACGCGGGACGAATTTGAGTCTAAAGAGGAACAACCCATTGTTATCAAACCAGATGGACAGGTCACAGTATGTATATATGGGAGGGCACCAGACAGTTGGGGGACACCACGTATTAGGGCTGGGCGATATTGGCTTTTATTAATATCTCGATATTTTTAGGCCATATTGCGATATACGATATATCTCTCGATATTTTGCCTTAACCTTGAATGAACACTTGATGCATATAGTAGGGCGCATTAAAGGAGTCATATTATTATTTTTCTAAATTGAAAACTCTTCCTAGTGGTCTACATAACATGTAATGTTGGTTCTCTGGTCAAAATGTTGCATAGATGATGTTTATGGGGCCATGTCCTTCGCTATGTAATAAGTTATCTCCTTGTGTTTTCATATGGTGTTGATCTGTAAATGGAAGACGTCAGGCTCATTTGTCACTGCAGGTTGTTTCCGCATGTCTTTGGGTGTGGCACCGGCCGGAGATGTTAACGTGCGGAGTTTCAAGCACTCTTCTTCTCTCGCGGGTGACTTTTTAAATGAAAGAACAAATTAGTAGTGCTGCCTCTAATTGTTCATGTGTGTGAGCATACACAAAAAGTCCCTGAGCATTGAGTGGAGCACATGTGAGCAACATCACACCTGGCAATACCAGCAGCACACCTAGTGATGGGTTGATGAGGCGTCATGAAGCGTTTTGACACATTGCAAAACTGTATTGATACTGTGTCACTAAATACTGACATCTGCTGGACATAAAAAATCCCTACAGGCAACCTATGCACCGACTCAACTGACACTGATTTGATGACCTAGTACAGTGGTTCTCCACCTTTTTTCAGTGATGTACCCCCTGTGAAAATGTTTTGAATTCAAGTACCCCCTAATCAGACCAAAGCATTTTTGGTTGAAAAAAAGAGATAATGAAGTAAAATAACGCACTATGTCATCAGTTTTTGATTGATTAAATAGTACAAAATATTGCTCATTTGTAGTGGTCTTTCTTGAACTATTTGGAAAAAAAGATAGTTTTTTTAAATTTATATTTATAAAGGATTTTTGAATTGTTACTATTTTTAGAATATTTAAAACAAAATCTCACGTACCCCTTGGCATACCTTCAAGTACCCCCCAGGGGTACGCGTACCCCCATTTGATAACCACTGACCTAGTCTATACAATAATATAAACCAAGTCATTGTATTTCATTTAGGATTATTTCATATCTTCATTTAAATAAAAATATATTTTTATCTTTTTTAGATACAGTCAATAAATAATGCGAACATGGAAATCTAAGAGAACGTGTTGTGAATGAGGATGCTTGTGGACTGGGAATTTATTTTATTTTTTATTTTTTTACACATTTTTATTTTTAAAAAAAAGAAGTTTTTCCAACGTATTCAATTTTAGACGATTTCTCTGCTTTGTTATTATTTCTCCGGCTGTAGAAAAGAGCCGCTCACAGGGCACAGAGGAGGCGTCAGTGCAACACAGTTGGCGTATCGGTCACGTGACCAAAACAGCCCATGATCGGTCACGTGACTTTCTAAAAGCGGTACGCGCACCGACACATGCGCCGATGCATCGGTGTTGCCGGACCCATCACTAAGCACACCTGTCTCAAACCAATCTTGTATAATAACACTCAAATGAGAGGAGTCATTTTCATGAGATTATATTGTAATATTAGTGATTTGGCCCACTTGTAATGAAAATAAAAGAAATGTTGTTTTTCATAAGCTCTGGATTAGTATTGTACAATATGTCCTGCTTTGGAAATCATTTGAGAGATCACATTTAAACATCCTCATGTTGCACAATGAAATGTAAGCGTAGGATGAAGTGTGTAACTTTCTCTAGTAACAGCATTCCATGATTAATATAAATACATTAACAATAAATGACAGTAGAATAAGCAGACGTATGACTGAGGAGTCATAGTGTAACTTTGTGTGATGTTTGACTTGTCCCACTTTTTCTGTGTCCATAAACGCAGCAGTGGCTTAGTGCTATGCGTGTTGGTGACAGATGACAAGTTGCTTTGTACGCCACAAAATGACTACTTTTTCCAGATAGAAGTTTTTTACTCATGTTTTTGTTGTGGTTATGGCCCAATATAAACAGTTTTGCTCAATAAAGTGATGGATATAATTCCTGTCCTGGAAGCATGTTGATAGACGTTACAATAATTAAACGGTGTTCAATTGAAGGGTGTTGACGAACACCGTTAGGGCTGCTTGTTGTCACTGTCACTCAGAGTTGCATTGCAAAATTACACAGAATAAATGTGTTTATTTTGTTTAGAATTCAGATGGGATTTGATTTGTTGCGCAGCATATATTTGCTGTGTGCAGAGGACGCTTGAGCAGTGCGCACCTTAGAGGGAACGTTGGCTGCTACCTTTTGTAGCAATGCTTCTGCTGCATACTTTGTACATTACTGCTGAATATCTTCCCGCTTGAAGCCAAACTACTGCCAGATGATGGACCCCGTGCTGTTTTTTTTGGGCATTATCTTCCTCCATTTGTGATCAGTTTGGCACCTTCTCTTGTATTGTCACTCGCAGCGCTCCGCTTGTACCACCTGCCTCAGCTAACATTAGCCATGCTGCTACCTCTCTGCTGGGCAAGGGCGTGTGACGCTACACGCGCGACACTATGTGACGTATGGAAGAAGGTGCTCTTGTTTTATGCCCCTGTGAGAATGAGAGACTAGAAAGAGTGAGAAACGCCTGTAGTGTAATGCCCGCAGCTAAAAGCAACTGCGTGAGAACGTATACGCCAATATCGCGATATAATCATTTTCTATATCGCAGGCAAACCCGCGATATATCGAGTATATCGATATATCGAGTATATCGAGTATATCGATATATCGCCCGGCCCTACCATGTACTACCAACCACTAACAAAACCCATCTATCCCAAACCATCCCCATGGTGGAAAAGATTGTTCACAATCTATTATTAAAAAATGTATTCATGCTAAAGAAAAAAAGTACCTTTTGAGTGAGCTGGATCCTCGGCCCCGCAGATTTTACATGCTCCCAAAAATTCATAAGGAGCCACAAGAGATCCCTCCAGCCGGCCCATTGTGTCTGACTGTGGCAGCGAGACGTATAGAACCGCAGAGTTTGACTATTATTTAACACAACTCTCCGTTAGACACCACAGCTACCTCAAGGATACTTACGACTTCATTGATAAGATCAAGAACCTGCACATGCCCCGGATGCCATCTTGTTTACTGTAGACATTGACAGCCTTTATACAAATATTGACATTGATGAAGGCATTCAGGCTGTCAAAAATGTCTTTCACAGGTACGGGGATGTCAGCAGGCCCGAAAAGGAGCTCCTACAGCTCCTTGAAATCTATTGTGTTGACCTTAATACCACAATAATATCATATTGTGTTGACTTTAATACCACAATAATATCATATTGTGTTGACCTTAATACCACAATAATATCATATTGTGTTGACCTTAATACCACAATAATATCATATTGTGTTGACCTTAATACCACAATAATATCATATTGTGTTGACCTTAATACCACAATAATATCATATTGTGTTGACCTTAATACCACAATAATATCATATTGTGTTGACCTTAATACCACAATAATATCATATTGTGTTGACCTTATTACCACAATAATATCATATTTTGCTAAAATGTCGTAAGGGGGGACCCTTACAAACAGTTCAAAAAAACGGACTTGCTTCAGCAGCACAATTCTGGTGCTGTAGTTGTAGGAGATGTCTCAAAACGTCATCAGGAGTCTCAATAAAACACGAAAATGGCAGAAAATGCATATTTTACGAAAAAAAAATATTTTGCTAAAATGTTGTAAAAAAAAAAAAAAAACCGGACTTGCTTCAGCAGCACAATTGTGGTGCTGTAGTTGTAGGAGATGTCTCAAAACATCATCAGGCGTCCCGACAAAACCCGTAAATGTAAGAAAATGCATATTTTACGAAAAAATGTTTTTGCTAAAATGTCGTAAGCAAACAGTTAAAAAAAACAGACTTGCTTCAGCAGCACAATTCTGGTGCTGTAGTTGTAGGAGATGTCTCAAAACGTCATCAGGAGTCTCAATAAAACATGAAAATGGCAGAAAATGCATATTTTACGAAAAAAAAAAATATTTTGCTAAAATGTCGTAAAAAATTTCAAAAAACGGACTTGCTTCAGCAGCACAATTGTGGTGCTGTAGTTGTAGCCAGATACTTGCCATCTTTTTTTGGATGCTAGTTCATTAATGTCGGGGCTCAGGCTTTCATTATCGAACAAAAGTGTTCATCAGTCAGACGTATTCTGTGAGACGTTTTCGTCATCTTCATTGAGGAGAAAAGTTGCTCACATAGATAAGTGCTGCTGAACATGGAGAGCAATTGAGCAGCTTGGGTGCGGAGCTGAAGCATTGTGTCAGGGATGGATTGTGGCGCCAACAGCATCATACTTTGTGTCAACACACGAGTTCAATCAGCTCCATTTGGAGGTTAATTGGTGCTTTTTCCACATCAACTGCGAAGGGATTATTAAGCAGCTCAAATCTACATTTCTGATGATCAAAGTCGCCAAATCGCCGGCTAAACTCAGCGCCGGGAACACAGAGTTTTTCAGCAAACTGCGCACACGGCGGTAGAGATCTGCGTTTGTATGGTTTGGCGGCAGGGGAAATGGCCAAGGTTTCTTTGCAGCAGCTGACTCTCCCACAGGCAGAGTTTAGTTTGAAAAGCTCTCACTGACGAGTACATATCTGTGATGATGCGGCCCCGCCCCCGTAGCTGCAGGTTCAGCGCATCAAGATGGCTTGAGATGTCACACAGAAAGGCCAGCTCACACACAAACTTTTGCTCCCGGAGCTCTGCTGTTTCTTTTGCTTTGCAGAAACTCACCTATTTCTTCACGCAGCTCAAAGTGTGTGTGTGTGTGTGTGTGTGTGTGCGTGTGTGTGTGCGTGTGCGTGTGCGTGTGCGTGTGCGTGTGCGTGTGCGTGTGCGTGTGCGTGTGCGTGTGCGTGTGCGTGCGCGTGCGCGTGCGCGTGCGCGTGCGCGCGCGTGTGCGTGTCACATGACTTTGTGACTGGGCCGGCACACTGTTTGCATGGTGGAAAAGCGGATGCTAAAGGCAATGCCTTTAAGGCACGCCCCCAATATGCCGGGCCAGCTCTAATGTTCATTTGATATTGCCTCAAGGGCCAAATGAAATTCCGCTGCGGGCCAGAGTTTGACACCCATGCCTTAGGGTATAACCCTGCAAATAATTACAAGCTCCAAATTGCGGCTACACACCTCCTCCACTCCTATTAATGCATACGCTATCGGCCCTGACAGAAGCGTGTGATGGTGCAGTTTTTGAAAATGTCTTCCTCGCTGTGTCTTCCAGCGCCGCCTTGTGCTTCACGTGCGCCTGGTACTGCAGCGTGGTGACCGGCGGCCTGCTGCACCTGCTCCTGATGCAGCTGCTCAACATCAGCTACAACGTGACCCAGCGTGAGGCGAGGGCCGCCCTCAGGAACGGGTCCGGCCGCAGGGCCTTGTGGGGCCTCGTCGTGGACACCGGCGTCTACTCGCGTGGTTTCCCAGGCAACTGGGTGGAATTCGTCAGCATGGCGAGCCCAAGGACTCCCCGCTCCTCCGGCCGGACCGACGTGGTGTAAGGAAACCGTCGTTGCTGTTCTGATCTTGTCCACTGGGCGGCAGTGTTTCACCTTCTGCTGAGCTGCCTTCCCCAGTGCTAAGTTCCTTCTCTTCACTTGTCTCCTGATCACTACGCTTTAGTTCCATCCAGGAAGTCTGCACGCCATCCAGTGACGCCTGAATGACATTTGGCACAAAATGACGCCGCCTCGCACCTGCTGCACGTCTGCACACCATCCCATTCAGTATATGAGCATTATATTCAACATAATAATGCTTGCAAGCTGAAAAATGCGGCAGCCATTTTGATTTTAAAAACCAATAGATTTGTTCAACCTTTCAAGCTACCCTCAAGTTTGGTCCCTGCAACCCAAAGGTTCAAAATAAGTCATATATTATCATTTTGTATTCAACAATTACATCTCTAGATTACCATAGTTATTTTTTTAGGGTTAGGTGTTTTACTTGACATGTATCATTGATAACATGACATGGATCAAATCTTCAACGTTGTATAGATGATCATTTCTCTATTATTGAAAGTGTATTATTAAATGATGTGTGGTGACTTTTACATCAGGCGAGGTACAGATACCTTTTGTTATTGGAAAGAGAAAGAGAGAGGTGAGGTGGTTAGAGAGTAAAAGACATGAAATATACTCAAATCACGTATTAGTGTGGAAGAAGAGCCGCACAGTAGAGCGTGCTTCTCATGCGTAGGATCCATCCCTGCGCACCCCACCTCCTTCAAAAAGATTCTTGCAAAACATCAGATCTCAACACTAAGTGGAAAAAGGTAAGTTGGAACCCACTCGGTAGGACTACTTGGAATGGGTTAGGGTTAGGGTTAGGGCTAAAGAAGAAAAATGGTTAGGTTAGGGTTGTGGTTGGGCATAAAGAAAAAGAGTTGGTTAGGGTTAGAGGGTTAGGGTTAGGGTTAGAGGGTTAGGGTTAGAGGGTTAGGGTTAGGTTTAGGGTTAGGGTTTAGGGTTAGGGTCAGGGTTAGTAAGGGGGGACCCTTACAAAAAATTCAAAGAAACAGACTTGCTTCAGCAGCACAATTGTGGTGCTGTAGTTGTAGGAGATGTCTCAAAACGTCATCAGGCGTCCCGACAAAACCCGTAAATGTAAGAAAATGCATATTTTACGAAAAAATGTTTTTGCTAAAATGTCGTAAGGGGGTACCCTTACAAACAGTTCACAAAAACGGACTTGCTACAGCAGCACAATTCTGGTGCTGTAGTTGTAGGAGATGTCTCAAAACGTCATCAGGAGTCTCAATAAAACACGAAAATGGCAGAAAATGCATATTTTACGGAAAAAATTTTTTTTGCTAAAATGTCGTAAATTTTTTTTTTTTAAACGGACTTGCTTCAGCAGCACAATTGTGGTGCTGTAGTTGTAGGAGATGTCTCAAAACGTCATCAGGCGTCCCGACAAAACCCGAAAATGTAAGAAAATGCATATTTTACGAAAAAATGTTTTTGCTAAAATGTCGTAAGGGGGGACCCTTACAAACAGTTCACAAAAACGGACTTGCTACAGCAGCACAATTCTGGTGCTGTAGTTGTAGGAGATGTCTCAAAACGTCATCAGGAGTCTCAATAAAACACGAAAATGGCAGAAAATGCATATTTTACGGAAAAAAATTTTTTTGCTAAAATGTCGTAAATTTTTTTTTTTTAAACGGACTTGCTTCAGCAGCACAATTGTGGTGCTGTAGTTGTAGGAGATGTCTCAAAACGTCATCAGGCGTCCCGACAAAACCCGAAAATGTAAGAAAATGCATATTTTACGAAAAAATGTTTTTGCTAAAATGTCGTAAGGGGGGACCCTTACAAACAGTTCACAAAAACGGACTTGCTACAGCAGCACAATTCTGGTGCTGTAGTTGTAGGAGATGTCTCAAAACGTCATCAGGAGTCTCAATAAAACACGAAAATGGCAGAAAATGCATATTTTACGGAAAAAATTTTTTTTGCTAAAATGTCGTAAATTTTTTTTTTTAAAACGGACTTGCTTCAGCAGCACAATTGTGGTGCTGTAGTTGTAGGAGATGTCTCAAAACGTCATCAGGCGTCCCGACAAAACCCGAAAATGTAAGAAAATGCATATTTTACGAAAAAAAATTTTTGCTAAAATGTCGTAAGGGGGGACCCTTACAAACAGTTCACAAAAACGGACTTGCTACAGCAGCACAATTCTGGTGCTGTAGTTCTAGGAGATGTCTCAAAACGTCATCAGGAGTCTCAATAAAACACGAAAATGGCAGAAAATGCATATTTTACGAAAAAAAATATTTTGCTAAAATGTAAAAAAAAACAAAAAAAAACGGACTTGCTTCGGCAGCACAATTTTGGTGCTGTAGTTGTAGGAGATGTCTCAAAACGTCATCGGGAGTCTCAATAAAACACGAAAATGGCAGAAAATGCATATTTTACGAAAAAAAATATTTTGCTAAAATGTCGTAAAAAAATTAAAAAAAACGGACTTGCTTCAGCAGCACAATTGTGGTGCTGTAGTTGTAGGAGATGTCTCAAAACGTCATCAGGCGTCCCGACAAAACCCGTAAATGTAAGAAAATGCATATTTTACGAAAAAATGTTTTTGCTAAAATGTCGTAAGGGGGGACCCTTACAAACAGTTAAAAAAAACGGACTTGCTACAGCAGCACAATTCTGGTGCTGTAGTTGTAGGAGATGTCTCAAAACGTCATCAGGAGTCTCAATAAAACACGAAAATGGCAGAAAATGCATATTTTACGAAAAAAAAAATTTTTTTGCTAAAATGTCGTAAAAAAATTAAAAAAAACGGACTTGCTTCAGCAGCACAATTCTGGTGCTGTAGTTGTAGGAGATGTCTCAAAACGGCATCAGGAGACCCGATAAATCCCGAAAATGGAAGAAAATGCATATTTTATGAAAAAAAAAAAATTTTGCTTAAATGTCTTAAAAAATTAAAAAAAAACGGACTTGCTTCAACAGCACAATTCTGGTGCTGTAGTTGTAGGAGATGTCTCAAAATGTCATCCTGTAACCCATATTTAAAATACCCATTGAAAATGCGCATACAGTGCAACGACTTTTATTGTGGAGGGTTACTTCTTGCCGCTGCTCACTTTACCACCCCCCCCCCCCCCCCCCCCCCGTCTGCTGTGGCTGCGGTGCTGTGAGACGCGCTTGAGAAGAAACTCGCAAAATCTTCTCATTGTCACACTTTGCAAACTTCATAATTAGGTGAGTGTTTTGCCATGGCATAATCAACGGAATTCCACACTCACAATCATGTGCCATGTCGCCAATATTGTGTTAGCATTTGTTTTAGCATAGGCGCTAACCGCTGCCATTCTTCCATTTGACTCCGTTTTGAGAGAGAAAACGCAAGGTTAGCAATTTGGAAATAAACGTAACGGACAGAAATATCTCAGGTTGGTTTCATAATGGATCAATGTAAAGCTATATAAATATATTTAGATTTGAGTGACGCTTTAGTACAGACCTGGGCATTCTGCGGCCCGCGGGCCACATCCGGCCCTTTGTGAGTTCCTGTCCGGCCCGCGTGAGGCCAATCATAAATTACAAAATACATTTAAAAAAGTATCTTATCTCGAGTGTGCAATACGACGGTGCTGCTTTTGCTTTGAAAAGCGTTATTTGTATTACTTCCGTGCGGACGTATGCGCGTGTGTGATTGTGAGTGAATGTGAACAGCGGCAATCCCAAATTACAAAATAAATTTAAAAAAAACATCTATGTCGTGCGTGCAATGCAACTGTGCTGCTTTTATTTTGACACTAAAAAAAGAAAAGTTGATGAGGAATGTCGTGTTTTCAACAAGACATGGACTGCCAAGTATTTCTTGACAGAAATGAAAGGTAAAGCCGTGTGCTTAATTTGTGCTACACATGTTGCTGTGTTGAAAGAATATATTGGAACCACCTGCTGAAGTTGATGTTGTGTTCTTGAGTTGCGGGAGTGAGGAGTGAGGATAGACGTGCGTGTGGAAGGAAGGAGATAAGTTGAGCTGTGTTAGTATAGGTTGCTCAATAAAAGTTTAAAAAGAGCGTCAGACTTGGTGTGCACTTCTTCTCCACGCTACAATTGGTGTCAGAAGTCAAACTTGTGTGCTCAGCCTGCTACGCAGGGCCGGCCCGTGGCATAGGCCGTATAGTCAAATGCTAAGGGCGCAGTCCATCAGGGGGCGCCACGCCAGTGCCACAAATGTTGGAGAAAAAAGTTGTTACTATTATTTCTAAATACAAAAAATAATCCCACGTTAATTAAAATGCAAAGTAAAGCCTATTTAATAGAAATATTATTTGTTACAACATTACGCCCCCCCTCCTCCCCCCGCACGGTGCGCCCCCTCCCTTCCCGTATCATGACTCTTTTTGGACGTCACCACATCAAAAAATCAACACAAGATGTCAAAACGGCCAAAACTGTCAGGTGCCCAGGGAAGAAAAAAGAGAAAAGAAGAGGAGGAGAAACGAGAAAAGACAGAGGTAGCAGGTAGGTAACGTTAGCCTACATGAAATTATTTGTCTGTTACAGAATGTGATAGTAACCTGGCTTTTTAGCATTAAGCTAATGTTACATGATTCGGCAATTGCTAATCAATAAATAGCTAGTTCTGTTTTAACGTTGGGTTAATATTGTGGAGGGGGCTAAATTGTTATGGAAAATAATAATGTAACGTTAGGTAATTACAGTACTCCCACCTTACATTCCTCAGGGACATTTGTATTAGATCTTTTAAGCAGGTGTTTTTTGTTTACATTATTGCCTTCTGGTTAGCTAATGTTTGCCCTGCAGGTAATAGTCACTTTTCCACCCCTTTATATATTAGGTATAGTTGTAAGTAAAAAAAAAAGGTCAAAGACAAAGCTATTCGGGTTCTTGTGAGTATATACACCTCACTGCCGATGTGGGGGGGCGCCACCTAAAATCTTGCCTAGGGCGCCAGATTGGTTAGGGCCGGGCCTGCTGCTACGTCATCGGGAGGTACGTGCCACGATGTTTCCTGGCGACTTTGTCAAGATTGAAGGGGAGGGGATGTCTGCGAGAGAGAGAGAGAGAGAGAGAGGGTGGAAGGAGAGAGGCAGCGTCGACAGGTGCAGTGCACGCTGCTTGGCGTGGGGGAATTCCGCCCTCAATGAAGACTCCCAGGTTTGATAGCAAGGCGAACTGGGAGGCATTTCATCCCACTTCTGACACCAATTGTAGCGTCCAGAAGAAGTGCACACCAAGTCTTGACGCTCTTTTTAAACTTTTATTGAGCAACCTATACTAACAGAGCTCAACTTGTCTCGTTCTTTCCACACGCACGTCTATTCTCACTCATCATTTCCGCAACAGCAACGCTCCTTCTTGGCCAATCACCTTACAGGTGTGCTACGTTCACAACAAAGAGGATGCAGGATCAAGTGACAGAAATGGACATTTTTGCATTGTAATATACACCAGGTGTAAGAAAGTGTTAAAAAATAAAGCCATCTGCTTTTGTATAAAGATAAGTTAGGTTAAATGAAAATATTATTATTTATCTTACGGTACATCAAAAATAATTTCAGCAAAATTGAATTGAAATATTGTCGGTGTGGCCCTCCAGCAGTGCTCGGGTTGCTCATGGTAAAAATGAATTGCTTTAGTTATGAAGGTGCTGGAATATTTCATGCTATTATTCAGAGGCCGCCTAAAATGAATCCTTTATTATTCACAACAGAAACGTGTACAATATTTGATTCAGTTCTGATCTGATGGGTTACTTTTCTGTCTTATTATTGCTGTATGCTGCACCCCCAATGTCCACAACATGGTGCCACTATGCTGGTTTGTTTCAATAAAATACCGCAAAGGATAGAAATGTAGTTTGTCTCTTTTATCCGATTATTAATCCAAGTAATAATCGACAGATTAATCGATTATCAAATGAATGGTTAGTTGCAGCTGTCACGCCAAATGTATTCCCCCTACAAAAACCTTCTTACTCCTGGGGTCATTTCCTCTTACTTATGTCATTTCCTCTTACGTCATTGACAGCGATCGATAGAATCCAAATCTCCTGAAAATGGTGATGTCACTGAATGTCAAATGACATTTGTCTTTATCTTTCCCAGGGGACTTATGTCAAACACCAGCAGGCTTCGAAACATTCCAGGCGGAGTGTTAGGGCCGCTGCTGGGAACTTCTGTCTTCGTGGTAACGTGCAAAAAATATTAATTGATATATAATACTGTTAAATGTCTGTACTTTAACAATGTTTGGAACAAAAAAATTGTAAACAATAAAAAATAATTTTACATTGCAGTTTTTGGCCTCATTTTAAAGTCTTGAAGAAATACCCAAGGTTTTTCTTTATTTTTATGTTCTTACTCTAAATATTGTCGTTTGTCTGACCACGGGTCATCTGACTTCACTGAGGTACATATGTGCAGTGCTATTTACATTATGGACAAACAATTGGGCATATACTTATTATTAGGCAGCTTCAATTATACCTCAACTGATAATTGGCTCATTACAGAAAGTGACTTGACACGGAGGGCAAAGTTTATAATTGTAGAGAATTCAAAGTCATGTCAGGGTTATTATCGGGGTTGTTGGCAATTACTTTTATTATTTGCTAAAAACTGCTCCTACTCACGTCTCAATACTGGGCTACCACGGACCAGCCGCATACAGTAAAGGTATGTTCTTACTCCAAGTCAGAGTGAATCTCAGTAAATCGTGTTTGCCAACAATATCAACCTAAAACCCATCCGTCTGAAAGAAAAATTAACCCTGAAGTAGTGTTGACCCGTGGAAAACCAATCAAAAATGAATTCTCCGTCAAATGTGCAGTCAGGAATACCCTCAAGTTAATTTGTCCGATTAATACAGACGTTTTGTTAACGCTATATTATAAAAAATACAAGTATCCTCCCAGCGACGGGCAGTCAAAGCCGAAGTGTCATCGATCGCTGTCAATGACGTAAGAGGAAATGACCCCGGAAGTAAATGGGGGGGGGTTTGTAGGGCGTGACACAGCCCTACATTAAAGCTGCTTCACTAGCTTGCATTAAAAGTTGCTAGCAGCTAGCTAGGTACACTTGACAGAGCTATCTGACGCCCCCTCAGACCTGCTGTCCATTTACACTCCTACACACACTACTCTTGTAAGAATAACACTCATTGTGTAAGTCTCAATCGCAACATTTCCCCCCTCCCAAAATCTCATCTGTACTCAGTTTATAAGGGTCATTTGTCACATTTTTCTTCCGTGGGAGCATGCCCCCGGACCCCCCTACTGTTGCTAGGTTACCAACTTAGACCACTGCGGCTACAGAAAAATCTAGAGGAAACACTGCAATTGAGTATATTAGGGTGTAAAAAAACCCAGATATATTAGGCTTATATATCCAAGAGGTTAGACATGAACCATAACTTGTCTTTTTTTTCTCTCTCTCTCTACAATGACAGATGGGATGGACCTGTAAATTGTGCAGCACTGTTGGACCAACCAAGAGTTATTTTTCAAAGCATTACAGAGTGCACCATGGGACCTTTGGACACAGCCATGCCTTGCCTTGCATTCATGTAGGTTGCCCATGCTCTTTTAAATGCTGGACTTCCTTTCGCTCTCATCTGTCAAGATACCACCCAGAAGTCAAATTCCTCAACTCACCTCAAGTAAGTCCTTCATTCACCTGCCCCCTGTGTAAAAGGACTGTGCCAGGAGCACCAATGATATGATGGCCAGAACGTATACAATTGGAGACGACAGGAAGTGATTGCTAAGTCTCCTGGGGTGGCAGAATTGAAGGAAAGATGGCCTGCCCTCTTTGAACCATTCCAGGTAAATGATTGATCATTCTATGTTTCCTGACCAAGTTTCCATTGTGACTTGGACATGACATACTAGACTCACTTTTTGCCTGAAAATGTATACTAAAACCCTTAATATCAGTAACGGTCAACATTTGCTGTCTTACAGATTAAAGGGGAACATTATCAGCAGACCTATGTAAGAGTCAATATATACCTTGATGTTGCAGAAAAAAGACCATGTATTTTTTTAACCCATTTCCCAACTCTAAATGGGTGAATTTTGGCGAATTAAACGCCTTTCTATTATTCGCTCTCGGAGCGATGACGTCACAACGTGACGTCACATCGGGAAGCAATCCGCCATTTTCTCAAACACCGAGTCAAATCAGCTCTGTTATTTTCCCTTTTTTCCACTGTTTTCCGTACCTTGGAGACATCATGCCTCGTGGGTGTGTTGTCGGAGGGTGTAACAACACCAACAGGGACGGATTCAAGTTGCACCAGTGGCCCAAAGATGCCAAAGTGGCAAGAAATTGGAGGTTTGTTCCGCACACTTTACCCACGAAAGCTATGCTACGACAGAGATGGCAAGAATGTGTGGATATCCTGCGACACTCAAAGCAGATGCATTTCCAACCATAAAGTCAAAGAAATCTGCCGCCAGACCCCCATTGAATCTGCCGGAGTGTGTGAGCAATTCAGGGACAAAGGCCCTCGCTAGCACGGCAAGCGACGGCGGCAGTTTGTTCCCGCAGACGAGCGAGCTAAACCCCCTGGATGTCTTGGCTCACACCGTCCCTTATGCCACCGAAGATGATCAAGAGAAGAATATCCACCCTAGCTTCCCTGGCCTGCTGTCATCAACTCCAAAACTGGACGGATCAGCTTTCAGGAAAAGAGCGCGGATGAGGGTATGTCTACAGAATATATGAATTGATGAAAACTGGGCTGTCAAAGTGCATGTTGTTGCCAAATGTATTTCATATGCTGTAAACCTAGTTCATAGTTGTTAGTTTCCTTTAATGCCAAACAAACACATACCAATCGTTGGTTAGAAGGCGATCGCCGTATTCGTCCTCGCTTTCTCCCGTGTCGCTGGCTGTCGTGTCGTTTTCGTGGGTTTCGCTTGCATACGGTTCAAAGCGATATGGCTCAATAGCTTCAGTTTCTTCTTCAATTTGGTTTTCGCTACCTGCCTCCACACTACAACCATCCGTTTCAATACATGCGTCATCTGTTGAATCGCTTAAGCCGCTGAAATCCGAGTCTGAATCCGAGCTAATGTCGCTATAGCTTGCTGTTCTTTCCGCCATGTTTGTTTGTGTTGGCATCACTATGTGACGTCACAGGAAAATGGACGGGTGGTTAAAATCAGGCACTTTGAAGCTTTTTTTAGGGATATTGCGTGATGGGTAAAATTTTGAAAAAAACTTCAAAAAATAAAATAAGCCACTGGGAACTGATTTTTAATGGTTTTAACCCTTCTGAAATTGTGATAATGTTCCCCTTTAATGAAGAGTTCTGAAGGTGCACAGCTGTTCCACTGGAATCAACATTTATGTCCCAACTGGACAGGTACACTCCAAAACTCCTGGAGCTCTTCAGTGCAAAAGGAGGAGTGACTGGTCAGCGCATCAAGAACTTGTTGATGGAACTGATACAGGTGGGTTCAAAGTGGTTTACAAGTTTAAAACTCTAATAACGGTATCACAGATTTGGAGTAAAATTGCCAACAAAATTCATTTATTTCTTCTTCTTCTATTAACTCTAGGACCCAAGTGCCTCTGCAGTGATGAAGAGAGATGTGACTGTGAGATGCCACGGAGACTACATGGGAGAGAGTGGACAGGAGCTAATCTCTGACTACTGTAAGTATTGTTTAAAAGCAGTCTGATGTACAAGCTTAAATTGGGTTTACTTTTATGTGAACTGACTGAACCAGCAGTTGTCAGGTGGAGGTCCAGCATGCAGCTAGTTGGCAGGAGCCCCAGGATAGCCAATTAGCATAGCACCACAGAGTGATGCCTTTCTGTCTTGTGTTTCTGTTTGCCCTAAAAAAAACAATGCAAACAAAAAATACTCACCTTAAACAAGCATTAAAACATTTACTCTCTCTCTATATATATATAACATATTACTGTTTGTTTTAATTTCTGGTGGTTCTATTCAGGTTTTTTTTTATATGCAAATTAGAAATGCCAATAAAAAACATGTGGCTGGAAATGCATCTATTGTACCAAGTTTAATGTACAAGATCTCAAATTAGAATTCAAAAGTTTTCAAAATGGTCTTCACAAAAGTAATCATTATCTGAATTAAATCACACAACTTATAATAAATATAAAATTAGATGTTTTGTTTTTTTAATGACTGTTTTTGTATCTCAAAGGGAAGTGCAGAGACCACTGTTCATGAGGACCTGGAAATGAAGCATATGAGCATCTACATCTGTCGTGAGCCAAATGCAGTAGGAATCATCATTGAGGGAGTACCAGTCCTTACTCATCTTGGAAACCTGGCCAAAGCCTGCTGCCGACCTCTGGGGTTGACGTATGCACTTAATCTTGAGTATCCATCCAAACTTTCCAAAACATTTGAGGTGTTTCAAAGACTTTTTGTGGGACTTGACACACTGCGCCCAAAACCAACCCCCAAATTCATGACTCTCAAAAACAAGCTTCTAGCTTAGGCAGTGAGCCATGACTGTCAGCTTGCACTTTTGAACAGCTATTTTCTTGTCTGTTCAAAATCATTATACATTGTTCATTGAGTGGAATTCTTCAGAATGTTGTAAGGGTTTGTCCTGTTCAGGTTTTATACAAAGCTCCAGGTCATCGTTTCTGGTGTGTAAATTAAGTTGTTTTATGTTTTATACACACTAAATTGCCCCACTGTGAAGCTCCAGCTGGTCAGAAGGAGGGATCTGTGAGTTGTTTAAGTTCAAATGTTTCAAAATATACACACTGAAAGACACTACAGTGAAGGTGTTCTGCTTGTGAATTGTTACAGAAGTACAGATAATCTTAATGTTAAATTGTTTTAGCAAGAAACTGTACTGTGAATGTTCTAAGTAAAACTTGAGATGCTGAGGTCATGCATTCTTTTATGCACTAAATACTGATGTTCTTGACTGTTAATACTGTCCAGCTTATTGACAGGTTTGGATATGGCTTGTGAAAACGTTTTAATATGTATACGGTTAAAAAAAGAAAACTACTGTGAAGGTGTTCTATACAGCACTTTAAAAAGTTGAGGTCATGCATTCTTGTATAATATGGATGTTGACTGTTCATACTGTCCAGCTCATTGCCACTGTTTTTATATGGTAATGATTTAATAAAGGTTGGAATTTGATGTGTCTTGATTTTTTTTATTATCATTCTAAGTAATTATTTTAAGCAGTTTCCATTTTCAAAACAAAGAAAGGGTAAGTTGGTCAAAATTAATAAAATTGAGTACAAAATTATTTTTTCATTTAAATGTTACTTATTTTAATTAAGTCTTGTGTGTTTAATATTGGGGCATGCCTTAAAGGCACTGCCTTTAGCGTCCTCTACATCCTGTCTTCACGTCCGCTGTTCCTCCAAACAAACAGCGTGCCGGCCAAGTCACACAATATTTGCGGCTTTTACACACACTTAAGTGAATGCAATTCATACTTGGTCAACAGCCATGGAAGTCACACTGAGGGTGGCCGTACAAACAACTTTAACACTGTTACAAATATGCGCCACACTGTGAACCCACACCAAACAAGAATGACAAACTTTCGGGAGAACATCCGCACCGTAACACAACAGAATAAATACCCAGAATCCCTTGCAGCACTAACTCCTCCGGGACGCTACAATATACACCCCCGCTACCACCAAACCCCGCCTCCGAACCCCGCCCACCTCAACCCCCCCACACTCGCCCTAACCCTAACCAAATAACTGTAAATTAAGTTTTTATTACTTAGAATATGTTCCCCTAGTGTCCAAAAAAATTTGTTACTTAGAATATGTTCCCCACACTAAAGTAGTACCAAAAACATATAACTTTGTCTTGAATTTGAAAAACAAAAAACATTGAATTTTTCACTAAAGAAGGGTTGGGTGAATGCGCGTATGAAAGTGGTGGGGTTCGCTACCTCCAACAAGGTTAAGAACCACTGCACTAAACAATTTGAACTTGACGTGTATTTCTGGTCTTGTCATCCTGGTCCGGACAGAAGGGCGACACGGCAGTGCGGCTGGATCAAAAATGAGGTCAGAGACGCTTGACTGAACAAAAAGTTGCTTTATTACAAGCGAGCGTGGTCATACAGAACTGCAGTTCCTGGAGGAGGTCAAGTCCAACAAGTGGCACTCCTAACTTGGAGAAGCCGAAGCAGTTTTATATTCCTCCTTCCTGTCACATAGCAACATCCCATCTTATTGCCTGAACTACTCCAGTCTACATGCAAATGTCAAACTAACTATTTAATGATGTGCTCAAACTGAAATACTACTATTTACTTCAAGTGATGGTGTGTGTGATAGAGTAGGTTACTCTGGATGCGGAATGCTGGTCTGATATCTTCTTAGGACAAGGACTCCGGTCAGAGAGTAGGGCACAGAGAGGCTTTCAGGCACTCTTTAATGATGAAGTTGAACAATTGTAGTATAGGTGTGTGTGTGGTCTAAAGGGAACACATACAAATAATGATTAAGATACATTTAGGCAATATAATATGCAATAATACAACAGGATATGTATAATATTATATATAATATAATATAATCTACAATGTGTTATAAAACAAATGTACATGGACTATTAAAGCAGTCCATAAGAGATGAATGGAGAATAAGCACTGTTGATTTAGACAGGGATTTAAACGTGGTCTGTGTCGCCCTCTAGTGGTAGGATAGGGTAACTACTGTGTAACAAGAAGTATTAACAGGGCGAAAGTTGAGCTGGTGAATTATGTCGTCAAGCAGAAACATTGTTGCAAACAAACACTCGTTTAAGGCTACATCTAACACATTATAGGCATTTTAGCATTAATAACCGTGCTATATTCGACGTATACTTACATTTTAGTCAGGAACGCACACAATGCTGTTTACACAAGAGCCCATATTACGCAGAAACGCTACAAACAGGAAATGACGTCTTAGACTAGATCGCCAAATTAAGAGCACAGGAAATCTAACATCTCAAAACTGCGTCAGAATAAGATAAGACTAAAACACTTTCTGACAGTGTGCTTTCTCCAAGATATTCACCATATGAGTTCATTAAGGCACTTCAAACTCCTTGCCCTGCAGCTTGAATTCTGCCATGGCCAAGCTCTCTTCATTGTAGGCTGTTAGAGACCTCCCTCTGTATCATTTATTATAATGGTAAATGATAAATGGGTTGTACTTGTATAGCGCTTTTCTACCTTCATGGTACTCAAAGCGCTTTGACACTACTTCCACATTTACCCATTCACACACACATTCACACACTGATGGAGGGAGCTGCCATGCAAGGCGCTAACCAGCAGCCATCAGGAGCAAGGGTGAAGTGTCTTGCTCAGGACACAACGGACATGACGAGGTTGGTACTAGGTGGGGCTTGAACCAGGGACCCTCGGGTCGCGCACGGCCACTCTTCCACCGCGCCACGCCGTTTTTTTACATTTTTTTTTGTCATAAAAAAATACAATCATGTGTGCTTACGGACTGTATCCCTTGCAGACTGTATTGATATATATTGATATATAATGTAGGAACCACAATATTAATAACAGAAAGAAACAACCCTTTTGTGTGAATGAGTGTGAATGGGGGAGGGAGGTTTTTTGTGTTGGTGCACTAATTGTAAGTGTATCTTGTGTTTTTTATGTTGATTTAATAATAAAAGCATATTTATGTAACTGCTGTGTACCCGTCCCGCCAAGAAGCCACACACAGGCTGGATTGGGTGATGTGGTTCTTTACTGGTAGCTGCAATGAGTGATCAGAACGCACATACACACAATATGTGGTTAATAAACACCTCTGCTGATTTCGATGTCATTAGCAGAGTACAGGAAGTTTGCTCAAGTACATAACATTTTCATATTTTTACAATTACATGAAATGCAATTACAGATGTGACTTAATACAATGGTTTTTAACAGTATACTTTTTTCGTATGTGATCTTATAGTGGTTTTAACTTGCTTTTATCTTGACTGGTATTACAATTAATTCAATAAAACATATTTTTAACTTGGTTTTTAACCAACATCATCCTTTTTTAAATATTTATGAAATAGAAAATAGAAAAATACAAAATACAATACATGACACAAATAACTAAATGGACTTTTAGCACCCTCTGGTGGTGACTAGCGAATATGACAGACCACGTTGTTGGCATGTTAAAATGGCGAACAATACAAATTTAAATATGAACGTCTTGACACGTAAAACGCACATAGTGCAACAATTATTACCTGCAATGAGTGATCAGACACACAATATGTGGTTAACACCTCTGCTGATTTCGATGTCTACAGGGGGAAAATAATATCGACTTCAGTGCAAAATAGTAATACATCTGACGTGAGCAACAACCAATTCAAAACGAAAATTCCACAATGTAGCATTTCAACTGCTATTAAATAACTGTGTATCTTACAATAAGTCTCACGTTAGCTTTAGTGTAATATATAATATTTTGCAGAGCAATATCAGAACGTGGCTTACCATCAGCAGAGTACAGGAAGTCTACTAATAGCTTCCGGCTATAGTTATGGTGTTAGTTTCTTTCAAGGATTTGTTGCCACTATCTTAATAATTCCAGCAGGGGTCACTGTAGGCCCTCTTTTACTTCCTGTTGTGTTTCTTTCTGCAACTGCCTTCTGGACTTTGGATATATGGCTCTTTTTTAACACTTTTTTTTTTATTTTCAGCAACAAAATAATTGCTTGTAGCTGTCATTAGATGAGGATCAGAATCATTTCAATGTACACAAACAAATAGTGTATTGGTAAGAATGACTCTAAAATATTGGAAATAATTGTATATGTATGTTTTTACTGTAAATCCTCCTTAAGGTGGTCACATATCCCCATGCTGTAACTGTGAAATCAATATTTATTATTGTTTCCCTAATTTAAAGAATTTAGCCGAATTGTAATAATATAGATACCAATACACTGAACAAGTAAGAATAAAATGTGTTTATATGTGCATGAACGTGTGAATAAAAGTTAGGACAGAATAAAAAGAAGGCAGAGATTAATATACCAAGTCATTAATGTCTCACAGAGAATGGTTTTACAATGTCTATAACTTTATTTTTGTATGAAAAATATGTTTTCATTGTTTTTGAAGGGCTGAATAAAGTCTTGTCGACATCAGAATCGCAATTTATCTTCATTTTTGTGAAGAATTGTTGTACCTTTTTGCTTAGTTTTCTTTGTACATCATTTTGACTGTTTGAAAAGCACCAAATCATTGAATGAAATATTTTATATTCAAATGGAGTGCTTGAATGTTCTCTACATCCAATATTATGTAAAAAAGGGCCAAATTCAGAACCTGAAAAAAACAGATTTTAATCTGAAAAAGATGCGAAACTTGGAAAAAATGAATGAAACTGTAAAAAAATAAAAATGTAATCTGAAAAAGTAGAAAGCTCTAATATTAAAATAGTTGTATAAATGAAAAGAAAGAATGAATAAAAACATATTTTTGTGTGAAAATTATATTCAACCTGAAAAATATTTTGTATTTTGAATACACTGAGGTATTTTTCAACATCAAAATCTGAGCTTTTAGTTTCAGAGTACAAAAGTACAAAAGTGTTGTCCCTAATTGACCTCCATATAAATGAATGATGCATCCAAACAAGCAAGTAAACAACAATTTACTCATATAGAGTCTGACGTTCTTAGATCCAATGTTTTCCTTTCTCTAGTATCAATAAAATGGATGGATTCCCTTTTAAAAAGGATGTAGGATCCATACCTATCTCTTGGAAGGCAAACTTTATGGATGTAGTTGACATTTAGGAACATGTATCCATCAATGGTTACACCCCTAGCACACAGTGCTTCAGCTCTGTCACATGTCCACAAAAACCTGGACATTTCCGCATTTTGAAATATGAATTTTGGCAGGAAGGTAATCCAATCAGTCCAATCCACTTTATTTATATAGCACATTTAAACAACAAAATGTTTCCAAAGTGCTGCACAACAATATTAAAAACAATATTCAAATATTTTCCTTAGCTCCAACAATGACTGAATAAAAACAAAAAATAAATACATATACAACCAATATAAAAAAACAATATAATATAAATATGATTAAAAACGATTTTAAAGGGTAAAACCAATTAAAACTTTTAATAAAAATCAACATTTTAAAAACACAACTCACGTAGTGTTAAAAGCCAGAGAATAAAAGTGGGTCTTAAGACGAGACTTAAAACAGTCCACTGTGGGAGCAGTTTGAACATGGAGGGGCAGAGTGTTCCGGAGCTTAGGGCCGACCACAGAGAAGGCCCTGTCTCCCCTGGTTTTAAGTCTGGTCTTGGGCACCACGAGCTGGAGCTGGCTCTCGGACCTCAGAGCGCGCGCAGGAGTGTAAATGTGGATGAGGTCCGAGATATACTGAGGTGCCAGTCCATGTAAAGCAGGGGTGTCCAAACTTTTTCCACTGAGGGCCGCACACTGAAAAATCAAAGCAAGCGGGGGCCATTTATTTTAAAAACCAATACAATATATGTATAAAAAATATACATTTAGGCCTCCACTCGGGCTTGATCCCGGGGACCCCAAAGGGTTTTGGTCAAAAAAATATTAAAAATGTGTCATTATTCAGTATTATTATTTGTATTATTATTCAAGTTTTAAATCTCTAGATCAACATTAGGTCTATCTGTCAATATAACGTTTTTAAAGATTGAAGTTGTATGCTCTTTTTGTCAAAGAAAACCATGTTTTTTTATGGAAAAAACACCAAATATGCAATATTTTCACCCAATAAAATTTTTAAGTGGAATATTTGAGATTATATAATAATTGGAGCCTTAAAAGGGTCAATAACACCATTGATTTTAATTCATTATTATTTTTTGAGCAATGACACTTAAAAACAAATCACACTAAAATGATTGGGGATCCCAAAGGGTCCTACTCATTAAAGTGTTACAATATAATCTATACATTTTTTTTTACTGTTTACATTTAACACAATAGTCTCGAGATCAACTTCAGATCTATCCGTCAATTATAAGCTTTATTGTTGTTTATGTTTTTTGTTTGTTTGTTTTAGGCCCTTCTTTAAAAAAAAACAGCTCAGTTTTTTATATGGCAAACACAAAATATGCAACATTTGCCCCAAAAAATATCTCAAAGTGGAATATTTAATGTGATGTAATTGGAGCCTTGTTGCTGAGCCTCTCTCATGTAGTTTTCAATGAATGAATGAATGTATTTATTCCGGCAGACAGACATATATAGCAACACTTCATCACTCTTTGTAGTTTGACGGTGAATCCACTAATATAAATAACTACAGAGCGATTTGTAAATTGTGTTAAAGTTGTAAGAGTTAGTGAGAAGTGCTTTCTGATGACTTCACAGCCCTGAAACACTATCCCCTATTTGTTCCCACTACCGCACCTTAAGTTGGAGTCCTTCATCTCGTTATGTGCAAATATAATGACAATAAAGTCTATTCTTTTCTTTGATTCAATGAATAAGTTGGTGAGCAGTAGAAAAACAGCCGATGAGGAAGTTTGGCGGCAAACTTGTCACGACCTGTTGTGCTTGTCAGGTCAGGTGATTTCCCAGAAAAGCCACGCAGGCATTTACCTGACGTGGCCACAAGGGGCGCTTGTAGAAGACTTCTTGTCAGTTGACTGCTGCCACTTTTCAGCAATAGCGCCACCAGGGGGTGCACTGCAAAAACTGAAATCTAAGTAAGATGAAATATCTCAAATAAGGCTGATATTTGCTTATTTTCTGTCTGATAAGATCATTCTTCTCACTAAGCAGAATTTATGTTAGAGTGTTTTACTTGTTTTAAGTGTTTTGGTCCTAAATGATCTCAGTAAGATATTACAGCTTGTTGCTGAGATTTCATGACCTATATTGAGTAAAACATGCTTGAAACTAGAATATCAAGTGTTGTGTCATCAACACTCACAAGTATAAAACTGCTTTTTTAAAGTCATCATTTCTTATTTCAAGCATGAAATAAAAAAATCATGACTTTGACACAATTGTGTCTCATAATTAAAACAGATGACAGCCAAATGGACTTTGCTGTTTTATTTTCAATGAAACAAGAGAAAACACGTACTCATATAGTAGTACACTTGGCACAGTACAGTAAACTGACAGTTAATATTTAAACATTTTACATTTCTAACAATTTTGAACAGAAATAGTTCATGCACATTCAGATAAATCCTTCAAAATGACAATTAAAAACATTTTGGCCGGGGGCCGGGCTGTATATATGCGCACTAATTGACTGCAAGAGCACGCACTTGGCGCGATGATGTCATGTTATCCATGGAAAAATGCATTTTTAGACAATATGATTTGCCTGAGCGGCTAGGAGACCCCGAGAGTAACAAGCGCTTGCCTTGTTTTCTTTCCATTAAGAACAATAAACTAGTTTTTAGTATAAGTTTGCTGGTTTCAAGAAATGTAATATCATTATGTCAAGATAATGGCACTAGCATTTACTTCATTTAAGAATATTTTTCAACTTATTGAGCAAAAAGGTCTCTTTTTTTTTCTACCAAGAAAAGTGCACTTGTTATTAGTGAGAATATACTTATTTTAAGCTATTTTTGGCTTCATTGAGGTTAGCTAATTTGACTTGTTTTGGAAAGTCTTGACAAGCCACATTTTCTTGTTCTATTGGCAGATCATTTTGCTTAGTTCAAATAAAATATCCCTCATTTTTGTATTTTTTTTTCTTGTTTTTGAACACTGACTTTTTGCAGTGTGGCCCTCAGACGCTTCACTGGCCAGTGTCAATTGTAGTAGCATCAGTTATGCATTTCATCCCAAATGCACAGCCTCATCTCTGTGTCAGACTCACACACACACACACACACACACACACACACACACACACACACACACACACACACACACCCTCCCCAGTGTGTGGAAAAGAGCTGTCAGTTGTTATTGCTGTTGATGAAAAGTAAGATGCAGGCTATCATTATTTGTGTCAATGTGGACTTCCTCACGCTGCAAGTGTTTACTGGTCAGACAACACAATGAAATGAAAATAATGTCAAAGAAGAGGGGAACTGATGACTCCATGTTAGTTGGTGGAGTAAAAGACAAGCTGAAAAAAAAGATGACTATGTCTAGAGTGTAGGCAGTGCTGTTAAGTTTCTCTGTGTGTGAATAAGTGGAGAATGCGGAAACTTTGAGGCATGATGCAGCTGACTTGTTGATGAACTAGTTTGAGAAGAATGTTTTTGTTTTCTTCATAAGTGGACTGTACTTGTCACTTTTGTAAATATTGACTATTGTGTGTGAAGTCCTACTAAAGGTGAACATTCAGTTGAAGAATAAGGCCATCAAGTTAAGATAAATGGGTTGAAAAATGTGGATCAAGGATACTTTATTGAAGTGATTTCACTTTCATATTTGAGATTGTCACCTTATTGTGGTTAAGAGCTACCAGCAGGAGCTTAGTCTTCAGGTGGCACACCCAAGTTGCACAGGTGTGACAAAGTACAATCCTCTTCTCCAGGATGGAGTTGGACTCACAGGGCCTGATTTGTTAAAGGTTTGCGTGTACTAAAAGAGGTGCAAACCTGATGGCACACGCAGAGCTGATCTACTAAACCTGTGCAAAGTGGATGGCGTCTCTTAAGTGAGCAGAATATGCAAAATAATATGCAGAATATATGCTGATCATTAAAACAGCCACAATACTGGGAGAAAATGCCAATATAATGATTTATCACGCCCAATATGATTTATCAACACTCATCGCTGTGGTGCCAGCACTATTTAGCTTTTATTTAGTAAGTGTGCACACTGACACTTCCACACACGGCTGCAGGATCAGTGCTTGTGCTCCACACACACACATTTGACACATATCCTCTTTTCAGCAACATCATTTTATAGCTGCTCAACGACTTAAGGGGCTAATCAAAACACATTTGATTGATGCATTTTTGTGGATTTTATAATTTTTTAATGTTCTTTTTTTCAATATACAAACCCCAAAAGCAGTGCAGTTGTCTTGTTGTGTAAATGGTAAATAAAAAGAGAATACAACAAATCCTTTTCAACTTGTATTCAATTGAATAGACTGCAAAGTCAAGATAATAAACGTTCAAACTGGAAAACTGAGAAAGTTCAGGAATGTTTAAACACTTATTTGGAACATCCCACAGGTGAACAGGCTAATTGGGAACAGGTGGGTGCCATGATTGGGTATAAAAGCAGCTTTCATGAAATGTTCAGTCATTCACAAACAAGGACAGGGCGAGGGTCACCACTTTGTCAACAAATGCCTGAGCAAATTGTTTAAGAACAACATTTCTCAACCAGCTATTACAAGGAATTCAGGGATTTCACCATCTACGCTCCGTAATATCATCAAAAGGTTCAGAGAATCTGGGGAAATCACTGTGCGTAAGCGGCAAGGCCGAAAACCAACATTGAATCCCTGTGACCTTCGATCCCAAAATCAGTACTGCATCAAAAAGTCACATCAGTGTGTAAAGGATATCACCACATGGGCTCAGGAACATTTCAGAAAACCACTGTCAGTAACTACAGTTGGTCGCTACATCTGTAAGTGCAAGTTAAAACTCTATAATGCAAAGCAAAAGCCATTTATCAACAACACCCAGAAAAGCAGCTGGCTTCGCTGGGCCTGAGCTCATCTAAGATGGACTGATGCAAAGTGGAAAAGTGTTCTGTGGTCTGACGAGTCCACATTTCAAATTGTTTTTGGAAACTGTGGGCGTCGCGGCCTCCGGAACAAAGAGGAAAAGAACCATTCGGATTGTTCTAGGTGCAAAGTGTAAAAGGCAGCATGTGTGATGGTATGGGGGTGTATTAGTGCCCAAGACATGGGTAACTTACACATCTGTGAAGGCACCATTAATGCTGAAAGGTACATACAAGTTTTGGAGCAACATATGTTGCCATCCAAGCAACATTATCATGGACGCCCCTGCTTATTTCAGCAAGACAATGCCAAGCCACGTGTTACAACAGTGTGGTTTCATAGTAAAAGAGTGCGGGTACTAGACTGGCCTGCCTGTAGTCCAGACCTGTCTCCCATTGAAAATCTACTTGAAAGTCTATTCAATTGAACATAAGTTGAACAGGATTTGCAAATTATTGTATTCTGTTTTTATTTAGGAATTACACAATGTGACAACTTCACTGGTTTGGGGTTTTGGATATTAATTTTGAAATGCTGTTCCTAGATTACATACATGCTAATAAAAAACATTCTGCAATGATGTATTTTACAGACAAAAAGTTACACACTTTATCCCATGCTTGTGTAACAGCACACATCTCATTGTGAAAAATGTGAATGTTTGAAGGGGAACAAAATGTGATCTCTAAAAGGTTTACATGTCTCACATTCTACACAGTAGGACACCCACCCAGACATACCACATGCAGAATCACAATCAGAATGACTTTAATAATCCCAGAGGGGAAATACAGATTTTCAGCACAATCCCATTTAGGAGCAAACAAACATTACAGGGAGACAGAACAGGATCAAACATTACAGGGAGACAGAACAGGATCACTGATGGGTCTGCCAACTCCTGGCGCCTCTTAAAAAAAAAGGTGAGAAACAGGTGGGGGGTGAGAAAAAAAAAATCAGTGTAAACCTGGGCCCCTGGAGAGGGGGTCCAGACTGAGGCCAAGGGAAAAAAAACTCAAAGCCATAGCACAAATAAGCATGTGTGTAAGAGGGAAACATCAAAGATCACAAAGGACATTGAAGACATTAAAAGAGCAGAGCTGATGCAACCAGCCACTTCTACACACAGCCTCGAAAGTAAAACAACACTAACAAAAAACAAACATTTACACTCTGTGGTGTTCTACACATCGTCTGTTGGGGGGGCGGAGCAAGGCCAGAGACAGGAGCAGACCCAACAAAGCAACCAAGAGAGCCGACTCCACCCTCGGCCGCCCACTAACTCTCGGCCAGTGTCCTGGTCTGCATGGATGAGCGAGGATACGTCCAAGGAGACCGAAGTGTCCGATACCTGCTCATTCAGCCAAGACACTGTGAAGTTTGTCCTTCCCGGCGCTCAGCACCAGCTCCGCAGCCATGTCTCTTCATCCACATCTCCTCCAGTCTCTCCAAACGGACTCTGGTGTGGCAGAGACCCAGCAGCTGGTCTCCATGGCCAAAAGGCTCCCGGGAGGCAGATCCAGGAGTTCACAAAAAAGCACCGCAGAAGTCATGAAAGTGCCAGCCCTTGTCACACAGCCCCAAAAGGCAAAAACAAGCCCACATGAAAAGAAGAGGGAAACATCCGGAACACAAAAGGATGACACAAGAGCACAGAGCTCCTGCCACCAGCAGCCACTACAGCGGCGCCATCTTGTACAGCTCATGAAAACAAGATATTTTTTATTTGAATTGTAATATAATAAAAATGACTGCCGTTAATTGAATATTATAATTCAACATTTGACTTGTTTTGTGTGGTTTGTAACATTAAAAACTGAGACTAGTGAGAGAGTTAAAGTAGTGAAACAATGAGTCTACTTGTTCATACAATAATGTGTGTAAAATGAGCTTTGACAGGACGCAGGCTGGACTCTGGAGCCTACGTTAGCTGTCACCTGGCTGTGCTACACTCTGGACAAGTCACTTGTTCATTACAAAAAACAGTCGCCAGTTGATTGTCGAGCAAGGATGTGACTGTGCGTGTGTGTTACACACATATCACTGTCGGACAAACATGTGCGCCCATTAGAGGCTGCATTGAATTGTATTGTGACACATTCAACTTCTACTCAGTAAGAAACATTGTTCTTAATAATTACTGAATCATGACCTTAGTTACCTTATCATGATGTGTTTCATGTGCTCTTGTAAAATGTGTCATTGAATAATAATACAGCATTTACATAATAATACTCTGACTTGTTACGTGTTCATCATGAAAGAAAATGGAACAAATTGTGTGCATGACGCCAGGCACTGTCAAGAAGAGTAAAAAAGACAAAGATTGAAGGTGGCAATGAATGGGGTAGAGGGGCCCACAAAGATACTCTTTCAGAGGGACCACAATTCCCAGCAAGGGCCTTATTAAATAGATGATAAATAACTATGATATCAATAAATGTAACAATGTTATGTAGCAAAGTAAAAGTTGTGTTTCTTATCTAAGTAAATGTAACTGGTTACTACTCACCTCTGTGGATAAGTGTGTTCACTTTTGACAGCTACGACAAAATAAAAGTCAAAACATAATAAAAATGATTTATCTTTCGTGACGGTCGCTGCGTTTAGAAACAAGCATGCAGTCAATGTTTGGCTTCACCGTATTTAATTTCACTTTCACTTTCTTTGATATTGTGCCAGCAGAAGCGTCTGCCTCACACGTTCAGCACTTTGGCCACAGCCAGTCAATGGCATGAATGCTTTCTGCTGACTTTTTACTCAGGATCAAACTTCCTGATGCAACCCTGGCCGGGAATCCAAGCCATGCGAGGCCGAAGCGTGTCCCGTTACCCCACCAGGGACGCCTCACGCTTGGGAGACATAATGGAGGAAATAAAAAGAAGTCTATCAATCATTATTTGTATTGATGCTTTCTTGAGAGGACTACAATATCATTACTTTCAACTCTAAATCTCACCTTCATTCCTCTTTCTTTCTTTTCTTTCCAAGTTTGGCGGCAAACTTGACACACCTTTTGTTTGTCAAGTCACGTGATTTCCCAGAAAAGCCACACAAGCATTTACCTGACGTGGCCACAAGGGGCGCTCTCTAGTGAGTCCAG
>NC_084554.2:0-2500 GCF_033978685.3 Nerophis lumbriciformis | reverse complement strand
TTCTCTCCATCTTTACCTCCATCCACATCTTCTCTCCATCTTTACCTCCATCCACACCTTCTCTCCATCTTTACCTCCATCCACACCTTCTCTCCATCTTTACCTCCACCCACATCTTCTCTCCATCTTTACCTCCATCCACATCTTCTCTCCATCTTTACCTCCATCCACACCTTCTCTTCATCTCTACCTCCATCCACACCTTCTCTCTATCTTTACCTCTATCAACACCTTCTCTCCATCTTTACCTCCATCCACACCTTCTCTCCATCTTTACCTCCATCCACACCTTCTCTCCATCTTTACCTCCATCCACACCTTCTCTCCATCTTTACCTCCATCCACACCTTCTCTTCATCTCTACCTCCATCCACACCTTCTCTCTATCTTTACCTCTATCAACACCTTCTCTCCATCTTTACCTCCATCCACATCTTCTCTCCATCTTTACCTCCATCCACATCTTCTCTCCATCTTTACCTCCATCCACACCTTCTCTTCATCTCTACCTCCATCCACACCTTCTCTCTATCTTTACCTCTATCAACACCTTCTCTCCATCTTTACCTCCATCCACACCTTCTCTCCATCTTTACCTCCATCCACACCTTCTCTTCATCTCTACCTCCATCCACACCTTCTCTCTATCTTTACCTCTATCAACACCTTCTCTCCATCTTTACCTCCATCCACATCTTCTCTCCATCTTTACCTCCATCCACACCTTCTCTCCATCTTTACCTCCATCCACACCTTCTCTTCATCTCTACCTCCATCCACACCTTCTCTCCATCTTTACCTCCATCCACACCTTCTCTCCATCTTTACCGCCATCCACATCTTCTCTCCATCTTTACCTCCATCCACATCTTCTCTCCATCTTTACCTCCATCCACACCTTCTCTTCATCTCTACCTCCATCCACACCTTCTCTCTATCTTTACCTCCATCCACACCTTCTCTCCTTCTTTAACTCCATCCACCCCTCCTTTCCATATTTATCTCCATCCACACCTTCTCTCCATCTTTACTTCCATCCACACCTTCTCTCCATCTTTACCTCCATTCACACCTTCTCTCCATCTTTACCTCCATCCACACCTTCTCTCCATCTTTACCTCCATTCACACCTTCTCTCCATCTTTACCTCCATCCACACCTTCTCTCCATCTTTACCTCCATCCACACCTTCTCTCCATCTTTACCTCCATCCAAACCTTCTCTCCATCTTTACTTCCACCCACACCTTCTCTCCATCTTTACCTCCATCCACACCTTCTCTCCATCTATACCTCCATCCACACCGTCTCTCCATCTTTACCTCCATCCACACCTTCTCTCCATCTTTACTTCCATCCACACCTTCTCTCCATCTTTACCTCCATCCACACCTTCTCTCCATCTTTACTTCCATCCACACCTTCTCTCCATCTTTACCTCCATCCACACCTTCTCTCCATCTTTACTTCCATCCACACCTTCTCTCCATCTTTACCTCCATCCACACCTTCTCTCCATCTTTACTTCCATCCACACCTTCTCTCCATCTTTACCTCCATCCACACCTTCTCTCCATCTTTACTTCCATCCACACCTTCTCTCCATCTTTACCTCCATCCACACCTTCTCTCCATCTTTACTTCCATCCACACCTTCTCTCCATCTTTACCTCCATCCACACCTTCTCTCCATCTTTACTTCCATCCACACCTTCTCTCCATCTTTACCTCCATCCACACCTTCTCTCCATCTTTACTTCCATCCACACCTTCTCTCCATCTTTACCTCCATCCACACCTTCTCTCCATCTTTACTTCCATCCACACCTTCTCTCCATCTTTACCTCCATCCACATCTTCTCTCCATCTTTACCTCCATCCACACCTTCTCTTCATCTCTACCTCCATCCACACCTTCTCTCTATCTTTACCTCTATCAACACTTTCTCTCCATCTTTACCTCCATCCACACCTTCTCTCCATCTTTACTTCCATCCACACCTTCTCTCCATCTTTACCTCCATCCACACCTTCTCTCCATCTTTACTTCCATCCACACCTTCTCTCCATCTTCACCTTCCATCCACACCTTCTCTCCATCTTTACCTCCATCCACACCTTCTCTCCATCTTTACCTCCATCCACACCTTCTCTCCATCTTTACCTCCATCCACACCTTCTCTCCATCTTTACCTCCATCCACATCTTCTCTCCATCTTTACCTCCATCCACACCTTCTCTCCATCTTTACCTCCATCCACACCTTCTCTCCATCTTTACCTCCACCCACATCTTCTCTCCATCTTTACCTCCATCCACATCTTCTCTCCATCTTTACCTCCATCCACACCTTCTCTTCATCTCTACCTCCATCCACACCTTCTCTCTATCTTTACCTCTATCAACACCTTCTCTCCATCTTTACCTCCATCCACACCTTCTCTCCATCTTTACCTCCATCCACACCTTCTCTCCATCTTTACCTCCATCCACACCTTCTC
>NC_084553.2:59089991-59185239 GCF_033978685.3 Nerophis lumbriciformis | reverse complement strand
AAACACCCCGATATTCAAGGGGGTGTTTGTCCCTATGTGATGCACATAATATGGCAATTTGATGCATCACATAGGAAGGAGTGGATTTTGAGGGTCTATAGACTCCACTGCAGTGGAGAGCATATAAGCCCCGCCCCCTGCAGCACTCATATAAAGCCTCCTCCTGCCAGAACGGCTCATTCCCTCTCCAGCAGTCGATGAGCAAGCATCCTGCTGTGGAGAAACAGGGAAGCCGACAGCCAGGGGATTAGAAGCGCCCCACCTACTAGGGAACTAGAAGAGTCCCAGTAGGCATGGCTCAGCCAGCCTGACGAGGTCTGAAAGACCGAAACGCGCGTCGCTGGATACCAATCCAACATGTGTTTGACACCGCATTTGACGCAGACTCGGATTGCTTCCTTTCAGGGTCCTTGGAGGGTCTTGCGGTTGGTTTGGACGTTGCCTGGACAGGTTGTCCACGGACAGTGCCTTTATCCCCTTCCCCCACCCCCTACTCCTAAACCTAACCTGCCAGAGCCTGCAATCTGCTGTCGGGCGACGTCCTGCCTTCGTGAGCCCACTGGGGACCTTGTCGGTGAGTAGTTCGTTTCACTTTGTTGAGTGTGGTGAGGGGCTACAAGTCAGCAAATTGCTTAAAAAAGACTTGATTCAGACACATTATATCAGGAGTTGAGGTACATCAAAGAAAACATTTTTGTGCTTTGATCAAACACCCCGATATTCAAGGGGGTGTTTGTCCCCTATGTGATGCACATAATATGGCAATTTGATGCATCACATAGGAAGGAGTGGATTTTGAGGGTCTATAGACTCCACTGCAGTGGAGAGCATATAAGCCCCGCCCCCTGCAGCACTCATATAAAGCCTCCTCCTGCCAGAACGGCTCATTCCCTCTCCAGCAGTCGATGAGCAAGCATCCTGCTGTGGAGAAACAGGGAAGCCGACAGCCAGGGGATTAGAAGCGCCCCACCTACTAGGGAACTAGAAGAGTCCCAGTAGGCATGGCTCAGCCAGCCTGACGAGGTCTGAAAGACCGAAACGCGCGTCGCTGGATACCAATCCAACATGTGTTTGACACCGCATTTGACGCAGACTCGGATTGCTTCCTTTCAGGGTCCTTGGAGGGTCTTGCGGTTGGTTTGGACGTTGCCTGGACAGGTTGTCCACGGACAGTGCCTTTATCCCCTTCCCCCACCCCCTACTCCTAAACCTAACCTGCCAGAGCCTGCAATCTGCTGTCGGGCGACGTCCTGCCTTCGTGAGCCCACTGGGGACCTTGTCGGTGAGTAGTTCGTTTCACTTTGTTGAGTGTGGTGAGGGGCTACAAGTCAGCAAATTGCTTAAAAAAGACTTGATTCAGACACATTATATCAGGAGTTGAGGTACATCAAAGAAAACATTTTTGTGCTTTGATCAAACACCCCGATATTCAAGGGGGTGTTTGTCCCCTATGTGATGCACATAATATGGCAATTTGATGCATCACATAGGAAGGAGTGGATTTTGAGGGTCTATAGACTCCACTGCAGTGGAGAGCATATAAGCCCCGCCCCCTGCAGCACTCATATAAAGCCTCCTCCTGCCAGAACGGCTCATTCCCTCTCCAGCAGTCGATGAGCAAGCATCCTGCTGTGGAGAAACAGGGAAGCCGACAGCCAGGGGATTAGAAGCGCCCCACCTACTAGGGAACTAGAAGAGTCCCAGTAGGCATGGCTCAGCCAGCCTGACGAGGTCTGAAAGACCGAAACGCGCGTCGCTGGATACCAATCCAACATGTGTTTGACACCGCATTTGACGCAGACTCGGATTGCTTCCTTTCAGGGTCCTTGGAGGGTCTTGCGGTTGGTTTGGACGTTGCCTGGACAGGTTGTCCACGGACAGTGCCTTTATCCCCTTCCCCCACCCCCTACTCCTAAACCTAACCTGCCAGAGCCTGCAATCTGCTGTCGGGCGACGTCCTGCCTTCGTGAGCCCACTGGGGACCTTGTCGGTGAGTAGTTCGTTTCACTTTGTTGAGTGTGGTGAGGGGCTACAAGTCAGCAAATTGCTTAAAAAAGACTTGATTCAGACACATTATATCAGGAGTTGAGGTACATCAAAGAAAACATTTTTGTGCTTTGATCAAACACCCCGATATTCAAGGGGGTGTTTGTCCCCTATGTGATGCACATAATATGGCAATTTGATGCATCACATAGGAAGGAGTGGATTTTGAGGGTCTATAGACTCCACTGCAGTGGAGAGCATATAAGCCCCGCCCCCTGCAGCACTCATATAAAGCCTCCTCCTGCCAGAACGGCTCATTCCCTCTCCAGCAGTCGATGAGCAAGCATCCTGCTGTGGAGAAACAGGGAAGCCGACAGCCAGGGGATTAGAAGCGCCCCACCTACTAGGGAACTAGAAGAGTCCCAGTAGGCATGGCTCAGCCAGCCTGACGAGGTCTGAAAGACCGAAACGCGCGTCGCTGGATACCAATCCAACATGTGTTTGACACCGCATTTGACGCAGACTCGGATTGCTTCCTTTCAGGGTCCTTGGAGGGTCTTGCGGTTGGTTTGGACGTTGCCTGGACAGGTTGTCCACGGACAGTGCCTTTATCCCCTTCCCCCACCCCCTACTCCTAAACCTAACCTGCCAGAGCCTGCAATCTGCTGTCGGGCGACGTCCTGCCTTCGTGAGCCCACTGGGGACCTTGTCGGTGAGTAGTTCGTTTCACTTTGTTGAGTGTGGTGAGGGGCTACAAGTCAGCAAATTGCTTAAAAAAGACTTGATTCAGACACATTATATCAGGAGTTGAGGTACATCAAAGAAAACATTTTTGTGCTTTGATCAAACACCCCGATATTCAAGGGGGTGTTTGTCCCCTATGTGATGCACATAATATGGCAATTTGATGCATCACATAGGAAGGAGTGGATTTTGAGGGTCTATAGACTCCACTGCAGTGGAGAGCATATAAGCCCCGCCCCCTGCAGCACTCATATAAAGCCTCCTCCTGCCAGAACGGCTCATTCCCTCTCCAGCAGTCGATGAGCAAGCATCCTGCTGTGGAGAAACAGGGAAGCCGACAGCCAGGGGATTAGAAGCGCCCCACCTACTAGGGAACTAGAAGAGTCCCAGTAGGCATGGCTCAGCCAGCCTGACGAGGTCTGAAAGACCGAAACGCGCGTCGCTGGATACCAATCCAACATGTGTTTGACACCGCATTTGACGCAGACTCGGATTGCTTCCTTTCAGGGTCCTTGGAGGGTCTTGCGGTTGGTTTGGACGTTGCCTGGACAGGTTGTCCACGGACAGTGCCTTTATCCCCTTCCCCCACCCCCTACTCCTAAACCTAACCTGCCAGAGCCTGCAATCTGCTGTCGGGCGACGTCCTGCCTTCGTGAGCCCACTGGGGACCTTGTCGGTGAGTAGTTCGTTTCACTTTGTTGAGTGTGGTGAGGGGCTACAAGTCAGCAAATTGCTTAAAAAAGACTTGATTCAGACACATTATATCAGGAGTTGAGGTACATCAAAGAAAACATTTTTGTGCTTTGATCAAACACCCCGATATTCAAGGGGGTGTTTGTCCCCTATGTGATGCACATAATATGGCAATTTGATGCATCACATAGGAAGGAGTGGATTTTGAGGGTCTATAGACTCCACTGCAGTGGAGAGCATATAAGCCCCGCCCCCTGCAGCACTCATATAAAGCCTCCTCCTGCCAGAACGGCTCATTCCCTCTCCAGCAGTCGATGAGCAAGCATCCTGCTGTGGAGAAACAGGGAAGCCGACAGCCAGGGGATTAGAAGCGCCCCACCTACTAGGGAACTAGAAGAGTCCCAGTAGGCATGGCTCAGCCAGCCTGACGAGGTCTGAAAGACCGAAACGCGCGTCGCTGGATACCAATCCAACATGTGTTTGACACCGCATTTGACGCAGACTCGGATTGCTTCCTTTCAGGGTCCTTGGAGGGTCTTGCGGTTGGTTTGGACGTTGCCTGGACAGGTTGTCCACGGACAGTGCCTTTATCCCCTTCCCCCACCCCCTACTCCTAAACCTAACCTGCCAGAGCCTGCAATCTGCTGTCGGGCGACGTCCTGCCTTCGTGAGCCCACTGGGGACCTTGTCGGTGAGTAGTTCGTTTCACTTTGTTGAGTGTGGTGAGGGGCTACAAGTCAGCAAATTGCTTAAAAAAGACTTGATTCAGACACATTATATCAGGAGTTGAGGTACATCAAAGAAAACATTTTTGTGCTTTGATCAAACACCCCGATATTCAAGGGGGTGTTTGTCCCCTATGTGATGCACATAATATGGCAATTTGATGCATCACATAGGAAGGAGTGGATTTTGAGGGTCTATAGACTCCACTGCAGTGGAGAGCATATAAGCCCCGCCCCCTGCAGCACTCATATAAAGCCTCCTCCTGCCAGAACGGCTCATTCCCTCTCCAGCAGTCGATGAGCAAGCATCCTGCTGTGGAGAAACAGGGAAGCCGACAGCCAGGGGATTAGAAGCGCCCCACCTACTAGGGAACTAGAAGAGTCCCAGTAGGCATGGCTCAGCCAGCCTGACGAGGTCTGAAAGACCGAAACGCGCGTCGCTGGATACCAATCCAACATGTGTTTGACACCGCATTTGACGCAGACTCGGATTGCTTCCTTTCAGGGTCCTTGGAGGGTCTTGCGGTTGGTTTGGACGTTGCCTGGACAGGTTGTCCACGGACAGTGCCTTTATCCCCTTCCCCCACCCCCTACTCCTAAACCTAACCTGCCAGAGCCTGCAATCTGCTGTCGGGCGACGTCCTGCCTTCGTGAGCCCACTGGGGACCTTGTCGGTGAGTAGTTCGTTTCACTTTGTTGAGTGTGGTGAGGGGCTACAAGTCAGCAAATTGCTTAAAAAAGACTTGATTCAGACACATTATATCAGGAGTTGAGGTACATCAAAGAAAACATTTTTGTGCTTTGATCAAACACCCCGATATTCAAGGGGGTGTTTGTCCCCTATGTGATGCACATAATATGGCAATTTGATGCATCACATAGGAAGGAGTGGATTTTGAGGGTCTATAGACTCCACTGCAGTGGAGAGCATATAAGCCCCGCCCCCTGCAGCACTCATATAAAGCCTCCTCCTGCCAGAACGGCTCATTCCCTCTCCAGCAGTCGATGAGCAAGCATCCTGCTGTGGAGAAACAGGGAAGCCGACAGCCAGGGGATTAGAAGCGCCCCACCTACTAGGGAACTAGAAGAGTCCCAGTAGGCATGGCTCAGCCAGCCTGACGAGGTCTGAAAGACCGAAACGCGCGTCGCTGGATACCAATCCAACATGTGTTTGACACCGCATTTGACGCAGACTCGGATTGCTTCCTTTCAGGGTCCTTGGAGGGTCTTGCGGTTGGTTTGGACGTTGCCTGGACAGGTTGTCCACGGACAGTGCCTTTATCCCCTTCCCCCACCCCCTACTCCTAAACCTAACCTGCCAGAGCCTGCAATCTGCTGTCGGGCGACGTCCTGCCTTCGTGAGCCCACTGGGGACCTTGTCGGTGAGTAGTTCGTTTCACTTTGTTGAGTGTGGTGAGGGGCTACAAGTCAGCAAATTGCTTAAAAAAGACTTGATTCAGACACATTATATCAGGAGTTGAGGTACATCAAAGAAAACATTTTTGTGCTTTGATCAAACACCCCGATATTCAAGGGGGTGTTTGTCCCCTATGTGATGCACATAATATGGCAATTTGATGCATCACATAGGAAGGAGTGGATTTTGAGGGTCTATAGACTCCACTGCAGTGGAGAGCATATAAGCCCCGCCCCCTGCAGCACTCATATAAAGCCTCCTCCTGCCAGAACGGCTCATTCCCTCTCCAGCAGTCGATGAGCAAGCATCCTGCTGTGGAGAAACAGGGAAGCCGACAGCCAGGGGATTAGAAGCGCCCCACCTACTAGGGAACTAGAAGAGTCCCAGTAGGCATGGCTCAGCCAGCCTGACGAGGTCTGAAAGACCGAAACGCGCGTCGCTGGATACCAATCCAACATGTGTTTGACACCGCATTTGACGCAGACTCGGATTGCTTCCTTTCAGGGTCCTTGGAGGGTCTTGCGGTTGGTTTGGACGTTGCCTGGACAGGTTGTCCACGGACAGTGCCTTTATCCCCTTCCCCCACCCCCTACTCCTAAACCTAACCTGCCAGAGCCTGCAATCTGCTGTCGGGCGACGTCCTGCCTTCGTGAGCCCACTGGGGACCTTGTCGGTGAGTAGTTCGTTTCACTTTGTTGAGTGTGGTGAGGGGCTACAAGTCAGCAAATTGCTTAAAAAAGACTTGATTCAGACACATTATATCAGGAGTTGAGGTACATCAAAGAAAACATTTTTGTGCTTTGATCAAACACCCCGATATTCAAGGGGGTGTTTGTCCCCTATGTGATGCACATAATATGGCAATTTGATGCATCACATAGGAAGGAGTGGATTTTGAGGGTCTATAGACTCCACTGCAGTGGAGAGCATATAAGCCCCGCCCCCTGCAGCACTCATATAAAGCCTCCTCCTGCCAGAACGGCTCATTCCCTCTCCAGCAGTCGATGAGCAAGCATCCTGCTGTGGAGAAACAGGGAAGCCGACAGCCAGGGGATTAGAAGCGCCCCACCTACTAGGGAACTAGAAGAGTCCCAGTAGGCATGGCTCAGCCAGCCTGACGAGGTCTGAAAGACCGAAACGCGCGTCGCTGGATACCAATCCAACATGTGTTTGACACCGCATTTGACGCAGACTCGGATTGCTTCCTTTCAGGGTCCTTGGAGGGTCTTGCGGTTGGTTTGGACGTTGCCTGGACAGGTTGTCCACGGACAGTGCCTTTATCCCCTTCCCCCACCCCCTACTCCTAAACCTAACCTGCCAGAGCCTGCAATCTGCTGTCGGGCGACGTCCTGCCTTCGTGAGCCCACTGGGGACCTTGTCGGTGAGTAGTTCGTTTCACTTTGTTGAGTGTGGTGAGGGGCTACAAGTCAGCAAATTGCTTAAAAAAGACTTGATTCAGACACATTATATCAGGAGTTGAGGTACATCAAAGAAAACATTTTTGTGCTTTGATCAAACACCCCGATATTCAAGGGGGTGTTTGTCCCCTATGTGATGCACATAATATGGCAATTTGATGCATCACATAGGAAGGAGTGGATTTTGAGGGTCTATAGACTCCACTGCAGTGGAGAGCATATAAGCCCCGCCCCCTGCAGCACTCATATAAAGCCTCCTCCTGCCAGAACGGCTCATTCCCTCTCCAGCAGTCGATGAGCAAGCATCCTGCTGTGGAGAAACAGGGAAGCCGACAGCCAGGGGATTAGAAGCGCCCCACCTACTAGGGAACTAGAAGAGTCCCAGTAGGCATGGCTCAGCCAGCCTGACGAGGTCTGAAAGACCGAAACGCGCGTCGCTGGATACCAATCCAACATGTGTTTGACACCGCATTTGACGCAGACTCGGATTGCTTCCTTTCAGGGTCCTTGGAGGGTCTTGCGGTTGGTTTGGACGTTGCCTGGACAGGTTGTCCACGGACAGTGCCTTTATCCCCTTCCCCCACCCCCTACTCCTAAACCTAACCTGCCAGAGCCTGCAATCTGCTGTCGGGCGACGTCCTGCCTTCGTGAGCCCACTGGGGACCTTGTCGGTGAGTAGTTCGTTTCACTTTGTTGAGTGTGGTGAGGGGCTACAAGTCAGCAAATTGCTTAAAAAAGACTTGATTCAGACACATTATATCAGGAGTTGAGGTACATCAAAGAAAACATTTTTGTGCTTTGATCAAACACCCCGATATTCAAGGGGGTGTTTGTCCCCTATGTGATGCACATAATATGGCAATTTGATGCATCACATAGGAAGGAGTGGATTTTGAGGGTCTATAGACTCCACTGCAGTGGAGAGCATATAAGCCCCGCCCCCTGCAGCACTCATATAAAGCCTCCTCCTGCCAGAACGGCTCATTCCCTCTCCAGCAGTCGATGAGCAAGCATCCTGCTGTGGAGAAACAGGGAAGCCGACAGCCAGGGGATTAGAAGCGCCCCACCTACTAGGGAACTAGAAGAGTCCCAGTAGGCATGGCTCAGCCAGCCTGACGAGGTCTGAAAGACCGAAACGCGCGTCGCTGGATACCAATCCAACATGTGTTTGACACCGCATTTGACGCAGACTCGGATTGCTTCCTTTCAGGGTCCTTGGAGGGTCTTGCGGTTGGTTTGGACGTTGCCTGGACAGGTTGTCCACGGACAGTGCCTTTATCCCCTTCCCCCACCCCCTACTCCTAAACCTAACCTGCCAGAGCCTGCAATCTGCTGTCGGGCGACGTCCTGCCTTCGTGAGCCCACTGGGGACCTTGTCGGTGAGTAGTTCGTTTCACTTTGTTGAGTGTGGTGAGGGGCTACAAGTCAGCAAATTGCTTAAAAAAGACTTGATTCAGACACATTATATCAGGAGTTGAGGTACATCAAAGAAAACATTTTTGTGCTTTGATCAAACACCCCGATATTCAAGGGGGTGTTTGTCCCCTATGTGATGCACATAATATGGCAATTTGATGCATCACATAGGAAGGAGTGGATTTTGAGGGTCTATAGACTCCACTGCAGTGGAGAGCATATAAGCCCCGCCCCCTGCAGCACTCATATAAAGCCTCCTCCTGCCAGAACGGCTCATTCCCTCTCCAGCAGTCGATGAGCAAGCATCCTGCTGTGGAGAAACAGGGAAGCCGACAGCCAGGGGATTAGAAGCGCCCCACCTACTAGGGAACTAGAAGAGTCCCAGTAGGCATGGCTCAGCCAGCCTGACGAGGTCTGAAAGACCGAAACGCGCGTCGCTGGATACCAATCCAACATGTGTTTGACACCGCATTTGACGCAGACTCGGATTGCTTCCTTTCAGGGTCCTTGGAGGGTCTTGCGGTTGGTTTGGACGTTGCCTGGACAGGTTGTCCACGGACAGTGCCTTTATCCCCTTCCCCCACCCCCTACTCCTAAACCTAACCTGCCAGAGCCTGCAATCTGCTGTCGGGCGACGTCCTGCCTTCGTGAGCCCACTGGGGACCTTGTCGGTGAGTAGTTCGTTTCACTTTGTTGAGTGTGGTGAGGGGCTACAAGTCAGCAAATTGCTTAAAAAAGACTTGATTCAGACACATTATATCAGGAGTTGAGGTACATCAAAGAAAACATTTTTGTGCTTTGATCAAACACCCCGATATTCAAGGGGGTGTTTGTCCCCTATGTGATGCACATAATATGGCAATTTGATGCATCACATAGGAAGGAGTGGATTTTGAGGGTCTATAGACTCCACTGCAGTGGAGAGCATATAAGCCCCGCCCCCTGCAGCACTCATATAAAGCCTCCTCCTGCCAGAACGGCTCATTCCCTCTCCAGCAGTCGATGAGCAAGCATCCTGCTGTGGAGAAACAGGGAAGCCGACAGCCAGGGGATTAGAAGCGCCCCACCTACTAGGGAACTAGAAGAGTCCCAGTAGGCATGGCTCAGCCAGCCTGACGAGGTCTGAAAGACCGAAACGCGCGTCGCTGGATACCAATCCAACATGTGTTTGACACCGCATTTGACGCAGACTCGGATTGCTTCCTTTCAGGGTCCTTGGAGGGTCTTGCGGTTGGTTTGGACGTTGCCTGGACAGGTTGTCCACGGACAGTGCCTTTATCCCCTTCCCCCACCCCCTACTCCTAAACCTAACCTGCCAGAGCCTGCAATCTGCTGTCGGGCGACGTCCTGCCTTCGTGAGCCCACTGGGGACCTTGTCGGTGAGTAGTTCGTTTCACTTTGTTGAGTGTGGTGAGGGGCTACAAGTCAGCAAATTGCTTAAAAAAGACTTGATTCAGACACATTATATCAGGAGTTGAGGTACATCAAAGAAAACATTTTTGTGCTTTGATCAAACACCCCGATATTCAAGGGGGTGTTTGTCCCCTATGTGATGCACATAATATGGCAATTTGATGCATCACATAGGAAGGAGTGGATTTTGAGGGTCTATAGACTCCACTGCAGTGGAGAGCATATAAGCCCCGCCCCCTGCAGCACTCATATAAAGCCTCCTCCTGCCAGAACGGCTCATTCCCTCTCCAGCAGTCGATGAGCAAGCATCCTGCTGTGGAGAAACAGGGAAGCCGACAGCCAGGGGATTAGAAGCGCCCCACCTACTAGGGAACTAGAAGAGTCCCAGTAGGCATGGCTCAGCCAGCCTGACGAGGTCTGAAAGACCGAAACGCGCGTCGCTGGATACCAATCCAACATGTGTTTGACACCGCATTTGACGCAGACTCGGATTGCTTCCTTTCAGGGTCCTTGGAGGGTCTTGCGGTTGGTTTGGACGTTGCCTGGACAGGTTGTCCACGGACAGTGCCTTTATCCCCTTCCCCCACCCCCTACTCCTAAACCTAACCTGCCAGAGCCTGCAATCTGCTGTCGGGCGACGTCCTGCCTTCGTGAGCCCACTGGGGACCTTGTCGGTGAGTAGTTCGTTTCACTTTGTTGAGTGTGGTGAGGGGCTACAAGTCAGCAAATTGCTTAAAAAAGACTTGATTCAGACACATTATATCAGGAGTTGAGGTACATCAAAGAAAACATTTTTGTGCTTTGATCAAACACCCCGATATTCAAGGGGGTGTTTGTCCCCTATGTGATGCACATAATATGGCAATTTGATGCATCACATAGGAAGGAGTGGATTTTGAGGGTCTATAGACTCCACTGCAGTGGAGAGCATATAAGCCCCGCCCCCTGCAGCACTCATATAAAGCCTCCTCCTGCCAGAACGGCTCATTCCCTCTCCAGCAGTCGATGAGCAAGCATCCTGCTGTGGAGAAACAGGGAAGCCGACAGCCAGGGGATTAGAAGCGCCCCACCTACTAGGGAACTAGAAGAGTCCCAGTAGGCATGGCTCAGCCAGCCTGACGAGGTCTGAAAGACCGAAACGCGCGTCGCTGGATACCAATCCAACATGTGTTTGACACCGCATTTGACGCAGACTCGGATTGCTTCCTTTCAGGGTCCTTGGAGGGTCTTGCGGTTGGTTTGGACGTTGCCTGGACAGGTTGTCCACGGACAGTGCCTTTATCCCCTTCCCCCACCCCCTACTCCTAAACCTAACCTGCCAGAGCCTGCAATCTGCTGTCGGGCGACGTCCTGCCTTCGTGAGCCCACTGGGGACCTTGTCGGTGAGTAGTTCGTTTCACTTTGTTGAGTGTGGTGAGGGGCTACAAGTCAGCAAATTGCTTAAAAAAGACTTGATTCAGACACATTATATCAGGAGTTGAGGTACATCAAAGAAAACATTTTTGTGCTTTGATCAAACACCCCGATATTCAAGGGGGTGTTTGTCCCCTATGTGATGCACATAATATGGCAATTTGATGCATCACATAGGAAGGAGTGGATTTTGAGGGTCTATAGACTCCACTGCAGTGGAGAGCATATAAGCCCCGCCCCCTGCAGCACTCATATAAAGCCTCCTCCTGCCAGAACGGCTCATTCCCTCTCCAGCAGTCGATGAGCAAGCATCCTGCTGTGGAGAAACAGGGAAGCCGACAGCCAGGGGATTAGAAGCGCCCCACCTACTAGGGAACTAGAAGAGTCCCAGTAGGCATGGCTCAGCCAGCCTGACGAGGTCTGAAAGACCGAAACGCGCGTCGCTGGATACCAATCCAACATGTGTTTGACACCGCATTTGACGCAGACTCGGATTGCTTCCTTTCAGGGTCCTTGGAGGGTCTTGCGGTTGGTTTGGACGTTGCCTGGACAGGTTGTCCACGGACAGTGCCTTTATCCCCTTCCCCCACCCCCTACTCCTAAACCTAACCTGCCAGAGCCTGCAATCTGCTGTCGGGCGACGTCCTGCCTTCGTGAGCCCACTGGGGACCTTGTCGGTGAGTAGTTCGTTTCACTTTGTTGAGTGTGGTGAGGGGCTACAAGTCAGCAAATTGCTTAAAAAAGACTTGATTCAGACACATTATATCAGGAGTTGAGGTACATCAAAGAAAACATTTTTGTGCTTTGATCAAACACCCCGATATTCAAGGGGGTGTTTGTCCCCTATGTGATGCACATAATATGGCAATTTGATGCATCACATAGGAAGGAGTGGATTTTGAGGGTCTATAGACTCCACTGCAGTGGAGAGCATATAAGCCCCGCCCCCTGCAGCACTCATATAAAGCCTCCTCCTGCCAGAACGGCTCATTCCCTCTCCAGCAGTCGATGAGCAAGCATCCTGCTGTGGAGAAACAGGGAAGCCGACAGCCAGGGGATTAGAAGCGCCCCACCTACTAGGGAACTAGAAGAGTCCCAGTAGGCATGGCTCAGCCAGCCTGACGAGGTCTGAAAGACCGAAACGCGCGTCGCTGGATACCAATCCAACATGTGTTTGACACCGCATTTGACGCAGACTCGGATTGCTTCCTTTCAGGGTCCTTGGAGGGTCTTGCGGTTGGTTTGGACGTTGCCTGGACAGGTTGTCCACGGACAGTGCCTTTATCCCCTTCCCCCACCCCCTACTCCTAAACCTAACCTGCCAGAGCCTGCAATCTGCTGTCGGGCGACGTCCTGCCTTCGTGAGCCCACTGGGGACCTTGTCGGTGAGTAGTTCGTTTCACTTTGTTGAGTGTGGTGAGGGGCTACAAGTCAGCAAATTGCTTAAAAAAGACTTGATTCAGACACATTATATCAGGAGTTGAGGTACATCAAAGAAAACATTTTTGTGCTTTGATCAAACACCCCGATATTCAAGGGGGTGTTTGTCCCCTATGTGATGCACATAATATGGCAATTTGATGCATCACATAGGAAGGAGTGGATTTTGAGGGTCTATAGACTCCACTGCAGTGGAGAGCATATAAGCCCCGCCCCCTGCAGCACTCATATAAAGCCTCCTCCTGCCAGAACGGCTCATTCCCTCTCCAGCAGTCGATGAGCAAGCATCCTGCTGTGGAGAAACAGGGAAGCCGACAGCCAGGGGATTAGAAGCGCCCCACCTACTAGGGAACTAGAAGAGTCCCAGTAGGCATGGCTCAGCCAGCCTGACGAGGTCTGAAAGACCGAAACGCGCGTCGCTGGATACCAATCCAACATGTGTTTGACACCGCATTTGACGCAGACTCGGATTGCTTCCTTTCAGGGTCCTTGGAGGGTCTTGCGGTTGGTTTGGACGTTGCCTGGACAGGTTGTCCACGGACAGTGCCTTTATCCCCTTCCCCCACCCCCTACTCCTAAACCTAACCTGCCAGAGCCTGCAATCTGCTGTCGGGCGACGTCCTGCCTTCGTGAGCCCACTGGGGACCTTGTCGGTGAGTAGTTCGTTTCACTTTGTTGAGTGTGGTGAGGGGCTACAAGTCAGCAAATTGCTTAAAAAAGACTTGATTCAGACACATTATATCAGGAGTTGAGGTACATCAAAGAAAACATTTTTGTGCTTTGATCAAACACCCCGATATTCAAGGGGGTGTTTGTCCCCTATGTGATGCACATAATATGGCAATTTGATGCATCACATAGGAAGGAGTGGATTTTGAGGGTCTATAGACTCCACTGCAGTGGAGAGCATATAAGCCCCGCCCCCTGCAGCACTCATATAAAGCCTCCTCCTGCCAGAACGGCTCATTCCCTCTCCAGCAGTCGATGAGCAAGCATCCTGCTGTGGAGAAACAGGGAAGCCGACAGCCAGGGGATTAGAAGCGCCCCACCTACTAGGGAACTAGAAGAGTCCCAGTAGGCATGGCTCAGCCAGCCTGACGAGGTCTGAAAGACCGAAACGCGCGTCGCTGGATACCAATCCAACATGTGTTTGACACCGCATTTGACGCAGACTCGGATTGCTTCCTTTCAGGGTCCTTGGAGGGTCTTGCGGTTGGTTTGGACGTTGCCTGGACAGGTTGTCCACGGACAGTGCCTTTATCCCCTTCCCCCACCCCCTACTCCTAAACCTAACCTGCCAGAGCCTGCAATCTGCTGTCGGGCGACGTCCTGCCTTCGTGAGCCCACTGGGGACCTTGTCGGTGAGTAGTTCGTTTCACTTTGTTGAGTGTGGTGAGGGGCTACAAGTCAGCAAATTGCTTAAAAAAGACTTGATTCAGACACATTATATCAGGAGTTGAGGTACATCAAAGAAAACATTTTTGTGCTTTGATCAAACACCCCGATATTCAAGGGGGTGTTTGTCCCCTATGTGATGCACATAATATGGCAATTTGATGCATCACATAGGAAGGAGTGGATTTTGAGGGTCTATAGACTCCACTGCAGTGGAGAGCATATAAGCCCCGCCCCCTGCAGCACTCATATAAAGCCTCCTCCTGCCAGAACGGCTCATTCCCTCTCCAGCAGTCGATGAGCAAGCATCCTGCTGTGGAGAAACAGGGAAGCCGACAGCCAGGGGATTAGAAGCGCCCCACCTACTAGGGAACTAGAAGAGTCCCAGTAGGCATGGCTCAGCCAGCCTGACGAGGTCTGAAAGACCGAAACGCGCGTCGCTGGATACCAATCCAACATGTGTTTGACACCGCATTTGACGCAGACTCGGATTGCTTCCTTTCAGGGTCCTTGGAGGGTCTTGCGGTTGGTTTGGACGTTGCCTGGACAGGTTGTCCACGGACAGTGCCTTTATCCCCTTCCCCCACCCCCTACTCCTAAACCTAACCTGCCAGAGCCTGCAATCTGCTGTCGGGCGACGTCCTGCCTTCGTGAGCCCACTGGGGACCTTGTCGGTGAGTAGTTCGTTTCACTTTGTTGAGTGTGGTGAGGGGCTACAAGTCAGCAAATTGCTTAAAAAAGACTTGATTCAGACACATTATATCAGGAGTTGAGGTACATCAAAGAAAACATTTTTGTGCTTTGATCAAACACCCCGATATTCAAGGGGGTGTTTGTCCCCTATGTGATGCACATAATATGGCAATTTGATGCATCACATAGGAAGGAGTGGATTTTGAGGGTCTATAGACTCCACTGCAGTGGAGAGCATATAAGCCCCGCCCCCTGCAGCACTCATATAAAGCCTCCTCCTGCCAGAACGGCTCATTCCCTCTCCAGCAGTCGATGAGCAAGCATCCTGCTGTGGAGAAACAGGGAAGCCGACAGCCAGGGGATTAGAAGCGCCCCACCTACTAGGGAACTAGAAGAGTCCCAGTAGGCATGGCTCAGCCAGCCTGACGAGGTCTGAAAGACCGAAACGCGCGTCGCTGGATACCAATCCAACATGTGTTTGACACCGCATTTGACGCAGACTCGGATTGCTTCCTTTCAGGGTCCTTGGAGGGTCTTGCGGTTGGTTTGGACGTTGCCTGGACAGGTTGTCCACGGACAGTGCCTTTATCCCCTTCCCCCACCCCCTACTCCTAAACCTAACCCTAACCCTAACCCTAACCCTAACCCTAACCCTAACCCTAACCCTAACCCTAACCCTAACCCTAACCCTAACCCTAACCCTAACCCTAACCCTAACCCTAACCCTAACCCTAACCCTAACCCTAACCCTAACCCTAACCCTAACCCTACCCTAACCCTAACCCTAACCCTAACCCTAACCCTAACCCTAACCCTAACCCTAACCCTAACCCTAACCCTAACCCTAACCCTAACCCTAACCCTAACCCTAACCCTAACCCTAACCCTAACCCTAACCCTAACCCCTAACCCTAACCCTAACCCTAACCCTAACCCTAACCCTAACCCTAACCCTAACCCTAACCCTAACCCTAACCCTAACCCTAACCCTAACCCTAACCCTAACCCTAACCCTAACCCTAACCCTCTAACCCTAACCCTAACCCTAACCCTAACCCTAACCCTAACCCTAACCCTAACCCTAACCCTAACCCTAACCCTAACCCCTAACCCTAACCCTAACCCTAACCCTAACCCTAACCCTAACCCTAACCCTAACCCTAACCCTAACCCTAACCCTAACCCTAACCCTAACCCTAACCCTAACCCTAACCCTAACCCCTAACCCTAACCCTAACCCTAACCCTAACCCTAACCCTAACCCTAACCCTAACCCTAACCCTAACCCTAACCCTAACCCTAACCCTAACCCTAACCCTAACCCTAAACCCTAACCCTAACCCTAACCCTAACCCTAACCCTAACCCTAACCCTAACCCTAACCCTAACCCTAACCCTAACCCTAACCCTAACCCTAACCCTAACCCTAACCCTAACCCTAACCCTAACCCAGCTGATGAGGGGACATCATGCTGTTGAGAGTAAAAAAATGTTGAAGCTCAGACTATACATGCCTGAAGAGGCCAAAGAAGGCCGAAACGCGTCGCATGTTGAAAATTGTATCAGTGGTTGATGTGTCTGGCACCGCGTTCGATGGTGTTCATTTGGGGTCCCTGGGGGGTGTGCGTCTGGTGGGGTGTCACTGGGCAGACCGTTGATGGACAGTGCCTAGCCCCTCCCCCTAACCCTAACCCTAACCCTAACCATAACCCCCAACACCTAACTAGCCCGTGCCTCCGATCTGTCCGTTGGGTGGCGCCTTGCCCTTCGTACGGCCCCCCGGGGGCTCTATTTGGCATCGTCTGATGCGGTGTGGGCTCTGATTTTTTCAGACACATCCTAAAATAGGGGTCAGAGGTCACAGACACCGGGGATTTATCTGGATGTTATTTATGAAATACTTACCTGGATTTGTTTGCAGTGATATACTTACCTGTATTTGTTTGCCGTGACCTTTTACCTGCGGCTGGTTTGCTGTGATTATTTGTTTTGTGTGCAGTGATTACCCATGAATATTTATTTTGATATTTTTTGGAATGATTTGTGTAACACCAGATATTTCCCTTGGTGATCAGTGGAGTGAACTGATGACTGCAGGTGTGAGCAATTGCCCCGCCCCCTGCAGCACTCAAATAAAACCTCCTCCTGCCAATTGCTCCATTTGGCCTCCAGCTGATGAGGGGACATCATGCTGTTGAGAGTAAAAAAATGTTGAAGCTCAGACAATACATGCCTGAAGAGGCCAAAGAAGGCCGAAACGCGTCGCATGTTGAAAATTGTATCAGTGGTTGATGTGTCTGACACCGCGTTCGATGGTGTTCATTTGGGGTCCCTGGGGGGTGTGCGTCTGGTGGGGTGTCACTGGGCAGACCGTTGATGGACAGTGCCTAGCCCCTCCCCCTAACCCTAACCCTAACCCTAACCATAACCCCCAACACCTAACTAGCCCGTGCCTCCGATCTGTCCGTTGGGTGGCGCCTTGCCCTTCGTACGGCCCCCCGGGGGCTCTATTTGGCATCGTCTGATGCGGTGTGGGCTCTGATTTCTTCAGACACATCCTAAAATAGGGGTCAGAGGTCACAGACACCGGGGATTTATCTGGATGTTATTTATGAAATACTTACCTGGATTTGTTTGCAGTGATATACTTACCTGTATTTGTTTGCCGTGACCTTTTACCTGCGGCTGGTTTGCTGTGATTATTTGTTTTGTGTGCAGTGATTACCCATGAATATTTATTTTGATATTTTTTGGAATGATTTGTGTAACACCAGATATTTCCCTTGGTGATCAGTGGAGTGAACTGATGACTGCAGGTGTGAGCAATTGCCCCGCCCCCTGCAGCACTCAAATAAAACCTCCTCCTGCCAATTGCTCCATTTGGCCTCCAGCTGATGAGGGGACATCATGCTGTTGAGAGTAAAAAAATGTTGAAGCTCAGACAATACATGCCTGAAGAGGCCAAAGAAGGCCGAAACGCGTCGCATGTTGAAAATTGTATCAGTGGTTGATGTGTCTGACACCGCGTTCGATGGTGTTCATTTGGGGTCCCTGGGGGGTGTGCGTCTGGTGGGGTGTCACTGGGCAGACCGTTGATGGACAGTGCCTAGCCCCTCCCCCTAACCCTAACCCTAACCCTAACCATAACCCCCAACACCTAACCCTAACCCTAACCCTAACCCTAACCCTAACCCTAACCCATATCCCCCACCCCCCCTCTTCCCTAACCCTAACCATTCCCTTCTCCTTACCTAAAACCTACCCCCAAACCTAACCCTAACCCTAACCCTAACCCTAACCCTAACCCTAACCCTAACCCTCATGCCTGATGAGGTCATGCAGACCGAAACGCGCGTCGCATGATGAAATTTGATTGAATAATGTGTCTGACGCCACGTTCGGCGGTGTTCGTTCGGGGTCCCTGGGGGGTGTGCGTCTGGTGGGGGGTCACTGGGCGGATTGTTGATGGACAGTGCCTAACCCTAACCCTACCCCCAACCCTAACCCTAACCTTAACCCCCAACACCTAACTAGCCCGTGCCTCCGGTCTGTCCGTTGGGTGGCGCCCTGCCCTTCGTACGGCCCCCTGGTGGCTCTGTTTGGCATCGTTTGAGTGTGGTGTTGGCCGATTGGCAGACCCAATTAAGAAAAAATAGGGGTCAGAGGTCACAGACATGGAGAACTTATCTGGATTTTTTTCTTGAAGTGATTTAATACTTCTTTAATTGTGTGTGGTGATATTGACTTGATATTTACTTGTGTGCAGTGCTGTGATATTAGAGTGCTCCACCCAGCTGGTCTGGATGAATTATACTTACCTTCTGGAGTGATTATGTAACCAGATAGTTCTCTTTTGTCTGTGGAGTGACTAAGTATTGCAGTTGTGTGCAGACGCCACCTGCAGGCACTCGGGAGGAGCGACTGATTGCAGTTGGGAGCACAAACCATGCCCCCTGCAGGCTCTTCTATAAAACCTCGTTTTGCAATTCTGGCTCATTTTTCCTCCAGCAGATGAGGGGACATCTTGCTCAGAGAGAGGTAATGAGGCCAATTTCTCAAAATTTCATGCCTGATGAGGTCATGCAGACCGAAACGCGCGTCGCATGATGAAATTTGATTGAATAATGTGTCTGACGCCACGTTCGGCGGTGTTCGTTCGGGGTCCCTGGGGGGTGTGCGTCTGGTGGGGGGTCACTGGGCGGATTGTTGATGGACAGTGCCTAACCCTAACCCTACCCCCAACCCTAACCCTAACCTTAACCCCCAACACCTAACTAGCCCGTGCCTCCGGTCTGTCCGTTGGGTGGCGCCCTGCCCTTCGTACGGCCCCCTGGTGGCTCTGTTTGGCATCGTTTGAGTGTGGTGTTGGCCGATTGGCAGACCCAATTAAGAAAAAATAGGGGTCAGAGGTCACAGACATGGAGAACTTATCTGGATTTTTTTCTTGAAGTGATTTAATACTTCTTTAATTGTGTGTGGTGATATTGACTTGATATTTACTTGTGTGCAGTGCTGTGATATTAGAGTGCTCCACCCAGCTGGTCTGGATGAATTATACTTACCTTCTGGAGTGATTATGTAACCAGATAGTTCTCTTTTGTCTGTGGAGTGACTAAGTATTGCAGTTGTGTGCAGACGCCACCTGCAGGCACTCGGGAGGAGCGACTGATTGCAGTTGGGAGCACAAGCCATGCCCCCTGCAGGCTCTTCTATAAAACCTCGTTTTGCAATTCTGGCTCATTTTTCCTCCAGCAGATGAGGGGACATCTTGCTCAGAGAGAGGTAATGAGGCCAATTTCTCAAAATTTCATGCCTGATGAGGTCATGCAGACCGAAACGCGCGTCGCATGATGAAATTTGATTGAATAATGTGTCTGACGCCACGTTCGGCGGTGTTCGTTCGGGGTCCCTGGGGGGTGTGCGTCTGGTGGGGGGTCACTGGGCGGATTGTTGATGGACAGTGCCTAACCCTAACCCTACCCCCAACCCTAACCCTAACCTTAACCCCCAACACCTAACCCCTAACCCTAACCCCTAACCCTAACCCCTAACCCTAACCCTAACCCTAACCCTAACCCTAACCCTAACCCCTAACCCTAACCCTAACCCTAACCCTAACCCTAACCCTAACCCCGGGCAATACCTTAGCTAGGAGATTCGCCCAACACAAGTACAACATCGTTAGGCATAAAAATACCAACACTCACCTGGTGCAGCATTTTCTCCGACACGGGTGGTCTTCCGTCCGGGCGACTGTCGTAGAGACGGATCCCAAATGGAGCCTCGCCCAACGCCACCGGGCGGAGCTCCTTTGGATCTCCAAATTGGGCACCAGACATCCAGGGGGCCTAAATGAGGTATGAGTGTGAGCCCGTTGGATTGTGACGGACAGTGCACATTCCCGTTTTTTCCCTTCTTTATTTTTCCCATATCCCCCAAACCCCCCCCTCTTCCCTAACCCTAACCATTCCCTTCTCCTTACCTAAAACCTACCCCCAAACCTAACCCTAACCCTAACCCTAACCCTAACCCTAACCCTCTAACCCTAACCCTAACCCTAACCCTAACCCTAACCCTAACCCTAACCCAACATTTTCATGGCAGAGTGGGAGACCTCTGCCTTGGCCGCCTGCCCAAAACGTCCTCTCCACTACTTCCGGTACCTGGATGACATCTGGGGTGTCTGGACCCATTCCAGTGAGGAGTTCAGCGTGTTCTTAAACACGCTGAACACTCACAATAAAAATATCACCATCAAGTCGACCACGAGCAACACATCGGTCGACTTTTTGGACACCACGACATTCAAGGGTCCCGACTTTGCCGACACGCAACACTTGGACATCAGGGTGTTCTTCAAGGAGACCGACACCCACGCGCTCCTTTTCAAAAGCAGCTTCCACCCCAAGCATACCTTCGCGGGGTTGGTGAAATCCCAATTGTTGAGGTTTCATCGTGTCTGCACCAGAAGGGAGGACTTCCTGACGGCCTCGAGGACCCTCTTTTCTGCCCTGAAGGGGAGGGGCTATTCCAGGTCCTTCCTCCGACGGCAGTTGAGGGTCTTCTTGGACCCGAAGGGGCCTCCCCCTGGGACCGACATGATCCCCCTCATCACCACCTACTCTCCCTCGGCCGTGCGGGTCGCCAGGAAGGTCAAAGACCACTTCCGGACCTTTGTGGAGAGTAGCGGGAGGCTGCCGGGGCGCTACGTGGTGCCGGCCTACCGCAAGAACCCCAACTTGAATGATCTGTTGGTCAGGGCCAGGGTCAGCTCATTGAGAGACCCGCCCTCCACTAGGAGGGACACCCTTGTCCGCCACTCACCATGGTTGGTGAACCCCCACAACCGCAAGGTTTTCCAGCCGTTGTGCCGTGGCGGCCGACACACCCGAAACTGTGTGTACGTGATTCGGTGCCAACGATGTGGCGATATGTACGTGGGCGAGACGGGCAATACCTTAGCTAGGAGATTCGCCCAACACAAGTACAACATCGTCAGGCATAAAAATACCAACACTCACCTGGTGCAGCATTTTCTCCGACACGGGTGGTCTTCCGTCCGGGCGACTGTCGTAGAGACGGATCCCAAATGGAGCCTCGCCCAACGCCACCGGGCGGAGCTCCTTTGGATCTCCAAATTGGGCACCAGACATCCAGGGGGCCTAAATGAGGTATGAGTGTGAGCCCGTTGGATTGTGACGGACAGTGCACATTCCCGTTTTTTCCCTTCTTTATTTTTCCCATATCCCCCACCCCCCCCTCTTCCCTAACCCTAACCATTCCCTTCTCCTTACCTAAAACCTACCCCCAAACCTAACCCTAACCCTAACCCTAACCCTAACCCTAACCCCCTAACCCTAACCCTAACCCTAACCCCCTAACCCTAACCCTAACCCTAACCCTAACCCTAACCCTAACCCCGAAACGCGTCGCATGAAACATACTTGATTAGGTCAATGTGTCTGACACCGCGTCTGACGGTGTTCTTTCGGGGTCCCTGGGGGGTGTGCGTCTGGTGGGGTGTCACTGGGCGGATTGTTGACGGACAGTGCCTAGCCCTACCCCTTTCCCTAACCCTAACCCTAACCCTATTTCCTAACCCTAACCCCCAACACCTAACTAGCCCGTGCCTCCAGTCTGTCCGTTGGGTGGCGCCCTGCCCTTCGTACGGCCCCCCGGGGGCTCTGTTTGCCATCGTTTGGATGCGGTGATGGGCTCATATAAAAATCAGACACATTTTAAAATAGGGGTCAGAGGTCACACACACCAAGGATTTATCTGGATGTTTTTATTATGACCGAAACGCGTCGCATGAAACATACTTGATTAGGTCAATGTGTCTGACACCGCGTCTGACGGTGTTCTTTCGGGGTCCCTGGGGGGTGTGCGTCTGGTGGGGTGTCACTGGGCGGATTGTTGACGGACAGTGCCTAGCCCTACCCCTTTCCCTAACCCTAACCCTAACCCTAATTCCTAACCCTAACCCCCAACACCTAACTAGCCCGTGCCTCCAGTCTGTCCGTTGGGTGGCGCCCTGCCCTTCGTACGGCCCCCCGGGGGCTCTGTTTGCCATCGTTTGGATGCGGTGATGGGCTCATATAAAAATCAGACACATTTTAAAATAGGGGTCAGAGGTCACACACACCAAGGATTTATCTGGATGTTTTTATTATGAAATACTTACCTGGATTTGTTTGCAGTGTTTATGTGTGTGCAGTGATTATACTTACTTTTATTCTTTGGCGTGCTTTGTGAACACCAGATACTTACCTTGGTGATTGTGGAGTTACTAAATGACTGCAGCTGTGAGCGATAGCCCCGCCCCCTGCAGAACTCAATCACATAAATCCTCCTCCTGCCTTGCCGGCTCATTTGAGCTCCAGTTGTTGATGAGGGGACATCACGCTGTTGAGAAGAATGACAAAAGCCGAGATATTTTAGCCTTAGGGGATTAGTAGTGCCCCATCTACTAGTGGAATTAGAAGTGTCCCGGTAGACAAAAGGTTCGCAGTAAAAAGATGGTGAACATCCTGCGTGATTCAAGTCATGCCTGAAGAGGTCCAGAAGACCGAAACGCGTCGCATGAAACATACTTGATTAGGTCAATGTGTCTGACACCGCGTCTGACGGTGTTCTTTCGGGGTCCCTGGGGGGTGTGCGTCTGGTGGGGTGTCACTGGGCGGATTGTTGACGGACAGTGCCTAGCCCTACCCCTTTCCCTAACCCTAACCCTAACCCTAATTCCTAACCCTAACCCCCAACACCTAACCCTAACCCTAACCCTAACCCAACCCTAACCCTAACCCTAACCCTAACCCTAGCCAAGGGGATTAGAAGCGCCCCACCTACTAGGGAATTAGAAGAGTCCCAGTAGGCATGGCTCAGCCAGCCTGACGAGGTCTGAAAGACCGAAACGCGCGTCGCTGGATGCTGGATACCAATCCAACATGTGTTTGACACCGCATTTGACGCAGACTCGGATTGCTTTCTTTCAGGGTCCTTGGGGGGTCTTGCGGTTGGTGTGGACGTTGCCTGGACAGGTTGTCTACGGACAGTGCCTCTATCCCCTTCCCCCACCCCCTACTCCTAAACCTAACCTGCCAGAGCCTGCAATCTGCTGTCGGGCGACGTCCTGCCTTCGTGAGCCCACTGGGGACCTTGTCGGTGAGTAGTTCGTTTCACTTTGTTGAGTGTGGTGAGGGGCTACAAGTCAGCAAAATGCTTAAAAAAGACTTGATTCAGACACATTATATCAGGAGTTGAGGTACATCAAAGAAAACATTTTTGTGCTTTGATCAAACACCCCGATATTCAAGGGGGTGTTTGTCCCCTATGTGATGCACATAATATGTAAATTTGATGCATCACATAGGAAGGAGTGTATTTTGAGGGTCTATAGACTCCACTGCAGTGGAGAGCATATAAGCCCCGCCCCCTGCAGCACTCATATAAAGCCTCCTCCTGCCAGAACGGCTCATTCCCTCTCCAGCAGTCGATGAGCAAGCATCCTGCTGTGGAGAAACAGGGAAGCCGATAGCCAAGGGGATTAGAAGCGCCCCACCTACTAGGGAATTAGAAGAGTCCCAGTAGGCATGGCTCAGCCAGCCTGACGAGGTCTGAAAGACCGAAACGCGCGTCGCTGGATGCTGGATACCAATCCAACATGTGTTTGACACCGCATTTGACGCAGACTCGGATTGCTTTCTTTCAGGGTCCTTGGGGGGTCTTGCGGTTGGTGTGGACGTTGCCTGGACAGGTTGTCTACGGACAGTGCCTCTATCCCCTTCCCCCACCCCCTACTCCTAAACCTAACCCTAACCCTAACCCTAACCCTAACCCTAACCTACCCCCAAACCTAACCCTAACCCTAACCCTAACCCTAACCCTAACCCTAACCCTAGCCAGGGATTGTGGGTTCGTGTCCCATCTGGGGTGCCAAAAAGAAAGCCCAAAACGTCCTCTCCACTACTTCCGGTACCTGGATGACATCTGGGGTGTCTGGACCCATTCCAGTGAGGAGTTCAGCGTGTTCTTAAACACGCTGAACACTCACAATAAAAATATCACCATCAAGTCGACCACGAGCAACACATCGGTCGACTTTTTGGACACCACGACATTCAAGGGTCCCGACTTTGCCGACACGCAACACTTGGACATCAGGGTGTTCTTCAAGGAGACCGACACCCACGCGCTCCTCTTCAAAAGCAGCTTCCACCCCAAGCATACCTTCGCGGGGTTGGTGAAATCCCAATTGTTGAGGTTTCATCGTGTCTGCACCAGAAGGGAGGACTTCCTGACGGCCTCGAGGACCCTCTTTTCTGCCCTGAAGGGGAGGGGCTATTCCAGGTCCTTCCTCAGACGGCAGTTGAGGGTCTTCTTGGACCCGAAGGGGCCTCCCCCTGGGACCGACATGATCCCTCTCATCACCACCTACTCTCCCTCGGCCGTGCGGGTCGCCAAGAAGGTCAAAGACCACTTCCGGACCTTCGCGGAGAGTAGCGGGAGGCTGCCGGGGCGCTACGTGGTGCCGGCCTACCGTAAGAACCCCAACTTGAATGATCTGTTGGTCAGGGCCAGGGTCAGCTCACTGAGCGACCCGCCCTCCACTAGGAGGGACACCCTTGTCCGCCACTCACAATGGTTGGTGAACCCCCACAACCGCAAGGTTTTCCAGCCGTTGTGCCGTGGCGGCCGACACACCCGGAACTGTGTGTACGTGATTCGGTGCCAACGATGTGGCGATATGTACGTGGGCGAGACGGGCAATACCTTAGCTAGGAGATTCGCCCAACACAAGTACAACATCGTTAGGCATAAAAATACCAACACTCACCTGGTTCAGCATTTTCTCCGACACGGGTGGTCTTCCGTCCGGGCGACTGTCGTAGAGACGGATCCCAAATGGAGCCTCGCCCAACGCCACCGGGCGGAGCTCCTTTGGATCTCCAAATTGGGCACCAGACATCCAGGGGGCCTAAATGAGGTGTGAGTGTGAGCCCGTTGGATTGTGACGGACAGTGCACATTCCCGTTTTTCCCTTCTTTATTTTTCCCATACCCCCCACCCCCCCTCTTCCCTAACCCTAACCATTCCCTTCTCCTTACCTAAAACCTACCCCCAAACCTAACCCTAACCCTAACCCTAACCCTAACCCTAACCCTAACCCTAACCCTCATGCCTGATGAGGTCATGCAGACCGAAACGCGCGTCGCATGATGTAATTTGATTGAATAATGTGTCTGACGCCACGTTCGGCGGTGTTCGTTCGGGGTCCCTGGGGGGTGTGCGTCTGGTGGGGGGTCACTTGGGCGGATTGTTGATGGACAGTGCCTAACCCTAACCCCAACCCCAACCCTAACCCTAACCCCCAACACCTAACTAGCCCGTGCCTCCGGTCTGTCCGTTGGGTGGCGCCCTGCCCTTCGTACGGCCCCCCGGGGGCTCTGTTTGGCATCGTTTGAGTGTGGCGTTGGCCGATTGGCAGACCCAATTAAGAAAAAATAGGGGTCAGAGGTCACAGACATGGAGAACTTATCTGGATTTTTTTCTTGAAGTGATTTAATACTTCTTTAATTGTGTGTGGTGATATTGACTTGATATTTACTTGTGTGCAGTGCTGTGATATTAGAGTGCTCCACCCAGCTGGTCTGGATGAATTATACTTACCTTCTGGAGTGATTATGTAACCAGATAGTTCTCTTTTGTCTGTGGAGTGACTAAGTATTGCAGTTGTGTGCAGACGCCACCTGCAGGCACTCGGGAGGAGCGACTGATTGCAGTTGGGAGCACAAGCCATGCCCCCTGCAGGCTCTTCTATAAAACCTCGTTCTGCAATTATGGCTCATTTTTCCTCCAGCAGATGAGGGGACATCTTGCTCAGAGAGAGGTAATGAGGCCAATTTCTCAAAATTTCATGCCTGATGAGGTCATGCAGACCGAAACGCGCGTCGCATGATGTAATTTGATTGAATAATGTGTCTGACGCCACGTTCGGCGGTGTTCGTTCGGGGTCCCTGGGGGGTGTGCGTCTGGTGGGGGGTCACTTGGGCGGATTGTTGATGGACAGTGCCTAACCCTAACCCCAACCCCAACCCTAACCCTAACCCCCAACACCTAACCCTAACCCTAACCCTAACCCTAACCCTAACCCTAACCCTAACCCACCCGACGGAGGAAATTAATTTTGTCCGCTAGTACCCGTGATCTTGTCACGCAAAGTGTTAAGTCTGGTGTTCACCAGAGGCAATCAAGCATACAAATGAGCATGTAGATGAAGTCGTTTGTCATTAGAATCTATTTCATAACCTGCTGATGTTTGTGCTGCTAAATGAGGTTGGGTGTCTTTGTATATTTTAGAGCAGCACTACTTGGGAGTGTTGTTTAGCAGACGGCGAGAAGACCCTTTGCAGGACCAAGTGTACGCCTTCTACAAGTAGAGGAACCAAGACACCAGCTTCTTCAGCAGCACGTGGACCCCGTACGTCACACGGGTGTGCGTGGTAAGTGTTAACCTCAGCCCGCGAGAGTGGCCTTTCAGAATAAACACAAAAAAGGGGCGTCTGATGTCTCTTCCAGGCGGATATGGGCGGGCCCAAGAACAACCTGCAGTTCACGTGGACCTCACAGATGAGCGCCAGGCTGTTTTGTGGCGACCAGGACAGCAGACAGAGCTTCTTCCACCTGGTGGACGTGTCGACCGTGCCCGCGGACCGCTGGCAGGACACCCGCGTGTATGCGCTCTTTCGGAATGAATGGTGCGAATTCAACATGCTGTAGATTCTTTTCAAATACAGCAATTACGTGCGTCATCACTTCATAACACGGCAATGTACTGAATGCAGTGGCGGGCCTTGCGTGTTTCACCTATGCCTTCAGTGATGTCCTACTTAGTCCGACTTCACCTCTCGAAATACTGTAATTTATGTCACCACATGGACATGGCTGGCTATACAGAAACACACTTGCACACTACTGGCCGTTGAATCCCCTCAACAGTGTACAAAACGGTCTATTTTTCGGCGCATTTAACATTCAATAAACCCACTTCAGCAATTAAAACATATCTTACGTGGTACTGTCAAAGTTTAAAGAATTGTATAAAACAAATGAAACATGAAAAAATTAAGAAATATAATATTTGAACTCACAATTTGTAGAACCCATTCGACGGCGTATAGGCCAGTGGTACCACCCATAGTTGGTTGTAGTTGGTTGATTTGAGTGAAAGTCGCGGGCAAACCATTTCATCGCCGGCATAGCTTCCGACTTCGTTTCACAATATGTGGTTTCTCTCAAGTATCCTTCTTGAAAATGGCCTTGCAAATATATATCTGCCATCTAATCAACAATTTGCTCTCCTTCTTTGTGAGTACCGGTGAGTTTTCTGTGTTTTTTTCTATGGCTCGTATGGCTCTGGTGCCACTTCCTGTTTTCGCAACTCACTTGGGATACTCACTTGGGACACCCAAGTGAGTATTATATGTTTTTGGTAACACTTTAGTATGGGGAACATATTGTAAGTAATAAATACTTAATTTAGAGTTATTTGGACACTAGGGCAGGGGTCGGGAACCTTTTTGGCTGAGAGAGCCATGAAAGCCAAATATTGTAAAATGTATTTCCGTGAGAGCCATATAATATTTTAGTAACACTTTAGTATGGGAAACATATTCACCATTAATTAGTTGCTTATTAACATGCAAATTAGTAACATATTGTCTCTTAATTAGTCATTATTAAGTACTTATTAATGCATACTTGCCAACCCTCTCGAATTTTCCGGGCGACTCCCGAAATTCAGCGCCTCTCCCGAAAACCTCCCGGGACAAATATTCTCCTGAAAATCTCCCGATTTTCAGCCGGAGCTGGAGGCCACGCCCCCTCCAGCTCCATGCGGACCTGAGTGAGGACAGCCTTTTTTCACGACGGGAGGACAACAGGGTGACAAGAACTAAATCATCCAGACTAGAGATAAATTGTATTATTATGTTTATCTTACCTAAAAATAAATATATTTATTAATTAAAAATAAAAAAAACTAAATAAATGATTACTATATTTTGCTAAAAACATCAAAATTAATTGCATTTTTATTTGTATTTTTTCTGACTCCTTATTACATCCAGCCATAGAATTATACATTAAAATAAACATGTTTGAAATAATTAATTTTAAATTATCATACTAATTCATTTAAAATGACCATATTTAATTATTAAAATAATTGCTTGTTTATCAACAACTTTAGCATTTTATTCATTACATTTTGAAGCTCTCAGAAGCCAAGTTATGTTATATTCCTTAATATTTATTTATGCAAGTTTGAAGTATCAATTATCTAAACACAGTTTTGTTTGCATATTTTCAGGATATATATATATATGTATATGTGTATATGTATGAAATACTTGACTTGGTGAATTCTAGCTGTCAATATACTCCTCCCCTCTTAACCACGCCCCCCACCCCACACCTCCTGAAATTGGAGGTCTCAAGGTTGGCAAGTATGTATTAATGCCTTATTCTGCATGGCCTTATTATACAACCAGTAAGCCATTAACTAAGAGTCTTCCCTCAATAAACTCAGAATTATTGCTTATTAGTAACCCTAACCCTTATATGTTCCCCTAGTGTCCAAATAACTCTAAATTAAGTCTTTGTTACTTAGAATATGTTCCCCATACTAAAGTGTTACCAATATTTTTTTAACACTGAATACAACTAAATGCGTGCATTTTTAAAGTAAGACTAACATTTTTAGAGTATAATAAGTATCTTATTCTTTTAAATAACATTGTTATTCTGAAGCTAACCAAAAATAAATAAAATACTTCTTACTATTAATGCGACTTCTTGAACAGGTGCGCTAGAAAACGGATGGATGGATTAAAATGCATGAGAATGTTTTATATTTTGAACGTTATTTTTAACACTGTGATTACCAGCTGAATTATTCGTTACTTATCGTGTTAAGCAATGTCAGCTAAGATTTATCTGAGAGCCAGATGGAGTCATCAGAAGAGCCACATCTGGCTCAAGAGCCATAGGTTCCCTACCCCTGCACTAGGGGAACATATTCTAAGTAACAAATACTTAATTTAGAGTTATTTGGACACTAGGGGAACATATTCTAAGTAACAAAGACTTAATTTAGAGTTATTTGGTTAGGGTTAGGGTCAGGGTTAGAGGGTTAGGGTTATAATAAGGCCATGCCAAATAAGGCATTAATAAGTACTTAATAATGACTAGTTAAAAGCCAATATGTTACTAATTTGCATGTTAATAAGCAACTAATTAATGGTGAATATGTTCCCCATACTAAAGTGTTACCATGTTTTTTAATGGTGCACAAAATGAGCCGTGCATGAACATCAACTTGTTCAAAGAACAAAACCAACACAGTGCATAAACTCACAACAAATTACACACCTGCAAATCAGTCTGACTTCTGCTGTTGCCGTATCCGTAATGCGACGATAGGGATAAGTTTGCATTTACACGATGAGTCGGGTGTGTTTTGACCTCCGCCGAACCCCTGAAGACGACTCACCGAACCCCTAGGGTTCGATCGAACCCAGGTTAAGAACCACTGGGCTATGGCAATTGTCTTTCAACTGTATGTGCCCGTTCACTTACAGTGCACAGATGCCTGCATTGTTGATTCTGAAGGCCCCGGGCAGATTTCGTACAGCATGGCAACATAAGCTAGCTGAATTCTGATTGGATACAAACTCTAACCTAAAAACAAAAGCACTTGAAGGAGCATAATATGACATGAAGAGAATAGGAATAATTTTTGATATTTAGGGAACGTAAATTAAAAATTACTTCTATCTTTAATTATGATCATGATTTCTGGTTATGTTAGGCCAGCAAAGAAGGCCTTGCTGGCCCTGACCGCCCACCACTGACTGAATGAGATGCCATCACGTTAATGGTGTGATCTGAGCATAGCACAGTTCCCCTCAGACTTTCAAACATTTCTGTATGTTACAGCACTCTTTTCCTGTCTTGTATCCTTCCTGTTTAGCGGCCTGGTTTTGCTTTTTAAATATAGACTGTCTGCTGCTGAGCATTTGTGCACACACGACTGAATGCGGACATGCTGACTGTGCTGTTGACCCCCTGTGTCTGCAGGAACATGAGCGGCGTGTGCGTGTACGCCATGCAAGACATCCACAGCGTCTTCGCCAGCTCGCCGTTTAAAGGCAAAGGCCAACAGAGTAGCCGGCCGAGGGAGGTGTGTTGACTCACTCATACATCTTCAGTGCCACTCTTCCATTTGATGCCCACTCGGCTTTTTACAGCTCACTGTTGACTCACTGCTGTACGCTATAAGGAAGGTTCCATATGCACCTGGTTCAGTTCATTTTCAGTGCAAAATTCATATAATTGTTAAAATGACATGTCTACACATTTCTTAGAACATTCACTCAATTTTGGGAAATGTATTCTTTTTTTTTTAAGTACTTAAGTTAATTTGTATAAAAAAATGGACAAATTATTTGAAAAAAATACACATTTCCATAAAACATTTTTTAACATTGGAATTAAGAATTATACATTATAGCTCTCCACAAAATGTAATTATTATAATTTAATTTTAAACAAAAAGGTCAACCAATTTTGGGGACATCATATTTAAATTATTTAAGTAAAAATAATATCCATCCATACATTTTCTACCGCTTGGGGATGCTGGAGCCTATCTCAGCTACAATCGGGCGGAAGGCGGGGTACACCCTGGACAAGTCGCCCCCTCATCACAGGGCCAACACAGATAGACAGACCACATTCGCACTCACATTCAATTACAGAGGTACTCAAGTTTTTAAGGTTAAAAAATGTGTCCAATTTTTTTTTATTATTTCACAAAATGTGGAAGGTTCGTGGTGAAGTTAATCTGTACTGCAGTTTTTAAATTTGATTTTAGACGATAAAGACAAAATCATACATACAAATTCAGGGTATTATTAGGAGTGTGAATTTTTGGGCACTTAACAAATTCGATTCCATTCCATTCCCTGCGGTAACGATTCGGTTCAGAATCGAATCTTGATTCAACACGGATCTCGATTAAAACCTATTTTAGTTGTGTATAATAATTATAAAACCTTTTTCCAAGCTGGATACAGGTTAGAAAATATCCTTCTGGTTGCACTAAAATGGCCTAAAAATGTATTTTTAGAAATTGATTGTTGTAAAAAAAAAAAACCAAAATTTTTTTTTTGTTGTTTTTCAAATTGATTTTTGAAAATTATCATTTGATTTAGAAGCGGGATAAAAAAGAATCGCGATTCGGATGTGTATTATTACGTGAAACCATTGTACATTTTGCAATACTGGATGTCGTGTTTGTTACAAGAGTTCCCCTATGCAAATAAACGTATTTGTAAATGTCAATCGGGCTTCAGGAAACAGAACAGCACTATCGGTGCTAGAATGAAGGTGGTAAATGACATCATTGTAGCGCTGTTTAAAAAAACAGTACTGTGCATCACTTTTTATTGATCTCTCTAAAGCGTTTGACACTATTTTAAAACGCAGGCTGTTTCTCATTGGACTGTCAGAACATGCGGACGCTTGGTTTTAAAATTATTTAGAAAACAGGACCCAGTGTATTAAATACGTGGCCCTTTGTTCGGAATTTCACTCTTCATAAAGGGGTGCCTCAGGAATCTGTTTTGAGGCCCCTCTTATTTATCTTGTACATCAGTGATCTCAGAACATTTCTCTGATGCTAATATGCATTTTTATGCTGTCGATGCAATTATTTATTGCTCTGGATCATCTGTTGAACAGAAATCTTTTGTCGCTGTGCAGAATTCACTTATTTACTTAAAACCGGTTCTCAATGCTGACAAGACAAAACTTATGTCCTTTTCCAAACATAAGAAGGTGCCTCAAACTCCCCCGGTAGTGCATACTTGCCAACCCTCCCGGATTTTCCGGGAGACTCCCGAAATTCAGCGCCTCTTCCGAAAACCTCCCGGGACAAATTTTCTCCCGAAAATCTCCCGAAATTCAGGCGGACCTGGAGGTCACGCCCCCTCCAGCTCCATGCGGACCTGGAGGGTCTGCATGCAGCAATGTTGTTGTAATATATTGAGTTGGAGGCAATAAACAGGCGAGGGGATGAAGTACTGTACGTCTCTTTACTGTAACCCTTGCTCCTGATGGGTCGTGGTTAGCGCCTTGCATGGCAGCTCCCGCCATCAGTGTGTGAATGTGTGTGTGAATGGGTAAATGTGGAAATAGTGTCAAAGTGCTTTGAGTACCTTGAAGGTAGAAAAGCGCTATACAAGTATAACCCATTTTTGCATAAAGAAATACAGTCGTGGTCAAAAGTTTACATACTCTTGTAAAGAACATAATGTCATGGCTGTCTTGAGTTTCCAATAATTTTTACAACTTTAATAATTTTTACAACGAGCACATACTTGGTGGTCACAAAAATAATCATGAAGTTTGGTTCTTTTATGAATTTATTATGGGTCTACTGAAAATGTGACCAAATGTGCTGGGTCAAAAGTATACATACAGCAATGTTAATATTTGCTTACATGTCCCTTGGCAAGTTTCACTGCAATAAGGCGCTTTTGGTAGCCATCCACAAGCTTCTGGCAAACTTCTGGTTGAAATTTTTACCACTCCTCTTGACAAAATTGGTGCAGTTCAGCTAAATATGTTGGTTTTCTGACATGGACTTGTTTCTTCTGCATTGTCCACACGTTTAAGTCAGGACTTTGGGAAGGCCATTCTAAAACTTTAATTCTAGCCTGATTTAGCCATTCCTTTACCACTTTTGACGTGTGTTTGGGGTCATTGTCCTGTTGGAACACCCAACTGCGCCCAAGACCCAACCTCCGGGCTGATGATTTTAGGTTGTCCTGAAGAATTTGGAGGTAATCCTCCTTTTTAATTGTCCCATTTAAAGCACCAGAAAAGGAATGGCTAAATCAGGCTAGAATTAAGGTTTTAGAATATCCTTCCCAAAGTCCTGACTTAAACGTGTGGCTAATGCTGAAGAAACAAGTCCATGTCAGAAAACCAACAAATTTAGCTGAACTGCACCAATTTTGTCAAGAGGAGTGGTCAAAAATTCAAGCAGAAGCTTGTGGATGGCTACCAAAAGCGCCTTATTGCAGTGAAACTTGCCAAGGGACATGTAACCAAATATTAACATTGCTGTATGTTATTTTCAGTAGATCCATAATAAATTCATAAAAGAACCAAACTTTATGAATGTTATTTAAATGTTAGCAACAACATGCTAACCCAACGTACGTAGTCTGGAACAGTAATAAACCTCCGAAATAATCATGTGCTAAATGCTAACAGATATTAGCATTAGCATGCTATTAAAGTTTTTTGTTTTTGATTGTTTTTTATGCACTTCTAACATACCTGTAAGGGTGAGCAACAACACGCTAACACAATATTAGTGGTCTGGAACAAAGAAACTTCAGAAAAATTTGAAAACAGTAGTGGGCTAAATGCTAACGAGAACTTAGCATTAGCATGCTATTCAAGTTTTTTTTTGTTTTTGATAGTTTTTTATGGCCTTCTAATATAAATGTTAGCAACAACGCGCTAAAACAATTCAAGTAGTCTGGAACAGTAATAAACTTTTGAAAAACAATGTGTTAAATGCTAACAGAACATAGTGTTAGAGCATGCTAGTAAAGTTTTTTGTTTTTGATAGTTTTTTATGCACGTCTAACATAAAGGTTAGCAGCAATGCACAGCATATATTCATCCACATATATTTGTGGATGTCTTTTTGCTATTTTTAGGCCGAACGCTAACAAAAGATAGCATTTAAATGGTAAGTAAAGTTTGTTTTGGTTTTACCACAAATCATTTAATTCCATTATGGGATTATCGGATCATTATTTGGTGGGGCGGCATAGCTCGGTTGGTAGAGTGGCCGTGCCAGCAACTTGAGGTTTCCACGTTCGATCCCCGCTTCCGCCATCCTAGTCACTGCCGTTGTGTCCTTGGGCAAGACACTTTACCCACCTGCTCCCAGTGCCACCCACACTGGTTTAAATGTAACTTAGATATTGGGTTTTCACTATGTAAAGTGCTTTGAGTCACTAGAGAAAAGCGCTATATAAATATAATTCACTTTTCTATGGACAAAAAAAATAGTACATAATGTTTTACAAGCTCAGAATATAGCATTAACATGCATTTAAGTGGGAAGTCAAGTTTATTGTAATCTGTGTATGATTCGTTCATTCAGTTGCTAATTTAAAACCAAAACGAAAACAATTCGTTTTTTCAATATTTTGTTTCCATTGGAAAATGGACAAAATGGAAAATGAGCACTGAACATATTTTTTGCAAATCCATTTGGTACATCGGAGGTAGTTTCACGTGGACGTGGACTTGCAGGTAAAATAGAAGAAGACAAGATGATCTTTGGGGCCTAATTCAGGTGGAAGTTTTTGTTGTGTCTTTGTGTCTTTAAAATGAGTATAAGTCTTACGGAAATAGAAAAATATAAATGTTTTAAATGTCAATATTTAGATATCCAGAAAACCTCCATATGGAACAAGACTTTGTTTTTAGGGGCCCAGTTCAGTTTTTATTTTTATTTTTAGTTAACCATCTTTGTCATGGCCACCTCAGCGCTTCTAAATCAGTGGTTCTTAACCTGGGTTCGATCGAACCCAGGTTTGGCCCACTTACAATGACTATAACATATTGTTTTTCACGAGCTGTGTACTAGTATTATATGTCCGGGTGGAGGTCCTGCTTTGGAAATAATGTGTACCCCTTTCAGATATCGCATTTAGTTCCCACTAAAACATTCACATGTTGCACAATGAGATGTAAACATGGGATCATGTGTAGATTCCTGTAACTTTCTGTTTGTATAATATATCTTTATTAGTGTTTCTTTAATATGATAACATCATTTTATGATTACGGTTCGGGTTCGGTGAATGCGCAGATGAAACTGGTGGGGTTCGGTACCTCCAACAAGGTTAAGGACCACTGTTCTAAATGTACTCCAGCAAGTACAGTATATTGTGTGACTACCTGCTGCCATCTAGTGGAAGGGTGTTCAACTGTACACAAAGGCACAAGCAGGCAACACTTACTTGCAGTAATTGGACGTTTTTGTTGTTGTTTTAAACCAATTAGATGAAATGGGAAAAATTCCCCTGGTACACCTTACTATATCCTTTACAGCAGGGGTGTCAAACTCATTTTAGCTCAGGGGCTAAAATCTGTGCCGGACTATTAAAATCATGGCATTAAAACTAAAAACTAAAGATAACTTCAGATTGATTTCTTTGTCTACTTACTTTGGCCAAAAATAGAACAAACACATTCTGGAAATATTACAATAAAAATATTTAAAAAAAATACCGGCAGCGGTAAAGTTTAGATCCATGAAGGAAAGAAGAAAGTGATTGAATGTTTACAACTGAATACATTTATATATGCATAAAAAATCATTTTCTTTTGTATAATTTTTTTTAATGAATTAAGTAATGTTTATGACAAAATTTTTTCAAAACAATATAGAAAGTGAGATATAACAGGATAATGCATACATTTATCATTTGTTTTCAAAAAGGTTACACAAATGTGGGACCCCATACATTTATTGTGGGGACCCCATATTTATTCCTAGCACCAACACTGATGGAGCATACCTAAAAAAAATTACCTAAAATGGTCCCTGCATTTTTCAGTCTGCGGCCCTCAGTGGAAAAGGAAAAACTTTTGGACACCCCCGTTCTAAAGCTCTCTCTCGATGTCTGTCTCCCTCAGATAGATAGATAGGTATATTATAAATATGTGCTTGTGGAGGTTGCCCTCCAGGTGGTTTATTCGGACCACCAATCATCATCATGAGAGCCCGGTTCGGGTTCAAAATATATATTTATTTTTCCCAAATAAAGTCTCTGTGTTGCTTTTCAGCAATTCTCTTTTTGTGTCCGTCACGCTCTCGCTCTCACTCCAGCTCCAACAACGTCTCTCCTCCCGGTTTGCTGCTTATACAGAGCGACAGGTGATTAGATAACAAGGCCCAGGTGGGCCATCTACGCACCTGTCGCTGACTTCGAGGCCAGTCCTGCCACACCCTGCTTCGCTACAGGCCCGCAGGCCACGCCCCCCCTCCACAGTGTTATTTTTTATGTACATAATGTGTTTGTTTCGATCGCTTTGCAGACGAGGTCACGGTGCCACTCGCTCCCGAGTCCAACTATTTCCTGCGGTGCCCGACGTCGTCTCGCCACGCCCACTACAAATGGTGTCACCAGGGCGAGCAGAAGTCCTGCGACTGGAGCCAACGTGACTGCCTCCTCCTGATTGACATCATGGGCCCCCAGCATGAAGGGCGTTACGAGTGTGTGTCTGAGGAGGGGAGCTACAGGCGCGTTCTGACCCGCTATCGGCTGCTGCTCGGCGAAAGCTCGCCGCGTCCCTCGGTGAGTCCGCTCCTCGCGCTTTGTCTGCTGACCGCCCTCACCTGGACATGAATAAGGATGAAAAGAACAAACATGATAAATAGTTATGGAGGATGCACAGAACTTTTTCAATTCCTGCAAAATGGCAAGTGTTACTATACGTTTATTAGGGCTGTGCCTTAAAAGATTAATATATCATTTATCTTTAGATGAGCTCATTTATACGGAAAAATAATATTACTTTTGTTACATGATGCCTGTTACCATACTTGTCATGCCAGAGTTTGGCCACTAGGACGCTTTGATCTTATTTGTTATTGTTTTGTGTTGTTGTTGTTGTTGTTCAGAGTTAACTGTGAAGCACAATCAAATCATTTTTGGTAGAGTTTGTCAAATGTTGACATGTTTTTGTTATGTTCCAAATGAGGCAAAATGTATACCATTTGCAGTATTAAAAAAAAACGGATAACCGCATGGCAGCTGAATGAAATATGTGAGTACAGTATATTGTGTCTGTTTTTGGAAATTGAAAAAAACAAACCCAATCTTTGATCCAATCAAATGTAACAATATTTATAAAACATATTACCTTTTGAGTAGTATGGTGTATTCAAACAAATACATTTTGTTTAGGAGATTGAAGAGTTTTCTCTGTATATATTTAGAAAGTAAGTTTTCACAAATTGTTTTATACTTTTGCTTATCTTATATGCAAAATGTAATACACATGAATGGGTGAAATGTACGTGTGTGTGTGTGTGTGTATATATGTATATATATATATATGTATGTATGTATGTATGTATATGTATGTATGTATGTATGTATGTATATGTGTATATATATATATACACATACATACATATACAGTATATATACACATACATATATATATATATATATGTGTGTGTGCGTGTGTGTGTATATATATATATATATATATATATATATATATATATATATACATACATATACAGTATATATACACATACATATATATATATATATGTATATGTGTGCGTGTGTGTATATATGTGTGTGTGTGTGTGTGTGTATATGTGTGTGTATATATGTATGTATAAGTGTGTATATTTTATTGAATACATTGGTCTATTATTTCCAAATAAAATATTAATGGAATATTCTTTCTATTCCCTTCTGTGTTTCTTATATTTGTGTTTCATGCTTTTGCCCATTGATATACAATATCCAATTCAAACAAAAATGAACACAATATGCATTTTTGTACATACAAAATAAAGTGTTCACAAACTTCTCATTTATTTCTCTGATTTTATGATTCTCTGCAATATATGCCCAAGTTCCTGAAAAATCATCAAATATAGATGAACTACATTTATATAAATATTAGTTAGTTAGTCACTAACACGAACGAATTGTTGGTGCATCAGTATTGATATGGGATTATTATGCACTTATTAATTATATACTTTACAACCTTTCACATTGATTTGAAGGACAACTTTTTCACATGAAAAACTGCTCCACCATCGCCCTCTTGTGGTGACCAGTGGTTATTGCATAAATGGCCATAACAAAACATGGCAGTTTGAACCTGGATTAGATTTAACATAGGAACACACACACACACACACACACACACACACACACACACACACACACACACACACACACACACACACACACTCAACCGTTTCTAATGCCATATAATGCAAAAACAAACGCACCCTCCTGTCTGCAACTTCCTCCACATGTTCTGTGTGTGTGTGTGTGTGTGTGTGTGTGTGTGTGTGTGTGTGTGTGTGTGTGTGTGTGTGTGTGTGTGTGTGTGTGTGCACGCAGATGTGTACAACATCTGGAGGCCACCGCAGACCTGGTGGAGGATCAGAGAAGCAAATTTGAGATCGGATCTGACTCTTCTATCAGAACTCTCGGAGGCCATGATTAATGAAGCCTCCGTCACGGTCCGGCCGCCTTTTTCGTGTGCTCGTGCGCTTCGATGGGGCCAGGCAGGTCACGGTTCTGGTTGAAAGGTCCTCGCTTTGCCTCCTTTTGAGTTCCACTATTGGAAATGGAGGACAATTTGGACTTCAACCACTTTTTAATGGGCAAATTTGCATCCAAAGTAGAACAAAACTTCATCCAATTGAGCACCGGAAAGATAAACTCCACTTGTTTTCCTCTTTCTTTAATCTTTTCCGAAGAGAGATCAGGGATGTCCGAGAGGAAAAGTGTAATGATAACCACAGAACAGGAAATTGAATGTAGGGGCCGTTAATACCAAATGTATTTCATGTAAATTCAGAAGTAAATATTATTTTACACTCCACGAGAGACTAATCTCCAGCAATAATAAAAACTAACGGAATAATAAAAAATTAAATAATACATAAACATAATTCATTATAAATAATACAACAAAATAAGCATTAACAAGAAATAAAAGTCTACTTTCATTGTATTTATTTATTTTATTGTTGTATTATTTATAATTAATTATTTTTACACTCCATGAGAGACTAACCTCTAGCAATAACAAGAAAATACAAATAGGATAATGACAAATTAAATAAATATTATTAATTATAAATACAACAATAACATAAGCATTAATAAATAAAAGTCTACTTTTAATTGTATTTCTTATTCTATTATTTATTCCTTTTTTATTGTCGTATTATTTATAATTCATTATTTTTACACTCCACGAGAGACTAACCTCTAGCAATATGAATAAAAAACAAATAGGAGAAAGACAAATTTAATACATATTATTAATTATTAATGCAACAATAAAATAAGCATTAATAAATAAAAGTCTACTTTTAATTGTTTTTATTATTTTATTATTTATTCCTTTTTTATTGTTGTATTATTTATAATTAATTATTTTTACACTCCATGTGAGACTAACTTTTAGCAATAATAATCAAATACAAATAGGATAATGACAAATGAAATACATATTAATTATAAATACAACAATAAAATAAGCATTAATTAAAAAAAGTCTACTTTTAATTTTATTTATTTTATTATTTATTCCTTTTTTATTGTTGTATTATTTATAATAAATTATTTTTACACTCCATGAGAGACTAACCTCTAGCAATAATAATATAAACAAATAGAATAATGACAAATTGAATACATATTATTAATTATAAATACAACAATAAAATAAGCATTATTAAATAAAAGTGTACTTTTAATTGTATGTATTATTTTATTATTTATTCCTTTTTTATTGTTGTATTATTTATAACACTTTTAATTGCATGTATTTTATTTATTATGTATGCTTATTTTGTTGTTGTATTATTTATAACTAATTATTTTTACACTCCATCAGAGACTAAACTCCAGCAATATTAATAATGATAAAAACAAATAGAATAAGGATACATTAAATAACACATACGTATCATTAATTATAAATAATACAACAATAAAATAAGCATATAAAACAAAAGTATAAGTAAGATTAAATAATAAATATATTTAACACTATTTTGAGCTACGTTTTACACTTGTAGGACAGCTACAGTATGATCATTCAAATGTTTCAAGCGCATCAAAAATAATACAAAAATAAGTCTACTTTTAATTGTATTTATTATTTTATTTATTATTTATTCATTTTTTTATTGTTGTACTATTTATAATACTTTAAGTTAAAGTTAAAGTACCAACGATTGTCACACACACACTAGGTATGGCGAAATTATTCTCTGCATTTGACCCATCACCCTTGATCACCCACTGGGAGGTGAGGGGAGCAGTGAGCAGCAGCAGTGGCCGCGCCCGGGAATCATTTTTGGTGATTTAACCCCCAATTCCAACCCTTGAGGCTGAGTGCCAAGCAGGGAGGTAATGGGTCCCATTTTTATAGTCTTTGGTATGACCAGGCCGGGGTTTAAACTCACGACCTACCGATCTCAGGGCGGACACTTTTGCATGTATTAGTTTATTAATTATTTATGCTTATTTTGTTGTTGTATTATTTATAATTAATTATTTTTACACTCTATCAGAGACTAAACTCCAGCAAAAATAATAATGATAAAAACAAATAGAATATGGATAAATTAAATAACACATAAATATAATTGATTATAAATAATAAAATAATAAAATAAGCATAATTAACAAAAGTATAAGTAAGATTAAATAATAAATATATTTGAACACTATTATGAGCTACGTTTTACACTTGTAGGACAGCTACAGTATGATCATTCAAATGTTTCAAGCGCATCAAAAATAATACAAAAATAAGTCTACTTTTAATTGTATTTCTTACTGTATTTATTATTTATTCATTTTTTGATTGTTGTACTATTTATAATACTTGTAATTGCATGTATTAGTTTATTTATTATTTATGCTTATTTTGTTGTTGTATTATTTATAATTAACTATTTTTACACTCCATCAAAGACTAAACTTTGGCAATAATTATAATGATAAAAACAAATACAATAAGGATACATTAAATAACACATACGTATCATTAATTATAAATAATACAATAATAAAATAAGCATAAATAACAAAAGTATAAGTACGATAAAATAATAAATATATTTTAACACTATTATGAGCTACGTTTTAAAGGCTGTCATTTTTTCATGCTCCTTCGTTTTGGTTTAAAGGTACTGTATACATTATGTGGTATAGGTGATGATGGCCATAGAATAGGAAGTATACTTTATAAGATGCAAAAAGTAATTGTACTAAGCAGATACTAGCGTTCGAATAATGGCAGTAGCTATAAAGCACCACTAGGTGGCAGCAACGCTCTAAAAAACACTCCCGTTCGTCAAAGGCTGAGTAGTTTATCAGGTGGTTAAATAGTTTTCCCACTTGTTTGAGGGTGAACAGTGCTCCACTTCAACACTTGTTGAACTGCTGTGGATTAGTCAGCCAGGTTCCTAATAAAGAGGCCAGTGGAGTCCACTATCAAGCGGTCGCAGCGTGGTGTCGAGCTGAGCGTGTTCCAAATATTCCGGAGCAGCTGGCCTCAGTGTGCCTCTCTCCTGGCCGAGTAAACAAAGCTAAGCGAAAACACATGCTTTATTTTCTTCTTCTTTTTCGTCTTGGTGACTTGGTCCAACACGACTTTGCCGACGCCAACATTGGGACGAGTTTCACGTCACGTTGTCACCACGCCGCGTCCTCGAAAGCACAAAGGATGAGAGGAGAGAAGGCGTCCGTCGGGGGAAAAGAAGAGACAAGTGTGGCAAAGATGTGCCAGACAGGAAGGAAACGTAGTTTGGTCGCACAAAAACATTGCAGATCGTGTTTTAAAAAAAACAACATTCTGAACTCTCGAAAGAAAATAAGTCAAAATAGTTTTTAAAGATGCTGAAATGTGCAGTTTTAGTAAACAATGATGTCATGTAGCTTTAATGCTAATGAGCTGTTTGTGTGCTTTTGTGCAAGAAGTGTTTTTGTGTACACTTTTTACCCAAACACTTACCTACTCAGTGGCCTAGTGCAGTGTTTTTCAACCACTGTGCCGCGGCACACTAGTGTGCCGTGAGATACAGTTTGGTGTGGCGTTGGAGATTATCAAATTTCACATATTTGGGTTAAAAAATTTTTTTTGCAAACCAGTAATTATAGTTTGCAAATGATGTGTTGTTGTTGAGTGTCCAGAGCTCGGCAGAGTAACCGTGTAATACTCTTCCATATCAGTAGGTGGCAGCCGGTAGCTAATTGCTTTGTAAAGGCAGGTAAAAAGGTGTGTTATGCTTAAACCAAAAATAAACAAAAGGTGAGTGCCGCTAAGAAAAGGCATCGAAGCTTAGGGAAGGCTATGCAGGACGAAACTAAAACTGAACTGGCTACAAAGTAAACAAAAACAGAATGCTGGACGACAGCAAAGACTTACTGCGGAGCAAAGACGGCGTCCACAAAGTACATCCGAACATGACATGACTATCAACAATGTCCCCACAAAGAAGGATAAAAACAACTGAAATATTCTTGATTGCTAAAACAAAGTAGATGCGGGAAATATAAGACATGAAACTGCTACAGGAAAATACCAAAAAAAGAGAAAAAGCCACCAAAATAGGAGCGCAAGACAAGAACTAAAACACTACACAGGAAAAACTCCAAATAAGTCAGGGGGTGATATGACAGGTGGTGACAGTGCACCTACTTTGAGACAAGAGCTATAGTGATGCATGCTTAAAGTCATACCCAACAATTGCGACAACGACTTTTTACTGTCAACTGAGTTTATGATTTCTGCTGGTGGTGTGCCTACCGGATTTTTTCAACGCAAAAAATGTGCCTTGTCTCAAAAAATGTTGAAAAACGGTGGCCTCGTGGTTAGAATGTCCGCCCTGAGATGGGTAGGTTGTGAGTTCAAACCCCGGCCGAGTCATACCAAAGACTATAAAAATGGGAGCCATTACCTCCCTGCTTGGCACTCAGCATCAAGGGTTGGAATTGGGGGTTAAATCACCAAAAATGATTCCGGGGCGCGGCCACCGCCGCTGCTCACTGCTCCCCTCACCTCCCAGGAGGTGAACAAGGGTGATGGGTCAAATGCAGATGACAAATTTTACCACACATAGTGTGTGTGTGACAATCATCGGTATTTTATCTTTTAACTTTAACTTTAAAATGTTCCCACAAGGTTTGGGAGCATGGAATTGTCCAAAATGTTTTGGTATCCTGGAGCAGTCAAAGTTCCTCTCACTGGAAGTAAGAGGCCCAAGCAATCAATCAATGTCAATCAATGTTTATTTATACAGCCCTAAATCACAAGTGTCTCAAAGGGCTGCACAAGCCACGACGACATCCTCGGTTCAGAGCCCACAAAAGGGCAAGGAAAAACTCACAACCCAGTGGGATGTCAATGTGAATGAATGACTATGAGAAACCTTGGAGAGGACCGCAGATGTGGGTGACCCCCCCTGCCACCTCCCCCCCTAGGGGAGACCGGATGCAATGGACGTCGAGTGGGTCTAGCATAATATTGTGAGAGTCCAGTCCATAGTGGATCTAACATAATAGTAAGAGTCCAGTCCATAGTGGATCTAACATAATAGTGAGAGTCCAGTCCATAGTGGATCTAACATAATAGTGAGAGTCCAGTCCATAGTGGATCTGACATAATAGTGAGAGTCCAGTCCATAGTGGATCTAACATCATAGTGAGAGTCCAGTCCATAGTGGGGCAAGCCCAACTCCTGAAAAACAACCCCACACCATAATTCCTCCTCCACCAAATTTCACACTCGGCACAATGCAGTCCGAAATGTACCGTTCTCCTGGCAACCTCCAAACCCGGACTCGTCCACCAGAAAGTCGGCGACCTCTTTGCTCTATGCGCTTCAGCATCCGCTGACTCCTCTCTGTCAGTTTACCTGGCCTACCGCTTCGTGGCTGGGTTGCTGTTGTTCCCAAACTCTTCCATTTTCTCATAATAACGCCGACAGTTGACTTTGGAATATTTAGGAGCGAGGAAATTTCACGACTGGATTTGTTGCACAGGTGGCATCCTATGACAGTTCCACGCTGGAAATCACTGAAAGTGGCCCATTCTTTCACAAATGTTTGTAAAAAAAGTCTCCATGCCTAAGTGTTTGATTTTATACACCTGTGGCCGGGCCAAGAGATTAGGACAAATGTCAGAATAATTGTATCTAAGTTATCACAAAACGTTGATCTTAGCAAGCAAAAGGCTTGTAAAACTCCACTGTGTAGGATGGGAAGCGACATGAAGGTGTCGGTTTCTTTGATGTATTGTAATCCACAGGGAGATTTTGTCTTGACCCGAGATCTACAAAGCGGAGAGGAAGCAGGACCTGACCCCCCTCCAGGCATCTTTTCTTTGAACTGTTTTGTGACCAGAGGCAGCGGCTGTTTACGACCCCCTTCCTTTAGAAACAGCCATTGCCATGTAATCAGGGAAAGTCCAAATAAAAGAGGAGGCGTACAATCTTTCATCAGAGCGTGGTGGGACACTGTACAAGGGTACAGCCCAGACGTTTCTCCTCAATTGAGCCAAATTGTTTGATTCCTTGCTTCTTTGTCTGTTTAATAGATGTCACCAGTGTTTGAACCTGACATCTTCTGATTCTCATCATTTGGATGGATGGCCAAATACAAACCCCGTTTCCATATGAGTTGGGAAATTGTGTTGGATGTAAATATAAACGGAATACAATGATTTGCAAATCCTTTTCAACCTATATTCAATTGAATGCACTACAAAGACAAGATATTTGATGTTCAAACTCATAAACTTTATATATTTTTTTGCAAATAATAATTAACTTAGAATTTCATGGCTGCAACACGTGCCAAAGTAGTTGGGAAAGGGCATGTTCACCACTGTGCTACATCACCTTTTCTTTTAACAACACTCAATAAATGATTGGGAACTGAGGAAACTAATTGTTGAAGCTTTGAAAGTGGAATTCTTTCCCATTCTTGTTTTATGTAGAGCTTCAGTCGTTCAACAGTCCGGGGTCTCCGCTGGCGTATTTTACGCTTCATAATGCGCCACACATTTTCGATGGGAGACAGGTCTGGACTGCAGGCGGGCCAGGAAAGTACCCGCACTCTTTTTTTACGAAGCCACGCTGTTGTAACACGTGCTGAATGTGGCTTGGCATTGTCTTGCTGAAATAAGCAGGGGTGTCCATGAAAAAGACAGTGCATAGATGGCAGCATATGTTGCTCCAAAACCTGTATGTACCTTTCAGCATTAATGGTGCCTTCACAGATGTGTAAGTTACCCATGCCTTGGGAACAAATACACCCTCATACCATCACAGATGCTGGCTTTTGAACTTTGCGTCGATAACAGTCTGGATGGTTCGCTTCCCCTTTGGTCCGGATGACACGATGTCGAATATTTCCAAAAACAATTTGAAATGTGGACTCGTCAGACCACAGAACACTTTTCCACTTTGCATGAGTCCATCTTAGATGATCTCGGGCTCAGAGAAGCCGGCGGCGTTTCTGGATGTTGTTGATAAATGGCTTTGGCTTTGCATAGTAGAGCTTTAACTTGCACTTACAGATGTAGCGACCAACTGTATTTAGTGACAGTGGTTTTCTGAAGTGTCCCTGAGCCAATGTGGTGATATCCTTTAGAGATTGATGTCGGTTTTTGATACAGTGCCGCCTGAGGGATCGAAAGTCACGGTCATTCAATGTTGGTTTCCGGCGATGCCGCTTACGTGGAGTGATTTCTCCAGATTCTCTGAACATTTTGATGATATTATGGACCGTAGATGTTGAAATCCCTAAATTTCTTGCAATTTCACTTTGAGAAACGTTGTTCTTAAACTGTTTGACTATTTGCTCACGCAGTTGTGGACAAAGAGGTGTACCTCGCCCCATCCTTTCTTGTGAACGACTGAGCATTTTTTGGGAAGCTGTTTTTATACCCAATCATGGCACCCACCTGTTCCCAATTAGCCTGCACACCTGTGGGATGCTCCAAATAAGTGTCTGATGAGCGTTCTTCAACTTTATCAGTATTTATTGCCACCTTTCCCAACTTCTTTGTCACGTGTTGCTGGCATCAAATTCTAAAGTTAATGATTATTTAATGTTTATGAGTTTGAACATCAAATATGTTGTCTTTGTAGCATATTCAACTGAATATGGCTTGAAAAGGATTTGCAAATCATTGTATTCCGTTTATATTTACATCTAACACAATTTCCCAACTCATATGGAAACGGGGTTTGTATTTTTGGCAATATAGTGTATTTTCTACCACGGCGCCAGTCCAGCCCGTGGGTCGATAATAATATCATAAAATGTCCAGGAAAAGGATTAAAATGCTGCATTTTGTCCAGTAAACATTGTGTAGCACATGTCGTGCTCGCACGCCGCCTGCACGCTTTTTACGAGCTGTTGTCGAGCCGCCCGCCGCGCGTGACCCGCGCCAGCAGACCCTGCGTCACCTCGCCTGTGTTGGCCTGCCAGCGGAAATAAATAAATAGGCGTGGAGCCGTAATGGATGTCAGGCGGCGGCGGTGATGTGACACTGGCTGATGTTACGGGAAACACGCTCACGTGACGCGGAGGGAGAAGATTTAAAAGGGAAACGACGGCATGAGAGTGAATCACTCGCCTGGCTCCCTCCCCGCTGCACTTGCATGCTGTGTTCTTGTCGGCCATCATTGCTTTTTTTCTGCTCAAAGTGTGGCGGTGACATGTTGTTGATTAGTGCAGCTTTGCATCAAAGTGTGTGACAATTATCAGCGATGACACAAACCATATTATTCTGCCTGTTGATGTTGTCACACTGCATCCCGGCCCGTGAGCTTCACTTGTGTGGGCTTTTATTTTACGCTTGTGGGATGCACACATGTGCCCACACACACACGCACACACACACACGCACACACAAGTTGTCCTAAGTATGGTTTAAAAATACTTACACCGAACAATAAGCAAATAAAACGTTGCATTGGTGAGTCAATGACACGGGAATTAAACACTCACTTTCAAGATTGCAGCCTTTTTACAGCGTTTCACTTCCTTTTACACTTTAAGAACACTAAAATGTGATTTTTGCTGTTATTTAATGACTAATTTAACACAGTGAAACATGTGCTATTAATTATTGACTATTACATCACAATAGAAATTTATGAATAATAGTGGTTAGTCTGTTTTAATTAGTGTCATGTCTGTGTAATCATGTTTTGTTTTAGTCATGTTTTGTTTAGTTATTGGACTCTTTAGTTTCTGGCTTTTCACTCCCTTGTCTTGTTTCCATGATTACCCATTAGTTTCACCTGTTCCACGTTTGGACTCATTGTGCACTCTTGTTTGTCACCATAGCAACCCATTAGTTTTCACCTGTCACGTCACGCACCTGTTTCACGTTTTGAGTCACGCACCTGTTTTCGTTAATCATGTCTGTAGTATTTAAGTTCATTGTTTTTCAGTTTGTCTTTCTGGTGACATCCCACAATTATGCTCTGCACATTTCTGACACTTGATTTCATGTCCATCATTCATGCTGCTCCTTTTAGTCCATGCCAAGTAAGTTTTGTTTATTAATGCTATAGTCTTTTGGTTTCATAGTTTGTTCTCCGCCACTGTGCGCGCTTTTCGTTTGTACTTTTTTTTGCTATAGTCTTTTGGTTTCATAGTTTGTTCTCCGCCACTGTGCGCGCTTTTCGTTTGTACTTTATTTTGATATATTAAATAAATCATGTATTTACATTCCCGTCTCGCCCGAGCCAACTTTCCGTTGCATTCCGGAAAAGCAAACACCCAGGACCAAGTCTTGACAATTAGTTGTAATATAGTCAGTTAAATACATGTTTTCGTTATTAATTTAAATATTAACAAAACACTTTCACAATTGTTCAATTTTATTGTTATATTTATTGACTTACTGTGGTGGGAATTTTAAAATGATTTGACATTTATATAATAAAAACTAATACTATTAGTCTATTTTAATTTATTGTAATAGTTATTTGAATAACTGTTTTTAATAGCTAATTATTTAATTTAATTTGATATTAAAAATTTTTGTAACATAGTTATACATTTGTAATTATTTTTAATTACTTAAAATATTTTCAACAATTTAATTAGATTACAAATATTTAACTATTAATTCACCATGATGGAAGATGTGCTATTATTATTATTGACTATTGCATCACAATAAAAACTAATGAATGATAATTATTTGTCCGTTTTAATTTGTTGTAATTTAGTTATTGATTAAAATATATAAAAAAATTATCTAATTTTTTATATTCTATTTAATTATTATAATTATTTATTGATTTAACGTGGTGTAACATTTTTTATTAATTATTTACTTCTATAGAACAGTAAAATTTAGTATTCATTAGTCTGTTTTAATTCATTGTAATTGTTTAGTTATTTTATAAAATATGCATTCACAAATATTCCACTTAATTTGATATTTAAATTTGTTGTAATATAGTTATTGATTCCTCCCTCCCCATTATTATAATTGATTACTTTAAATACTGTTACAAATAAAACAACCATTGAATTTAATTTTTAATATTATTTACCATTGTGGAAAATTTTAAATCAATGACAGTTGCATAACAATAAATACAAATTAATATTTTTTTTGTCCTTATTTGAATTTGTTAGAATATAGTTTTTTTTAAAGATCTTAAAAAAAAAATGGGTTAAAAAAAATAAAGCACGGTTTATCATGGTGAAAATTTTTTAATCAACTTACCAATTAAAACTTTTTTTCAATCTGATTTTAAATCATAATACTTGAATAATACTGACTTATTCATCAATAATTTGTTCTATCATCATGGAAAATAAGTCATACATTCTTGAATAGCTATTTATTTTGCATTGCATTGTAAAAATACCAAAGTGAGAAATATTTTTTCAGCAAAGACAGAACTAAAAGAAACAAATAGATCTTTTTATATTGTAACACTTTTCTTCAAAAAACAAGTTTTATATGTTTAACTAACATAGAGTACTTGTTTTATCTCAATTAAGATGGCAGAAGGGAACGTTTGAAGACAAAGACTCCGTAAAACATGTAAATACTAGGGATGTCTGATAATGACTTTTTTGCCGATATCCGATATTCCGATATTGTCCAACTCTAAATTACCGATACCGATATCAACCGATACCGATATATACAGTCGTGGAATTAACACATTATCATGCCTAATTTGGACAACCGGGTATGGTGAAGATAAGGTCCTTTTTAAAAAAAATTATTAAATAAAATAAGATAAATAAATTAAAAACATTTTCTTGAATAAAAAAGAAAGTAAAACAATATAAAAACAGTTACATAGAAACTAGTAATTAATGAAAATGAGTAAAATTAACTGTTAAAGGTTAGTACTATTAGTGGAGCAGCAGCACGCACAATCATGTGTGCTTACGGACTGTATCCCTTGCAGACTGTATTGATATATATTGATATATAATGTAGGAACCTGAATATTAATAACAGAAAGAAACAACCCTTTTGTGAGGAGGGAGGTTTTTTGGGTTGGTGCACTAATTGTAAGTGTATCTTGTGTTTTTTATGTTGATTTAATAAAAATAATAAAAAAATTAAAAAATGATACCGATAATAAAAAAAATGATACCGATAATAAAAAAAACGATACCGATAATTTCCGATATTACATTATAAAGCATTTATCGACCGATAATATCGGCAGACCGATATTATGTAGTAAATACTTATGTATCATAAATGTTTTAAAAACATTTTAATTAATACATTTTTTATTTATTTTTATTATTTTTTAATGTTTTGATTTTTATTTATTTATATATATATTTTTGTTTTTTCTAATGTGTCATTAATACAGTATAAAGTACTATAAATCAGGTTATTGGTACTTTTTGGTTAATACCGAAACAACATCCTCATAAACGTCATTGAAATAAACACCTTCAAACTATAAGATTTACCTGGCGGCCCGTTTAGTCAGCAAACGACTTTTTATGAATTCAACCTTCAACAGAAGCCGACGAGTTAGAAGTCAAAGATCAATGAGATTGTGAATTGTTGTGCAAAAAAAAACCCTTGTCGTTTCTTGTCTTTGTTAGCATCGAACTTTGCAGGTGGTTTCCATTATCAACAATGAGCGTTTTTGATCCGCCGCGCCTCCGCTCCAAAACCATTTTTGCCTAATGACACCACTTCCTTGTTGCGTGCACATTTACACCGTTTACAAGAAACAGTAAAGCCCGATGCACAATAAAAAACAAAAAAAAAAAAAAAAAAAAAAGCGATTGGCTATTTGACGACTATTTGCCGTTTTGGCCGTCCATCTGTGTCTGCTTATTGCAACGTTTACAGTCTTAGAGCTCTTCTGGGGCCGCCGTCTTAAAACCGTTTTGTGGCCTCAAGTTGTCCAATTTGTAGCCTATTTGTTGATATTGCGGCTCGCGTATCCAAACTCGGGTTGACCCTAAAATCTGCAGGGACAAGTAGCGCGGCGCTAACCCGTAAAGATGACTTTAAACGGGTCAGTGACCATGGGAACACTGCAGGCCTGCCTTATTAATTGTTTTAAACATGTATTCTTAGTGTGAGGCGAGGAAGACGACGTAGTAAAACAACAAAGCGGGCCAGGGACCCCCAAACTGAAGTAGAGATGGAGCCCTGACGTATATATCTTGGATAAAATTGTGTTTTAAATGAAACTAAATAGCCTGAAGGTACCTTGTTATTGTACAATGCTAAGATATTTTAATATACTATACAATATTCAATTAAAGGCCTACTGAAATGCAATTTTCTTATTTAAACGGGGATAGCAGGTCCATTCTATGTGTCATACTTGATCATTTCGCGATATTGCCATATTTTTGCTGAAAGGATTTAGTAGAGAACATCGACGATAAAGTTCGCAACTTTTGGTCGCTGATAAAAAAGCCTTGCCTGTACCGGAAGTAGCAGATGATATGAGCGTGACGTCACAGGTTGTGGAGCTCCTCACATCCGCACATTGTTTACAATCATGGCCACCAGCAGCGAGAGCGATTCGGACCGAGAAAGCGACAATTTCCCCATTAATTTGAGCGAGGATGAAAGATTCGTGGATGAGGAAAGTGAGAGTGAAGGACTAGAGGGCAGTGGGAGCGACTCAGATAGGGAAGATGCTGTGAGAGGCGGGTGGGACCTGATATTCAGCTGGGAATGACTAAAACAGTAAATAAACACAAGACATATATATACTCTATTAGCCACAACACAACCAGGCTTATATTTAATATGCCACAAATTAATCCCGCATAACAAACACCTGCCCCCTCCCGTCCATATAACCCGCCAATACAACTCAAACACCTGCACAACACACTCAATCCCACATCCCAAAGTACCGTTCACCTCCCCAAAGTTCATATAACACATATATTTCCCCAAAGTTACGTATGTGACATGCACATAGCGGCACGCACGTACGGGCAAGCGATCAAATGTTTGGAAGCCGCAGCTTCGTACTCACGGTACCGCGTCTACGTAGCCAACTCAAAGTCCTCCTGGTAAGAGTCTCTGTTGTCCCAGTTCTCCACAGGCCAATGGTAAAGCTTGACTGTCATCTTTCGGGAATGTAAACAATGAAACACCGGCTGTGTTTGTGTTGCTGCAGCCGCCCGCAATACACCGCTTCCCACCTACAGCTTTCTTCTTTGCTGTCTCCATTGTTCATTGAACAAATTGCAAAAGATTCACCAACACAGATGTCCAGAATACTGTGGAATTTTGCGATGAAAACAGACGACGTAATAGCTGGTCACCATGCTGTCCCAAAATGTCCTCTATATTCCGTGACGTCACGCGCAGACGTCATCATACCAAGACGTTTTCAGCAGGATATTTCACGCGAAATTTAAAATTGCACTTTAGTAAGCTAACCCAGCCGTATTGGCATGTGTTGCAATGTTAAGATTTCATCATTGATGTATAAACTATCAGACTGCGTGGTCGGTAGTAGTGGGTTTCAGTAGGCCTTTAAAACAGTATAATCGATTCGGGGTGTTGTTGATAAATGGCTTTCGCTTTGCATAGTCGAGTTTTAACCTGCACTCCCCTCTCCCCAGCCACTTCGTCCAGCTCCTCCCGGGGGATCCCGAGGCGTTCACAGGCCAGCCGAGTCTTCCCAACGTGTCCTGGGTCTTCCCCTTGGGGAAGACCAGGTCGGATGTGACCTAAACACCTCCCTAGGGAGGCGTTCGGGTGGCATCCTGACCAGATGCCCGAACCACCTCATCTGGCTCCTCTCCATGTGGAGGAGCAGCAGCTTTACTTTGAGTTCCTCCCGGATGGCAGAGCTTCTCACCCTATTTCTAAGTATTTCCCGGCGGAGGAAACTAATTTCGGTCGCTTGTACCCGTGATCTTGTCCTTTCAGTCATAACCCAAAGCTCATGACCATAGGTGAGGATGGGAATGTAGATCGACCGGTAAATTGAGAGCTTTGCCTTCCGGCTCAGCTCCTTCTTCACCACAACGGATCGATACAGCGTCCGCATTACTGAAGACGCCGCCTGTCGACCTCACCATCCACTCTTCCCTCACTCGTGAACAAGACTCCGAGGTACTTAAAAGTCCCATCAACTAAAAATGCTCAGAGTCACAGTTAATTAGCGGCAGGTGAAAGACTTTTATACGTTCACAACACATTTGTTTTGGTCTTACGCCTCGGTGGCAGACTTTCAAGTGAGCGGTAGCCAGACCTCCCGTGCGAAAGACGTTCACGTCCTCTCCGAGCGGCGCGGTGTTGCCGTGGGGCCAGTGAGCAGACTCTAGCGGTTGGAGTGGAACCCTGGTCTTGTGTCCCACATCACCTTCAAAGTCAGTTAAGACATTAAACGCCAATCGTAAACCGGCTGATTTACACACTTCCCTTTGCGTGTGTTCGTCCAGCGTCCCAAAGCCGGGAGGAACGCTGCGGCGCACATGTGTGATTCATGAGCGCTTTCACCCAAACTGTCGCTATTAAAATGACTTGAGTGGGGTTTTTCCACCCTGCAATTACGCAATAATAAATGTGTTCATACGCACTGTGAAAGGCTCTGCTGTGCAGGCCCTGTAATTTACCAATAGGATTACCGCTGTGGTCCTAGTTTGCACCGCCTCCCACTTATTTCGCTCCACCAGGGACGCAATAAAACCTCCGGCCGTTAAAAAGCGCGCCGTTTTCTGATCTGTCCTCTGTGCGGGAATTAAGGGAAAGAACGGGAGTCGAGGATAACGGAAAGTGGCGTAGGAACTAAGTGGAAATTTGTCTTATCGTAGCATAAACACAAGTGGTGTCGGAACAGATCCCTGGGGCACACCTGTAGAAAGATTGAGGGGGTTGGGTTAAAAGATGAGTTTTTCCACCTATCCCCTCACCCTCCCCCTCTGTTTCAAGTTTTGTGAATTCTGTGTAACATGTTTATGTGTGCCTATGGCTATCAAGTTTTTTTCTTGGCCTCAGTCTGGACCCCCACCCCAAGAGCCCAGTCTGGGATTTACTTTTTTCAAAACCCACTTCACCCCCACTTTACCTTTTTATCCCACCCTTTAAGGGGCGCCCCATCAGCGTCCTTGTTCTGTCTCCCTGTACAACAGTGTTCCCCAAACTACGGCCCGCGGGCCGGATCCGGCCCCCCAGCATCCAAAATCCGGCCCACAAGAAGTCCCAAGTTAAAAAAAAAGTATTTTACATTTTTTTATTTTTTTTTTTAAATCTTTCCTTTCTAATCCATTTTCTACCGTTTGTTACTCTCGGTGTCTCCTAGCCGCTCAGGCAAATCATATTGTCTAAAAATGAATTTTCCCATCGATAACTTGACAATGTTAAATGTTGATGAACATCAATGTTAATTGATGTTAAATGACAAAACGGATCATAAAGACAATGTATATATATATATATATATATATATATATATATATATATATATATATATATATATATATGTATATATATATATATATATATATATATATATATGTATGTATGTATATATACATATGTATGTATATATATATATATATATATATATATATATATGTATGTATGTATGTATGTGTATAAATATATATGTACATATATATGTATGTATATATCTATATATGTATGTATATACTGTATATATATATATGTATGCATATATATATATACATATATATGTATGTATATATATATATATGTATGTATATATATGTACAGTATGTATATATATATGTATATATATATATACACATACATATAAATACATATATATTTATACACATACATACATACATACACATACATATATATATATATATATATATATATATATATATATATATATATATATATATATATATATATATATATATATATCCATACATACATAAATACACACACACACATATATATATATACATATATATATATATACATACATACATACATACACATACATATATATATATATATATATATATATATATACATATATATATATATATATATATATATATATATATATATATATATATATATATATATATATATATATATGTACACAGCCTGGCCCCAGGCCAAATTTTTTTAATCTAGTGCGGCCCCCGAGTCAAAAAGTTTGGGGACCCCTGCTGTACAATGTTTGTCTAATCTTGAACGGGATTGTGCCGGGAAACCTTAATAAACTAGATGAGGCAATTCCTGAAGGAATTGTGTGTGAATGCTCCAATGCGGACGTTGAACTGAAATCCTGGAATTTTTAAAATATTTTTTTAAGTAGAGCACACAATTCCCAAACAGGCTGAATATTTTGAAGTTGGGACAGTTTGAAAAAGGTGGGAGACTGTCCCATTGATTTCAATGGGAATTTCCCAAATAATTGGGAATTTCGGGAAAAGCGGGAATTTTTTGGAAAATGGTAAAAAACTTGAATGATCTGAATGAGTCGGTGTTGGAATTTTTCAAATCGGTCGAGAAATGTTGAAGTAGTAACATTTTTAATTGAGAAATGGTATTAAAGGGATTCCTGGAATTTCGGGGAAACCGGGAATTTTTACAGTTCGAAAAACAACTTTGTTTTTTTTGTCCTGATTAAGAGGAATGTTTTGAACGGTGGAACGGTTGAAGTGGGTTGAAAAATGTGGAAGGAGTATTCGCCAGAAAAGAGGGTCAAAAAGGGGTTTGAAAAAACGGGAATTCTGTGAATTCCTGGAATTTTTTTTTTTACTTGAAAAACTAATACTTTAAATGTCTAGGATGAGTGGAATGTGTTTAAGGTTGAATGGTTTGAATCTGTTGAAAAATGTGGAAATGGTGGAAGTTTGAAAAATGGCCAATTCATTTTGAATGGGAAAAATGTCACGGAAAACCGGAATTCTGATAAATCTGGGAATTTGTCAAGGGAAAACCCGCGATTCCCGAATAGGCTGAACAGTTTGAAGTTGGAACAGTTTGGATCGGGTGAAAAATGTGGAAGGTATTCAAGGATTTCAAGCTTTTTGATTGATTGAGACTTTTATTAGTAGGTTGCACAGTGAAGTACATATTCCGTACAATTGACCACTAAATAGTAACACCCGTTTTTCAACTTGTTTAAGTTGATTCATGATACAGATATATACTATCATATATACTATCATCATAATACAGTCATAATAAGCAACATGATTTATTGTTGACGTATGACATTTATACCAGCGGGTCCTTTTTGGATCCTAAGAGTAAGTGTGTGTAGTCAATCTCAAACTTAAACAAGAGTTTAAAAAAATTTAAATTGCAAGAGCTGAGGTAACATAGTAAAAATGACGTTGGAAATGACTCCACATAACGTGAGTTCATCTTAAAAACTGCACTATGAACCCATTCACGACATTTACTAAACCATTTAGCTCGATAGGTGCTACTGTTCTAAGTTAACGACACAGTTAAGTCAGCGCAAGGAATTTCACCATCTACGGTCCATAATATCATCAGAAGGTTCAGAGAATCTGGAGAAATCTCTGCACGTAAACGGCAAGGGCTTGACCTTTGATGCCTCAGGCGGTCTGTATCAAAAAGCGGCATCAGTGTGTAAAGGATATCACCACATGGGCTCAGGAACACTTCAGAAAACCACTGTCAGTAACTACAGTTGGTCGCAACATCTGTAAGTGCAAGTTAAAACTCTACTATGCAAAGCGAAAGCCATTTATCAACAACACCCAGAAATGCCGCCGGCTTTGCTGGGCCCGAGCTCATCTAAGATGGACTGATACAAAGTGTAAAAGTGTTCTGTGGTCTGACGAGTCCACATTCCAATTTTTTGGGGGAAACTGTGGATGTCGTGTCCTCCGGACCTAAGAGGAAAAGAACCATCCGGCACAAAGTCAGCATCTGTGATGGTATGGGGGTGTATTAGTGCCCAAAACATGGGTAACTTACACATCTGTGAAGGCACCATTAATGCTGAAAGGTACATACAAATCAATGGGACATTTTTTAAAGTTCCACAACTCCCACATTTTTTTATCCAATTCAAACCGTTGCAACTCCAAAATATTCAGCCTGTTCAGGAATTGTGTGCTCTACTTCAACAATTACTCATTTTGAAGTTCAACGTCAGCATTGGAGCATTCACACCACCTACTCAGTGGCCTAGTGGTTAGAGTGTCCGCCCTGAGATGGGTAGGTTGTGAGTTCAAATCCCGGCCGAGTCACACCAAAGACTATAGAAATGGGACCCATTACCTCCCTGCTTGGCACTCAGCATCAAGGGTTGGAATTGGGGGTTAAATCACCAAAAATGATTCCCGGGCGCGGCCACCGCTGCTGCCCACTGCTCCCCTCACCTCCCAGGGGGTGACCAAGGGGGATGGGTCAAAAGCAGAGGACAAATTTCACCACACCCAGTGTGTGTGACAATCATTGGTACTTTTAACTTTTAACTTTAACTTTCCTTCAGGAATTGCCTCATCTCGTATATGTAAGTAATTACTTTTTGTAGTTGTGGTGTTTTTCTTGTTCTTATGTGCATTTCTGTAACTTTGTTTTGCTTTGACCATGTCACTCTTGGAAAAAGAGATTTGAACCTCAATACGTTAGTTCCTGGTTAAATAAAGGATATTGATGGATTCATTGATCAGATAACCAATTAGGACAGGGGTCGGCAACCCAAAATGTTGAAAGAGCCATATTGGACCAAAAATACAAAAACAAATCTGTCTGGAGCCGCAACAAATTAAAAGCCATATTACATACAGATAGTGTGTCATGAGATATACATTGAATTGAGATGACTTAAAGGAAACTAAATGACCTCAAATATACCTACAAATGTATGTACATATAGCTAGCCTAAATAGCATGTTAGCATCGATTAGCTTGCAGTCTTGCAGTGACCAAATATGTCTGATTAGCACTCCACACAAGTCAATAACATCAACAAAACTCACCTTTGTGCATTCATGCACAACGTTAAAAGTTTGGTGGACCAAATGAGACAGAAAAAGAAGTGGCATAAAACACGTCCTCGAAAGTCGGAGAAAGTTATACATGTAAACAAACTAGGGTGAGTTCAAGGACCGCCAAAATTAGTAGGACAAAACGGCGCTCGCCAAATACTTGAGTCAGTGAAGCATGTTTAATATAAACAGTGTGCTTTATAACAATTAGGGAGGTTTGTGTCATGTTTGTCCTCCTACAGAAACCATATTAAAACAAAAAATAGATTTTTTTCTCCTTCATCTTTTTCCATTTTTCATACATTTTTGAAAAAGCTCCAGAGAGCCACTAGGGCGGCGCTAAAGAGCCGCATGCGGTTGCCTTTGAGGAAATAAAAACACACAAGATTGCATAGCCAGCGTTACAACTCCTTTTTTTGTACCCTGAGGGTTAACAAGAAGATGTCTGTTATTAGTCTTTAGTGTCATTTAGACGTGGTGTCTGTTAGAGCAGAGGCCTCTATTTGAGGAAATTGGGTTAATTTGCAACATTTTTGTTGCGCAATAAACCATCTCAAACCTCTACATTTCCTGTGAGTAGTGCACTTGTTGTTTAGACGTCACCGATAATCCAGACTGAAGCCTTGTCCGAGGTCACGGCCGCTGAAAGAAGCATTCCAGACACGACCGCAGTTTCTTGCTCATTAAACGTGTCGTTGAACGCACACAAGCACGCTGCCTGGCTGAGCAAACTCCCTGTGATTAGCTTCACACACCATGTCCGTGTAGTTACAGCAAGGGTGTCCGAATGTTTCCCACGGAGGGCCATGTATCGAGAAAAAAAAACCCTAAAGATGTTATCTCTTTCATTTTGACACTCGCAATATTCCGTTTGCTTACATTTTGTTGTAAAAAAAGAAGTTCATAAAATATCAATAAACATGTGGAGTTAAATAAAATAAACAGCTTGTGCAATGTTAAATAATATTTTAAAATAAGTATTTTATTTTTATTTTTAGATAAAAAAATAAATAGATTTAATTTAATTTTAAATAGATTTAATTGTTTTATTTTAATTTTAAATGTATTATTTAAAGAAAAACTCAGTTTTGTATTATTGTGACATGCGACAATATACGCCTTTTTGCTTTTGTTTATTTTCTCCTTAGAATGTGCAATAAGAAACAAACTGCAATTATGTTAAAGGAGGTTTCCCTTCTTTTTGTATTATCCTATTGTTTTATCCATTGTAGCCATATATTCCCTTTAAAGTTTCAGAGTCATAGGGAGGCTGGAGTCTACCCTAGCTGACAGAGTTGAAGGGTATGAGAAACATGTCGTAAAGTCACGGGAAACAACAGGCAAAGCTATGAGAGAAAAAGTCGTAAAGCTATGAGAAACAAGTGGCAAAACTACGAGAAAAGAGTCAAATTGGCTAGGAAAAACAGTTGGCAAAGGTACGGGAAGACAACCATAAAGGAATGAAAACAAAGCTGTATAGCTATGAGAAAAGTGTCAAAGCTACGGGAAGACAATCGTAAAGTTCCGAGAAAAAAGTCGCAAAGCTATGGGAAGACAATCGTAGAGCCATGAAAAAAAAGTTGTATAGCTAGGAGAAAAGTGTCAGAGCTAAGGGAAGACAATCGTAAAGTTCAGAGAAAAAAGTTGCAAAGCTCGGAGAAGAAAATCGTAAAGTTAAAAAGAGTTTTGAAGTTATGAGAAGAAAATCGTAGAGTTAAAAAAGTCACAAAACTATGAGAAAAAAATGGTTAAGCTACAAAAAAAAAGTTGACAAGCTATGAGAAGAAAATTGTCAAGCTACAGTAAAACAAAGTTTCAAAGCTATCAGAAGAAAATCTTAAATTAAAAAAAAAGTTTTGAATTAATGAGAAGAAAATCGTAAAGTTTAAAAAAGTTTTGAAATTATGAGAAGAAAATCGTAGAATTAAAAAAATCACAAAACTATGAGAAAAAAATGGTTAAGCTACAAAAAAAGTTGACAAGCTATGAGAAGAAAATTGTCAAGCTACAGTAAAAAAAAAAGTTTCAAAGCTATCAGAAGAGAATCGTAAAGTTAAAAAAAGTTTTGAAGTTATGAGAAGAAAATCATAGTTATAAAAAAGTTTTGAAGTTATGAGAAGAAAATCGTAGAGTTAAAAAAGTAACAAAACTATGAGAAAAAAATGGTTAAGCTACAAAAAAGTTACAAAGCTATCAGAAGAAAATCGTAAAGTTAAAAAAAGTTTTGAAGTTATGAGAAGAAAATCGTAAAGTTAAAAAAGGTTTGAAGTTATGAGAAGAAAATCTTAGTTAAAAAAGTCACAAAACTATGAGAAAAAAATGGTTAAGCTACAAAAAAACTGACAAAGCTATGAGAAGAAAATTGTAAAGTTACGAGAAAAAAGTTGCAAGCTGTGAGAAGAAAATCGTAAAGCTACGAGGAAAAAAATTGCAATGCTTCAAGAAAGAAGTCGTGAAGTACAACAAGTAAGTTATAAAGTTCTGAAAAACAAGTCAAAGCCTTTTTATTATCTTTTAACATCCAGTAGATGGCATTTTACTAAACAAACAAACAAACAAAAAATCTACGTGTACCTTGCATTATTTCCCCTGTAAGCTTCGGCAAAATGTTGCCACTCTTGGTTTTACGGGTCACATTTTTAGTAAGTCACATCTTACAGTAACTTAGTAACTTGAAAGTAAGAACTGGTGAATTCTCTTGGCTTCTGCAAACAAACTTATCAAAATTATGTGTCAAAACTATACATACATACATATGTATGTATGTATATATGTATATACATATATATATATATAAAAAACATTCATGAAGTTTGGTTCTTTTATGAATTTATTATGGGTCTACTGAAAATGTGACCAAGTCTGCTGGGTCAAAAGTATACATACAGCAATGTTAATATTTGCTTACATGTCCCTTGGCAAGTTTCACTGCAATAAGGCGCTTTTGGTAGCCATCCACAAGCTTCTGCTTGAATTTTTGACCACTCCTCTTGACAAAATTGGTGCAGTTCAGCTAAATGTGTTGGTTTTCTGACATGGACTTGTTTCTTCAGCATTGTCCACACGTTTAACTCAGGACTTTGGGAAGGCAATTCTAAAACTTTAATTCTAGCCTGATTTAGCCATTCCTTTACTACTTTTGACGTGTGTTTGGGGTCATCGTCCTGTTGGAACACCCAACTGTGCCCAAGACCCAACCTCCGGGCTGATGATTTTAAGTTGTCCTGAAGAATTTGGAGGTAATCCTCCTTTTTCATTGTCCCATTTACTCTCTGTAAAGCACCAGTTCCATTGGCAGCAAAACAGGCCCAGAGCATAATACGACCACCACCATGCTTGACGGTGGACGTGGTGTTCGTGGGATTAAAGGCCTCACCTTTTCTCCTCCAAACATATCGCTGGGTATTGTGGCCAAACAGCTTAATTTTTGTAATTCATCTGACATCAAATGGACAAAGATGAGACCTTCTGGAGGAAAGTTCTTTGGAAAAAACAAGAGTTGTAGAAATTATTTGAAACTCAAGACAGCCATGACATTATGTTCTTTACAAGTGTATGTAAACTTTTGACCATGACTGTTTATATATATATATATATATATATATATATATATTAGGGATGTCCGATAATGGCTTTATGCCGATATCCGATATTCCAATATTGTCCAACCCTTAATTACCGATACCGATATCAACCGATACCGATATATACAGTCGTGGAATTAACACATTATTATGCCTAATTTGGACAACCAGGTATGGTGACGATAAGGTCTTTTTTTTTTTAATTAATAAAATAAGATAAATAAATTAAAAACATGTTCTTGAATAAAAAAGAAAGTAAAACAATATAAAAACAGTTACATAGAAACTAGTAATGAATGAAAATGAGTAAAATGAAGTGTTAAAGGTTAGTACTATTAGTGGAGCAGCATCATGTGTGCTTACGGACTGTATCCCTTGCAGACTGTATTGATATATATTGATATATAATGTAGGAACCACAATATTAATAATAGAAAGAAACAACCCTTTTGTGTGAATGAGTGTAAATGGGGGAGGGAGGTTTTTTGGGTTGGTGCACTAATTGTAAGTGTATCTTGTGTTTTTTATGTTGATTCAATAAAAAAAATATATATATAAAAAATAAATTAAAAAAACCGATACCGACAATAAAAAAAACGATACCGATAATTTCCGATTTTATATTTTAAAGCATTTATCGGCGGACAATATCGGCAGGCCGATATTATCGGACATCTCTAATATATATATATATATATATATATATATATATATATATATATATATATATATATATATGTATGTGTGGGAAAAAAATCACAAGACTATTTCTCTACGATACTACGGTATCGAGCACTATTTTTTGGATAACCTTATTAAGACATATATATATATATATATATATATATATATATATATATATATATATATATATATATATATATATATATATACAGCTTGTGTTTTTTTTTTTTTACTTTTTAAACTGTCTTTTAACCGCATGACAAACTAGAAGGAAAAACTCTCTTGTGCATCCCAGAATGGATCATGTCATCCACATCTCAAACGCTTAAGTTCCAATATGGTGTGATAGAAGCGGGGTCCAAAGTGCAGCATGGGGGCCATTTTTCGGCACCCAGCCGAGTATTTATTGGCCCTTGACAGATTGAAAAAGTACAACTAATTTATTTAGGTAATATATTATGAAATAATTGTCATCTACAATACTGACCTACATTGGATTGGTGCACAAAATGCACTAAAGTGGTCGCCCCTTGCATCTTTCAGTTTTTTAGAATGCGGCCATACAAGAAGTTGGACCCCCTGCCTCGTCGTGATTAAGATCACTGGAAGATGTTCTTGTGTCTTTCCTCGTGCCTGCCAAAGATTATCGCGGCCTCATGTGGATTTTAGTGGGAATGATATCAGCACAGATCTACACAGGAATGGGAAAGTGATATCGGCACATTGATGTGGCGCACACCAGGGTCGGTCTCCTGCTGGCAGGAAGTCAGCCAGGGCCTGGAGATGCTGGGATAGAACACAAAAACTGAATACTTATCATTTGTGGAGCTTTGTTTGGCATGCTTCCACTGTCAACATGGCATTTATACTTTTACATAGAAAGAATGTTCTTTACTAATGTGTGGATGTATATGTTAGTACTAGATTCTACTAAGGTGTCCTATGGGTGTCTAAGTAAGTACTGGTTTCTACTATCGTATCCTATGGATGTCTGAAGAAATCACTGCACGTAAGCGATGATATCACAGACCTTCGATCCTTCAGGCGGTTCTGCATCAAAAAGCGACATCAGTGTGTAAAGGATATCACCACATGGGCTCAGGAACACTTCAGAAAACCACTGTCAGTAACTACAGTTGGTCGCTACGTCTGTAAGTGCAAGTTAAAACTCTACTATGCAAAGCCAAAGCCATTTATCAACAACACCCAGAAACGCCGCCGGCTTCACTGGGCCCGAGCTCATCTAAGATGGACTGATATGCAAAGTGGAAAAGTGTTCTGTGGTCTGACGAGTCCACATTTCAAATTGTTTTTTGGAAACTGTGGACGTCGTGGAAAAGAACCATCCGGATTGTTATAAGCGCAAAGTTCCAAAGCCGGCATCTGTGATGGTATGGGGGTGTATTAGTGCCCAAGGCATGGGTAATTTACACATCTGTGAAGGCACCATTAATGCTGAAAGGTACATACAGGTTTTGGAGCAACATATATTGCCATCCAAGCAACGTTATCATGGACGCCCCTGCTTATTTCAGCAAGAAAATGCCAAGCCACGTGTTACAACAGTGTGGCTTCATAGTAAAAGAGTGTGGGTACTAGACTGGCCTGCCTGTAGTCCAGACCTGTCTCCCATTGAAAATGTGTGGCGCAATATGAAGCCTAAAATACAAACCCCATTTCCATATGAGTTGGGAAATTGTGTTAGATGTAAATATAAACGGAATACAATGATTTGCAAATCCTTTTCAACCCATATTCAGTTGAATATGCTACAAAGACAACATATTTGATGTTCAAACTGATAAACATTTTTTTTTTTGCAAATAATCATTAACTTTAGAATTTGATGCCAGCAACACGTGACAAAGAAGTTGGGAAAGGTGGCAATAAATACTGATTAGTTGAGGAATGCTCATCAAACACTTATTTGGAACATCCCACAGGTGAACAGGCTAATTGGGAACAGGTGGGTGCCATGATTGGGTATAAAAGTAGACTCCATGAAATGCTCAGTCATTCACAAACAAGGATGGGGCGAGGGTCACCACTTTGTCAACACTAGCGTGAGCAAATTGTTGAACAGTTTAAGAAAAACCTTTCTCAATCAGCTATTGCAAGGAATTTAGGGATTTCACCATCTACGGTCTGTAATATCATCAAAGGGTTCAGAGAATCTGGAGAAATCACTGCACGTAAGCAGCTAAGTCCGTGACCTTCCATCCCTCAGGCTGTACTGCATCAACAAGCCACATCAGTGTGTAAAGGATATCAGCACATGGGCTCAGGAACACTTCAGAAAACCACTGTCAGTAACTACAGTTGGTCACTACATCTGTAAGTGCAAGTTAAAACTCTCCTATGCAAGGCGAAAACCGTTTATCTACAACAACCAGAAACTCCGTCGGCTTCGCTGGGCCTGAGCTCATCTAAGATGGACTGATACAAAGTGGAAAAGTGTTCTGTGGTCTGACGAGTCCACATTTCAAATTGTTTTTGGAAAGTGTGGACGTCGTGTCCTCCGGACCAAAGAGGAAAAGAACCATCCGGATTGTTATAGGCGCAAAGTTGAAAAGGCAGCATGTGTGATGGTATGGGGGTGTATTAGTGCCCAAGGCATGGGTAACTTACACATCTGTGAAGGCACCATTAATGCTGAAAGGTACATACAGGTTTTGGAGCAACATATGTTGCCATCCAAGCAACATTATCATGGACGCCCCTGCTTATTTCAGCAAGAAAATGCCAAGCCACGTGTTACAACAGCGTGGCTTCATAGTAAATGAGTGGCTTGTAGTCGACCTGTCTCCCATTGAAAATGTGTGGCGCATTAGAAAGCCTAAAATAGCACAACGGAGACCCCCGGACTGTTGAACAACTTAAGCTGTACATCAAGCAAGAATGGGAAAGAATTCCACCTGAATAGCTTCAAAAATGTGTCTCCTCAGTTCCCAAACGTTCACTGAGTGTTGTTAAAAGGAAAGGCCATGTAACACAGTGGTGAACATGCCCTTTGCCAACTTTTTTGCAATGTGTTGCTGCCATTAAATTCTAAGTTAATGATTATTTACAACAAAAAAAAATTTAGTTTCTCAGTTGGAACATGAAATATCTTGTCTTTGCAGTCTATTCAATTGAATATAAGTTGAAAAGGATTTGCAAATCATTGTATTCTGTTTTTATTTACGAATTACACAACGTGCCGACTTCTTTTTACTAAGGTGTCCTATGAATGTATACATACTGTAAGTACTAGTTTCTACTAAGGTGTCCTATGAATGTATACATACTGTAAGTACTAGTTTCTACTAAGGTGTCCTATGAATGTACACATAAGTACTTTTTCCCACTAGCAAAGTGACACAGAGGTGACCTTTGTAACGTTTTGAGGTTTTATTGCAGCAGACAGCGATGGATGGAGCAGAAGTGGCTCATTAAGACTGTCCAGGTTTAATTGGTTCCCATTGTTAAGGTTTTGACAGGAGGGGGCGGGTTGAGGTCAAGGGTCTTGTTCCATGGTCTTACACACACACACACACACACACACACACACTCGCAAGCCCTCCAGGCTTTTCCTCCCCGCCCCACTCCAATGGGACAAGGTAAAGATTTATCAAAACACAGCAGCATCACTTATCATGGTTCCATGAAACGTAAACCTCTAGAGAAAAGACTTTCTCTGGGCCAATAAATAAAAAATAACAATTAAATATAAAATGAAGAACTTCACATATTATCCCTTTAAACATTTCATTTATTAGTAAATACATAGCTAGATCAACCCCTTCCCTTTACAAAGAAGCCTCCTATGGCGCCCCCTATGGTCTACAAAATCAAATAACACTCGGCATCTTCACACAGTGCAGGGCTCAAAAACAATAACGTTAACAGCTGTGGCTGTAGGCAACCTCCTCAGCGCTATTACAACATTGGTTCTGTTGCTGCTTGTCTATAAACGACCATGTGGTCAAAGACAGCTATAGTTTACAAAACCCAAAACCAGTGAAGTTGGCACGTCGTGTAAACCGCAAATAAAAACAGAATAAAATGATTCGCAAATACGTTTCAACTTATATTCAATTGAATAGACGGCAAAGACAAGATATTTAACGTTCGAACTGAGAAGGCGTTTCTGGGTGTTGTTGATAAATGGCGCTGGCTTTGCATAGTAGAGATTTAACTTGCACTTACGGATGTAGCGACGAACTGTCGTTACTGACAGTGGTTTTCTGAAGTCTTCCTGAGCCCATGTGGTGATATCCCTTACACACTGATGTCGCTTTTTGATGCGGTACCCCCTTCAATGTCGGTTTTCTGCTTTGCCGCTTACGTGCAGTGATTTCTCCAGATTCTCTGAACCTTTTGATGATATTACGGAGCGTAGATGGTGAAATCCCTAAATTCCTTGCAATAGCTGGTTGAAAAAATGTTGTCCTTAAACAATAAGCTCAGGCATTTGTTCACAAAGTGGTGACCCTCGCCCCGTCCTTGTTTGTGAATGACTAAGTGTTTCATGGAAGCTGCTTTTAAACCCAGTCATGGCACCCACCTGTTCCCAATTAGCCTGTTCACCTGTGGGATGTTCCAAATAAGTGTTTGATGAGCATTCCCCAACTTGCTCAGTCTTTTTTGCCACTTGTGCCAGCTTTTTTGAAATATGTTGCAGGCATCAAATTCCAAATGAGCTAATATTTTCAAAAAATAACAAAGTTTTCCAGTTCAAACATTAAATATCTTGTCTTTGCAGTCTATTCAATTGAATATAAGTTGAAACGGATTTGCAAATCATTGTATTCTCTTTTTATTTACCATTTACACAACGTGACAACTTCATTGGTTTTAGGTTTTGTATTTTGCCAGTTCTCATGTATTTATTGAGCTTATACTTACGCTTGGTTTCTCTTGTGGTGTTGAAAAGACTCAAATTTAGCACTAAGGTAGTAAATCGCATTAAGGCGGAAGAAAAAGTAGATCCTGCCAACACATTTAAAGCTTTTTAATTACAGCACAGCTGGAATTATATAGTTTGAGGCCCCAATATGATTCAAATGCAGTATTATAATACAAATATTACATGAACAAAAATATATAGCAATATTGGTATGTTGGTATCAATCCAAGGTCAAACTCATTTTCACTGAGGGCCACATTGCAGTTGTGTTTGACCCCAGAGGGCCGTGTCAAACAGTGAATGATATTATTACACAATGCCCTATGCATTTAATTATTACATATTTTTTTACATACGTTAAAAAAAAATCTAATACATTTGTACATTTTACGGTAAAAAACCAGCAGCTCAGTCGTGGGTATTTTACCGTAAAATTCAGTTTATTACTGTAAATGTAAAAACATTACCGCTGTTTTTTACAGTAAAAAACTGTCAGTTGCCAGAATTGTACTGTAAAATGTAAAAATGTTTCTTGTTACTGGAAATAGAAAACAACTTTGTTACAGTAGAATTATTTACCGTTAAACAACAACTATAGATTATTCGGTAAAAAACTTGTTTTTTTTTACAGTATCTTACTGTGAATAGAAAAGCAGTACCATTGTTTTGTTTTTTTATAACAGGAAACCGTCAACTCAGTTGCCAGAATTTTACTGTAAAATGTACAGTGTTTTTTTCCATTACTGTAAATAGAAAACTGCTTTTTTACGGGAGAATTTTACCATAAAAACTGTAGATTTTATGGTTAAAAAGTCGCAAGAATTTTACTGTAAAATTCTGTGTTTTTTTTTGTTTTTTTTTACAGAATATTACTGTGAATGGAAAAACAGTCACAATGGGGTTTTTCTGTGAAAAAAATGTCAGCTCAATTGCCAGAATTTTGCTGTAAAATTCAGTGTTTTTTTGTTTGTTTGTTTTACAGCATTTTACTTTAAATAGAAAAACAGTCACACTGATTTTTTTTTCTGGAAAAAAACCAGCTCAGTTGCCAGAATTTTACTGTAAAATTCAGTGTTTTTTAAAAAAAAATTTTTTTTTTTTTTTTTTACAGAATCCATCCATCCATCCATCCATCTTCTTCCGCTTATCCGAGGTCGGGTCGCGGGGGCAGCAGCCTAAGCAGGGAAGCCCAGACTTCCCTCTCCCCAGCCACTTCGTCCAGCTCCTCCCGGGGGATCCCGAGGCGTTCCCAGGCCAGCCGGGAGACATAGTCTTCCCAGCGTGTCCTGGGTCTTCCCCGTGGCCTCCTACCGGTCGGACGTGCCCGAAACACCTTCCTAGGGAGGCGTTCGGGTGGCATCCTGACCAGATGCCCGAACCACCTCATCTGGCTCCTCTCCATGTGGAGGAGCAGCGGCTTTACTTTGAGCTCCCCCCGAATGACAGAGCTTCTCACCCTATCTCTAAGGGAGAGCCCCGCCACTCGGCGGAGGAAACTCATTTCGGCCGCTTGTACCCGTGATCTTGTCCTTTCGGTCATGACCCAAAGCTCATGACCATAGGTGAGGATGGGAACGTAGATCGACCGGTAAATCGAGAGCTTTGCCTTCTGGCTCAGCTCCTTCTTCACCACAACGGATCGATACAGTGTCCGCATTACTGAAGACGCCGCACCGATCCGCCTGTCGATCTCACGATCCACTCTTCCCTCACTCGTGAACAAGACTCCGAGGTACTTGAACTCCTCCACTTGGGGCAAGATCTCCTCCCCAACCCGGAGATGGCACTCCACCCTTTTCCGGGAGAGAACCATGGACTCGGACTTGGAGGTGCTGATTCCCATCCCAGTCGCTTCACACTCGGCTGCGAACCGATCCAGTGAGAGCTGAAGATCTTGGCCGGAGGAAGCCATCAGGACCACATCATCTGCAAATAGCAGTGACCTAATCCTGCAGCCACCAAACCAGATCCCCTCAACGCCCTGACTGCGCCTAGAAATTCTGTCCATAAAGGTTATGAACAGAATGGGTGACAAAGGGCAGCCTTGGCGGAGTCCAACCCTCACTGGAAACGTGTCTGACTTACTGCCGGCAATGCGGACCAAGCTCTGACACTGATTATACAGGGAGCGGACTGCCACAATAAGACAGTCCGTTACCCCATACTCTCTGAGCACTCCCCACAGGACTTCCCGGGGTACACGGTCGAATGCCTTCTCCAAGTCCACAAAGCACATGTAGACTGGTTGGGCAAACTCCCATGCACCCTCAAGGACCCTGCCGAGAGTATAGAGCTGGTCCACAGTTCTACGACCAGGACGAAAACCACACTGTTCCTCCTGAATCCGAGGTTCGACTATCCGGCGTAGCCTCCTCTCCAGTACACCTGAATAGACCTTCTTCATACATCTTCGAAGTATTCCCTCCACCGATCCACAACATCCGCAGTCGAGGTCAGCAGAGCACCATCCCAACCATACACGGTGTTGACACTGCACTGCTTCCCCTTCCTGAGGCGGCGGATGGTGGTCCAGAATTGCTTCAAAGCCGTCCGGAAGTCTTTTTCCATGGCCTCCCCGAACTCCTCCCATGTCCGAGTTTTTGCCTCCGCGACCGCTGAAGCCGCACACCGCTTGGCCTGTCGGTACCTGTCTGCTGCCTCAGGAGTCCCATGAGCCAAAAGAACCCGATAGGACTCCTTCTTCAGCCTGACGGCATCCCTCACCGCCGGCGTCCACCAACGGGTTCTAGGATTACCGCCACGACAGGCACCAACTACCTTGCGGCCACAGCTCCAATCAGCCGCCTCGACAATAGAGGTACGGAACATTGTCCACTCGGACTCAATGTCCAGCACCTCCCTCGTGACATGTTCAAAGTTCTTCCGGAGGTGGGAATTGAAACTCTCTCTGACAGGAGACTCTGCCAGACGTTCCCAGCAAACCCTCACAATGCGTTTGGGCCTGCCAGGTCTGTCCGGCATCCTCCCCCACCATCGCAGCCGACTCACCACCAGGTGGTGATCGGTAGAAAGCTCCGCCCCTCTCTTCATCCGAGTGTCCAAAACATGAGGCCGCAAATCCGATGACACAACTACAAAGTCGATCATGGAACTGCGGCCTAGGGTGTCCTGGTGCCAAGTGCACATATGGACACCCTTATGTTTGAACATGGTGTTTGTTATCGACAATCTGTGACGAGCACAAAAGTCCAATAACAGAACACCACTCGGGTTCAGATCCGGGCAGACATTCCTCCCAATCACACCTCTCCAGGTTTCACTGTTGCTGCCAACATGAGCGTTGAAGTCCCCCAGTAGAACGAGGGAATCACCCGGGGGAGCACTCTCCAGTACTCCCTCGAGTGAATCCAAAAAGGGTGGGTACTCTGAGCTGCTGTTTGGCGCGTAAACGCAAACAACAGTCAGGACCCGTCCCCCCACCCGAAGGCGGAGGGAAGCTACCCTCTCGTCCACCGGGTTGAACTCCAACGTACAGGCTCTGAGCCGGGGGGAAACAAGAATTGCCACCCCAGCCCGTCGCCTCTCACTGCCGGCAACGCCAGAGTGGAAGAGAGTCCAGCCCCTCTCAAGAGAACTGGTTCCAGAGCCCTTGCTGTGCGTCGAAGTGAGTCCGACTATATCTAGCCGGAACTTCTCCACCTCACGCACTAGCTCAGGCTCCTTCCCCCCCAGCGAAGTGACGTTCCACGTCCCAAGAGCCAGCTTCTGTAGCCGAGGATCGGACCGCCAAGTGCCCTGCCCTCGGCTGCCGCCCAGCTCACATCGCACCCGACCTCTATGGCCCCTGCTATGGGTGGTGAGCCCATTGGAGGGGGGACCCACGTTGCCTCTTCGGGCTGTGCCCGGCCGGGCCCCATGGGGAGAGGCCCGGCCACCAGGCGCTCGCCATCGTGCCCCACCTCCGGGCCTGGCTCCAGAGGGGGGCCCCGGTGACCCGTGTCCGGGCGAGGGAAATCTGGGTCCTTGGTTTGTGTTCTTCATCGAGGTCTTCGAGCTGCTCTTTGTCTGATCCCTCACCTAGGACCAGTTTGCCTTGGGAGACCCTACCAGGGGGCATAGAAACCCCCGGACAACATAGCTCCTAGGATCATTGGGACACGCAAACTCCTCTACCACGGTAAGGTGGCAGCTCAGAGAGGAGTTTTTTTTTCTGGTTTTTTTCTGTTTTTTTTTTACAGAATATTACTTTAAATAGAAAAACAGTCTCAATGGGTTTTTACACACACAAAAACACTGTCAGCTCAGTTGGCAAAATTGTACTTAAAATGTTACTGTGTTTTTACTGTAAAACTGTAAAAAAAAAGTTATTTGTCACAGTACGGTAAATAAAAAACTGATTTTATACAACAAAATTCTGCCAACTTTTCACAGTTAAAACAACTGTAGATTTTATGGTGTATTACCGTAAATGGCAAAACCGTACCACAGTTTTTTTACAGTAAAAAACTGGCAGCTCAGTTGCCAAAATTTTACTGTAAACTGTTCAGGGCTTTTTTCCATTACTGTAAATAGAAAACTTTTTTACTGTAAAATGTAACTGTAGATTTTATGGTGTATTACCGTAAATGGCAAAACCGTACCACAGTTTTTTACAGTAAAAAACTGGCAGCTCTGTTGCCAAAATTTTACTGTAAACTGTTCAGGGCTTTTTTCCATTACTGTAAATAGAAAACTTTTTTACTGTAAAATGTAACCATAAAAACTGTAGATTTTACGGTCAAAAACTGGTGGCTCAGTCGCAATAAATTTACTGTAAAATTCTGTGTTTTTTTAATTATTAATTTTTTTTTACAGAATATTACTTTAAATAGAAAAACAGTCACAATGGGTGGTTTCCCCCAAAAACTGGCAGCTCAGTTCCCAGAATTTTACTGTAAAATGTACTGTTTTTTATGTTTTTTTTGTTTTTGTTTTATTTACAGAACATTACTTTTAATAGAAAAACAGTCCTAATGGGTTTTTACACACACAAAAACTGGCAGCTAAGTAGGCAAAATTGTACTTAAAATGTTACTGTGTTTTTACTGAAAAACTGTAAAAAAAAAGTTATTTGTCACAGTACGGTAAATAAAAAACTGCTTTTATACAATACAATTCTGCCAACAGAGGTGCCAACTTTTCACAGTTACAGTAAAAAACTGGCAATTCAGTTGCCACAATTTTACTGTAAAATGTACAGTGTTTTTTTCCATTACTGTAAATAGAAAACTGCTTTTTTACGGTAGAATTTTACCATTAAAAAAACTACAGGTTTTACGGTTAAAATTCAGTGTTTTTTTTTTGTTTTTTGTTTTTTACAAAATATTACTGTGAATGGAAAAACAGTCACAATGTTTTTTTTTCTGTGAAAAAACTGTCAGGTCAATTGCCAGAATTTTGCTGAAAAATTCAGTGTTTTTTTGTTTGTTTGTTTTACAGCATATTACTTTAAATAGAAAAACAGTCACACTGATTTTTTTTCTAGAAAACAAACAGCTCAGTTGCCAAAATTTTACTGTAAAATTCAGTGTTGTTTTTATTTATTTTATTGTATTTTTTTTTACAGAATATTACTTAAATAGAAAAACAATCACAATGGTTTGTTTCCCTCCAAAAAACTGGCAGCTCAGTTACCAGAATTTTGCTGTAAAATTATTATTATTATTATTTTTTTTTGCATAATTTTACTTTAAATAGAAAAACAGTTCTGATGGGGTTATACACAAAAAAACTGGCAGCTCATTTGGCAAAATTGTATTTAAAATGTTACTGTGTTTTTACTATAAAACTGTAAAAAAAAAGTTATTTGTCACAGTACGGTCAACAAAAAACTGCTTTTATACAGTAAAATTCTGCCAACTTTTCACAGTGAAAACAACTGTAGATTTTACGACGTATTGCCATAAAAACCCATTAAATTCCACAATTTTACTGTAAAATATCTTGTCATTTTTACAGTGTACAATTTGATGGATAACTCCTTTTGAAATCATAAGTCAAGCATATAAAAAGTATTAGATTTTATTTTAACCAAAAAAAAAAAGGCTTTATTTGTATGATGATATATTTGTTGCATTACAGTAGGTAAGGTTGTATTTTTGCTTCATTCATGTGAGAATCCTGCATGTGACTGAAGCATTGAGGAGTTGGAACATATCGAGGACTAGTTGCAGTGTGCTTAAACAACCACTAGGTAGCATCTGTGAGCAGATAATAATGTATCATCTTCTCTTTGGGACTTATTAGGTGGGTAGTAGCATTCTTCTCCGCTAAACTAACCCACTGTATTAGAATATATGTAAGTTTAAAAATGATGCGATTGCTATGCTTGCAGATTCTAGCCCAACACTGAACCCTCTTTTCCTCCCGGTGATCCACCAGAACCTGGTGATCAAGTGCGGCTGTCACTCCACACGTCACAGACCGGCTTGCATTTTCCAGGCGTGCGTCCCGTCGAGCGTGAGAATATTCATGAAGGCAAAAGGTGAGTCGGACTCGGTTTCCGAGGGCCTGCGGCTTTTTTTTCCCAGGGAAAAGTCGCGGTTTGCTTCCTTTGTTTTATTTTGGACGACGAGCAAGGAGGCAGAATGAAATGAGAAGCACATTTCTCCTTGATTGTTTGTATGCAGATCTGCTAAATAGGAAACACAAGCAAGGCCAGACCAGGGACTCTCCATGCTGGGAAGACCCAAGACCGAAGCCCAGTCAGCTGCTTGCCTCTTAACCCTTCGGAGTCCAGGTTAGTTTTCTTTACCTCTACACCAGAGGGGTCCAAACTTTTTCCACCGAGGGCCGCACACAAAAAAAATCAAAGCATGCGGGGCCATTTTGATAGTTTTTATTTTTAAAACCAGTACAGTATTTCGATTTTTTTTACACTTTAGTCAGTCGTATATTTTCAATGGAAACACGATACCACAGTCTTGTTTTTATTTACAGTACAATTTGAGCAACTGAGCTGCCTACCCATTGTGACTGTTTTTCTATGTAAGGTAATATTTGATAAAAAATAAACATATAAAAAAATAAATAAAATAAAATAAAATAAAAAAATTAAAAATAAAACAAGAAAATTAAAAAAATAAAATAAATAAAAAAATAAATAAAAATAAAAATAAGAATAAGAATAAGAATAAAAATAAGAATACAAATAAGAATAAAAATAAAAATATAAATAAACTAAAAAAACACCCCTGAATTTTACAGTAAAATCCTGGCAACTGAGCTGTACGTTTGTTTCCCCGAAAAAAAGTCAGCGACTGTTTTTCCATTTAAAGTACTATGCTGAACCAATATGCAGAACTAATTAACAAAGATAACTTTAATTTAATTTAATCTAATTGGTTCCGGACATGACCATGATACATAAAAGTAGGAACTTTTCAACATAAATCGAATATTTTCTACGCTAGACTGTAAAATGTTCAGGGTTTTTTTTCCATTACTGTAAATAGAAAACTGCTTTTTTACTGTACAATTTTACCATGAAAACAACCACCGATTTTACGGTTAAATACTGGCGACTCAGTCGCAAGAATTTTACTTTAAAATTCAGTTTTTTTTGTTTTTTTTTACAGAATATTACTGCGAATGGGAAAACAGTCACAGTGGTTTTTTTGTGTGAAAACACTGTCAGCTCAATTGGCAGAATTTTGCTGTAAAATTCAGTGTTTTTATTTGTTTGTTTGTTTTACAGCATTTTACTTTAAATAGAAAAACAGTCACACTGATTTTTTTTGGAAAAAAAACAGCTCAGTTGCCACAATTTTACTGTAAAATTCAGTGGGTTTTTTTGTGTTTCTACAAAGCAATTAAACTTTAAGTCACAACCCATCTTGGATTAGACAAAAAACTAAATAAAGCATGAAAAAATCAAAGCATGCGGGGCCATTCTGATGGATTTTATTTTTAAAACCAGTACAGTATTTAGATTTTTGAATAAGTCGTATATTTTCAATGGAAACACGATACCACAGTCTTGTTTTTATTTACAGTACAATTTGGGCGACTGAGCTGCCTGTTTTTGTGTGAAAAAAACCCAGTGTGACTGTTTTTCTATATAAAGTAATATTCTATAAAAATAAATACATTAAAAAATAAAAAAAAAATAAAAAAAATTAATAAAATAAAATAAAAACGAAAAAAAATAAATAAATAAAAATTTTAAAAATAAATAAAAAATAAAATTAAAAATAAACTAAAAAAAAAACCCTGAATTTTACAGTAAAATCCTGGCAACTGAGCTGTACGTTTGTTTCCCCGAAAAAAAGTCAGCGACTGTTTTTCCATTTAAAGTACTATGCTGAACCAATATGCAGAACCAATGAACAAAGATAACTTTAATTTAATTTAATCTAATTGGTTCCGGACATGACCGTGATACATAAAAGTAGGAACTTTTCAACATAAATCAAATATTTTCTACGCTAGACTGTAAAATGTTCAGGGCTTTTTTTCCATTACTGTAAATAGAAAACTGCTTTTTTACTGAAAAATTTTACCATGGAAACACGATACCACAGTCTTGTTTTTATTTACAGTACAATTTGAGCGACGGAGCTGCCTGTTTTTGTGTGAAAAAAACCTATTATGACTGTTTTTCTATGTAAGGTAATATTCTATAAAAATAAGTACATAAAAAAAATAAAAAATAAAAAATAAAATAAAATAATAATACAATAAAATAAAAATAAAAATAAAAAATAAAAATATATATATATATATAAAAAAATAAATAAATAAATAAAATAAATAAATAAAAAATAAATAAAAATAAATAAAATAAATAAAAATAAAAAAAAACTGAATTTTACATTAAAATCCTGGCAACTGAGCTGTACGTTTGTTTCCCCGAAAAAAAGTCAGCGACTGTTTTTCCATTTAAAGTATTATGCTGAACCAATATGCAGAACTAATTAACAAAGATAACTTTAATTTAATTTAATCCAATTGGTTCCGGACATGACCGTGATACATAAAAGTAGGAACTTTTCAACATAAATCGAATATTTTCTACGCTAGACTGTAAAATGTTCAGGGTTTTTTTCCATTACTGTAAATAGAAAACTGCTTTTTTACTGTACAATTTTACCATGAAAACAACCACCGATTTTACGGTTAAAAACTGGCGACTCAGTTGCAAGAATTTTACTTTAAAATTCAGTGGGTTTTTTTTGTTTGTTTTTTACAGAATATTACTGTGAATGGAAAAACAGTCCCTGTGGGTTTTTTTCTGTGAAAAAAACTGTCAGCTCAATTGGCAGAATTTTGCTGTAAAATTCAGTGTTTTTATTTGTTTGTTTGTTTTACAGCATTTTACTTTAAATAGAAATACAGTCACACTGATTTTTTTTTGAAAAAAAAAAAACAGCTCAGTTGCCACAATTTTACTGTAAAATTCAGTGATTTTTTTTGTGTTTCTACAAAGCAATTAAACTTTAAGTCACAAGCCATCTTGGATTAGACAAAAAACAAAATAAAGCATGAAAAAATCAAAGCATGCGGGTTCATTCTGATAGATTTTATTTTTAAAACCAGTACAGTATTTAGATTTTTGAATAAGTCGTATATTTTATATATGTAGAACCAATTAACACAGATAACTTTGTTAATTGGTTCCGGACATGACTGTGATACATGAAAGTAGGAACTTTTCAACATAAATCAAATATTTTCTACACTAGAGAATAAAACATCTGTTTACGACCTTCTAAATACATTTGTCAACATTATAGAGCCCTTTAGACATGAAATAACACTTTTAGGTCACTTTTACACTATTTGAATCCAACTTTGCGTGCTTTGAAAGCAACGCACTGATAAAATAACGATGCACATTTGAATCGTAAATCATTTACTTGATGGATTTTCACCTTTTCCAAGCAGGAGGGTCCAGAGTGGGGCCCGGCGGCCATTTGCAGCCATGAAACACAAATTTGTTAAAGGCCCGCGGCCCATTTTAAATATGCAAAATATATATTCAATTGAATAGACTGCAAAGACAAGATACTTAACGTTCAAACGAGTAAACTTTGTTATTTTTTGCAAATATTAGCTCATTTGGAATTTGATGCCTGCAACACGTTTCAAAAAAGCCGGCACAAGTGGCAAAAAAGACTGAGAAAGTTGAGGAATGCTCATTTAACACTTATTTGGAAAATCCCACAGGTGAACAGGCTAATTGGGAACAGGTGGGTGCCATGATTGGGAATAAAAGCAGCTTCCATGAAATGCTCAGTCATTCACAAACAAGGATGGGGCGAGGGTCACCACTTTGTCAACAAATGTGTGAGCAAATTGTCCAACAGTTTAAGAACAAAATTTCTCAACCGGCTATTGCAAGGAATTTAGGGATTTCACCATCTACGGTCCGTAATATCATCAAAAGTTTAAGAGAATCTGGACAAATCACTGCACGTAAGCGACAAGGCTAAAAACCTACATTGAATGCCTGTGACCTTGGATCCACTACATCAAAAAGCGACATCAGTGTGTAAAGGATATCACCACATGGACTCAGGAACACTTCAGAAAAACACTGCCAGTAACTACAGTTGGTCGCTACATCTGTAAGTGCAAGTTAAAACTCTACCATGCCAAAGCCATTCATCAACAACACCCAGAAACGCTGCCTGCTTCGCTGGGCCCGAGCTCATCTAAGATGGACTCATGCAAAGTGGAAAAGTCTTCTGTGGTCTGACGAAATTAAGGGGAGCGCTCACGGTTTTCACTGCAAAAAGTGAAATCCAAGTAAGATTACATATCTCAAATAAGGGTGATATTTGCTTATTTTCTGTCTGACAAGATAACTCTTCTCACTAAGCAGATTTGTTAAGAGTCTTTTACTTGTTTTTTAGGGGTTTGGTCCTAAATGATCTCAGTAAGATAGTACAGCTTGTTGCTGAGATTTGATGACCTATATTGAGTAAAACATGCTTGAAACTAGAATATCAAGTGTTGCAAAGCTGTGTCATCAACACTCACAAGTATAAAAGTACTTTTTTAAAGTAATCATTTCTTATTTCAAGCATGAAAAAAAAAAATCATGACTTTGACACAATTGTGTCTCATAATTAAACCCACAGTTAATATTTAAACATTTAACATGTGACATTTCAAACAATTTTAAACAGAAATAGTTCATGAACATTCAGATAAATTCTTCAAAAATACAATGAAAAAAAATTGGCCGGGGGCCGGGCTGTAAATATATATATATACACACACACACATATATTCCTTGCTCACTAATTGACTGAAAGAGCACGCACTTGGCGCGATGAAGTCATGTTATCGATGGGAAAATGCATTTTTAGACAATATGATTTGCTTGAGCGTTGCCTTTTTGCCTTTCCATTAAGAACAATAAACTAGTTTTTAGTGTAAGTTCGCTGGTTTCAAGAACTGAAATGCCGAGCACATATCATTATGTCAAGATAATGGCACTAGCATTTACTTCATTATAGAATATTTTTCAACATATTGAGCAAAAAGGTCTCTTTTTTTTCTTCCTATAAAAGTGCACTTGTTATTAGTGAGAATATACTTATTTAAGGTATTTTTGGGTTCATTGAAGTTAGCTAATTTTACTTGTTTTGGAAAGTCTTGACAAGCCAAATTTTCTTGTTCTATTGGCAGATAATTTTGCTTAGTTCAAATAAAATACTCCTCATTTTTTTTCCTTGTTTTTGAACACTGACTTTTTGCAGTGAAAAAAGTGAAAAATATTATAATGCAAAAACTGAAATCTAAGTAAGATTAGATATCTCAAATAAGGGTGATATTTGCTTATTTTCCATCTGACAAGATAATTCTTCTCACTAAGCAGATTTTATGTTAGAGTGTTTTACTTGTTTTAAGTGTTTTTGTCCTAAATGATCTCAGTAAGATATTACAGCTTGTTGCTGAGATTGTATGACCTATATTGAGTAAAACATGCTTGAAACTAGAATATCAACTGTTGCAAAGCTGTGTCATCAACACTCACAAGTATAAAACTACTTTTTTTAAAGTAATCATTTCTTATTTTAAGCGTTAAACAAAAAATCATGACTTTGACACAATTGTGTCTCATAATTAAACCGACAGTTAATATTTAAACATTTAACATGTGACATTTCTAACAATTTTAAACAGAAATAGTTCATGAACATTCAGATAAATTCTTCAACAATTAAAAAAAATTGGCCGGGGGCCGGGCTGTAAATATATATATATATATATATATATATATATATATATATATATACACACACATATATTCCTCGCTCACTAATTGACTGAAAGAGCACGCACTTGGCGCGATGATGTCATGTTATCGATGGAAGAATGCATTTTTAGACAATATGATTTGCTTGAGCGTTGCCTTTTTGCCTTTCCATTAAGAACAATAAACTAGTTTTTAGTCTAAGTTCGCTGGTTTCAAGAAATGTAATGCCGAGCACATATCATTATGTCAAGATAATGGCACGAGCATTTACTTCATTTAAGAATATTTTTCAACATATTGAGCAAAAAGGTCTCTTTTTTTTCTACCAAGAAAAGTGCACTTGTTATTAGTGAGAATATACTTATTTTAAGGTATTTTTGGGTTCATTGAAGCTAGCTAATTTTACTTGTTTTGGAAAGTCTTGACAAGCCAAATTTTCTTGTTCTATTGGCAGATAATTTTGCTTAGTTCAAATAAAATACCCCTCATTTTTGTATTTTTTTTTCTTGTTTTTGAACACTGACTTTTTGCAGTGAAAAAAGTGAAAAATATCATAATGCAAAAACTGAAATCTAAGTAAGATTAAATATCTCAAATAAGGGTGATATTTGCTTATTTTCCATCTGATAAGATAATTCTTCTCACTAAGCAGATTTTATGTTAGAGTGTTTTACTTGTTTTGAGTGTTTTGGTCCTAAATGATCTCAGTAAGATATTACAGCTTGTTGCTGAGATTGTATGACCTATATTGAGTAAAACATGCTTGAAACTAGAATATCAACTGTTGCGAAGCTGTGTCATCAACACTCACAAGTATAAAACTACTTTTTTAAAGTATTAATTTCTTATTTTAGGCGTTAAACAAAAAATCATGACTTTGACACAATTGTGTCTCATAATTAAACCGACAGTTAATATTTGAACATTTAACATGTGACATTTCAAACAATTTTAAACAGAAATAGTCCATGCACATTCAGGTAAATTCTTCAAAATTACAATGAAAAAAAATTGACCGGGGGCCGGGCTGTAAATATATATATATATATATATATATATACACACACATATATTCCTCGCTCACTAATTAACTGAAAGAGCACGCACTTGGCGCGATGATGTCATGTTATCGATGGAAAAATGCATTTTTAGACAATATGATTTGCTTGAGCGTTGCCTCTTTGCCTTTCCATTAAGAAAAATAAACCAGTTTTTAGTGTAAATTTGCAGGTTTCAAGAAATGTAATGCCGAGCGCATATCATCATGTCAAGATAATGGCACTAGCATTTACTTCATTTAAGAATATTTTTCAACATATTGAGCAAAAAGGTCTCTTTTTTTTTCTACCAAGAAAAGTGCACTTGTTATTAGTGAGACTATTCTTATTTTAAGGTATTTTTGGGTTCATTGAGGTTAGCTAATTTGACTTGTTTTTGGAAAGTCTTGACAAGCCAAATTTTCTTGTTCTATTGGCAGATCATTTTGCTTAGTTCAAATAAAATACCCCTCATTTTTCTATTTTTTTTTCTTGTTTTTGAACACTGACTTTTCGCAGTGTTGAAAGTGAAAAATATCATAATGTCCGCCGCACGCTTTTATTTCTCAGTGGAAAACGTTTGGACACACCTGCTTTTAAAGGCTCGTAGACAGTTTGGGAAGTCTGCGAGTTTTAAAAGCCAGCGTCTGTGTCGCAACCCCCGATCATCATGCTGCACGGGCATTTTTTCAAAGACTCCCGAGAGTTACCAACACTTTATTGTGTTTTATTATTTCACTCTGCAGCTCAAGCCAAAATATATCATGCACTTGAATTTGTGGTTTCATGATGTATGTGCTGTAGTGTGTGTGTGTGTGTGTGTGTGTGTGAGGCAGTGCTGGTGTTTTGTGTATGGACCCATGTGTTTGTGTTGGCCTGAATAAAAGCATGTGTTTGCATTGAGCGCCCGCCAAGAGAGGGAATAGACGCTGTTACCTAACGTGACCCTCTGCTGACCACATGGCGGTGACGGGGGGCTTAAACCTGCAATAAGCCTTTATTTGTACTTTGACCAATAATAGCCGTTTTTCTATGCGCTGCCTCATTAGCATACGTAGTAAAATGTATTTTTATAGTCTGAGAAACAAAACGATATTTCTTCTCTCTACTAAGCCGTCTGATTTTGAACCATTTCAGACCCTCGTTGGTACGTGTTTCATGTCATTAATAACCTTTATTAAAGAAAATGTAACCACTGTTGTTCCACACTGAGAAAAAACAACTATGGATTTTGACTCATTTTAAACCACGGGTGCCCGAACGTTTTGTCTCCGAGGGACAAAGTGTAAATGTGCCAATTGTGCAAGGGCCAAACAGTGATTGTTAGCACGCAACACAACTATTTATTGGCATACAACTGTGTTTACTCTTTTTAAATCAAAATGACAAAAGAAAGTACCCAAATGACCCTGATCAAAAGTTGACATACCCCAGTGACTTTGATCTGATAACATGCACAAAAGTTGACACAAACAGGTTTGAATGGCTAATCAAGGTTCCAATCCTCACCTGTGACTTGTTTGTTTGTAATGAATGTGTGTGTATAAAAGGTCAGTGAGTTTCTGGGCTTCTGACAGACCAATGCATCTTTCATCCAGTGCTGCACACATGTTTCTGGATTCTGAGTCATGGGGAAGGCAAAAGAATTGTCAAAGGATCTGCGAGAAAAGGTAATTGAACTGCATAAAACAGGAAAGGGGTATAAAAAGATATCCAAGGAATTGAGAATGCCAATCAGCAGTGTTCAAACGCTGATTAAGAAGTGGAAAATGAGGGATTCAGGTAGACCAGCAAAGATTTCAGCCACAACTGCCAGGAAAATTGTTCAAGATGGAAAGAAAAATCCACAAATAACTTCAGCTGAAATACAGGACTCTCTGAAAAATGGTGGTGTGGCTGTTTCAAGATGCACAATAAGGAGGCACTTGAAGAAAAATAGGCTGCATGGTCGAGTCGCCAGAAGAAAGCCATTTCTGCGCAAATGTCACAAAGTATCCCGCTTACATTACGCCAAACAGCACAGAGACAAGCCTCAAAACTTCTGGAACAAAGTCATTTGGAGTGATGGCTTTCTTCTGGGGACTCGACCATGCAGCCCATTTTTCTTCAAGTGCCTCCTTATTGTGCATCTTGAAACCGCCACACCACAATTTTTCAGAGAGTCCTGTATTTCAGCTTCATTTGTGTTTTATGTAGTTAATTTCCATTTTTTGTAGTTCATTTGTGTTTTTTATAGTTCATTTGTGTTTTTTGTAGTTCATTTGTGTTTTATGTAGTTAATTTACGTTTTTGTAATTCATTTGTGTTTTTTTATAGTTCATTTGTGTTTTTTTGTAGTTCATTTGTGTTTTATGTAGTTACTTTACGTTTTTGTAGTTTATTTGTTTTTTATAGTTCATTTGTGTTTTTGTAGTTCATTTGTGTTTTATGTAGTTAATTTATGTTTTTGTAGTTCATTTGTGTTTTTGTAGTTCATTTGTGTTTTATGTAGTTATTTTATGTTTATTGTAGTTAATTTGTGTTTTTGTAGTTTATTTGTGTTTTTTGTAGTTAATTTGTGTTTTTGTAGTTTATTTGTGTTTTTTGTAGTACATTTCTGTTTTTGTAGTTCATCTGTTTTTGTATTTTGTTTGTGTTTTTGTAGTTCATTTGTGTTTTTTGTGGTCCATTTGTGTTTTATTTAGTCTAATATTTTTGTGTTTAATTTGTGTTTTTTGAAGTTCATTTGTGTTTTTGTAGTTCATCTGTTTTTGTTGTTCGTTTTTTGATTTTGTAGTTATTTGTGTTTTGTAGTTAATTTGTGGATTGTTTTGGTTCATTTGTGTTTTTTGTGCATATTTGTGTTTTATGTGTTTCCATTTGTGTTTTTGTAGTTAATTTGTGACTTTTGTTGCTCATTTGTGTTTTTTTGTAGTTAATTAGTTAAAGTTTAAGTTAAAGTACCAATGATTGTCACACACACACTAGGTGTGGTGAAATTTGTCCTCTGCATTTGACCCATCCCCTTGTTCACCCCTTGGGAGGTGAGGAGAGCAGTGGGCAGCAGCGGTGGCCGCGCCCGGGAAAAAAATAGTTTTTTGTAGTTAATTTTTGTTGTTGTTTATAGTTAATTTGTGTTTTTGTTGTTGTTTATTTGTGTTTTTTGTAATTCATTTGTCTTTTTTTGTTGTTTATTTTAGTTTTTTTGTAGTTAATTTGAGTTTTTGTTGTTGTTCATTTGTGTTTTTGGTAGTTTATTTGTGTTTTTGTAGTTCATTTGTATTTATGTAGTTAATTTATGTTTTTTGTAGTTTATATGTGTTTGTATGCATTTGTGTTTTCGTTGTTCATCTGTTTTTGCAGTTAATTTGTGTTTTTTGTAGTGTAATGTTTTTGTGTTTAATTTGCGTTTTGTAGTTCATCTGTTTTTGTAGTTTATTTGTGTTTTTGTAGTTCATTTGCGTTTTATTTAGTTTACCTTTTTGGAGTTCATTGTTGTTTTATTTAGTTTACCTTTTTGGAGTTCATTGTTGTTTTACAGCGTGGCGCAGTGGAAGAGTGGCCGTGCGCAACCCGAGGGTCCCTGGTTCAATCCCCACCTAGTACCAACCTCGTCATGTCCGTTGTGTCCTGAGCAAGACACTTCACCCTTGCTCCTGATGGCTGCTGGTTAGCGCCTTGCATGGCAGCTCCCTCCATCAGTGTGTGAATGTGTGTGTGAATGGGTAAATGTGGAAGTAGTGTCAAAGCGCTTTGAGTACCTTGAAGGTAGAAAAGCGCTATATAAGTAAAACCCATTTATCATTTATTTAGTTTAACGTTTTTGTGTTTAACTGGTGTTTTTGTTGTTCATTTTTGTTTATGTAGTTATTTTATATTTGTGTAGTTAATTTATGTTTTGTAATTAATTTTTTTGGTAGTTCATTTTTGTTTTTTGTATTTCATCTTTTTTGTTGTTTATTTGTGTGTATGTAGTTCATTTGTGTTTTTTGTAGTTCATTTGTTATTTGTGTAGTTTATTAATGTTTTTGTGGTTAATTTGTGTTTTTTTAGTTAATTGTTTTTTTTGTACTTTATTTGTGTTTTTGTAGTTTCTTTGCGTTGTTTGTAGTCCATTTGTATTTTTTTTTATATGCAGAAGTAAGTCCAACTTCCTGTTTGTTGCATCAAGCTGAGGCCTGACAACATGTCAAATGCGACCTCTAAAAAGCGACACAACAAAGCGCCTTTTGTTTCTTTCCATTTAGTCATTAGAAAAAAAACAAAGCCGGGTCGTCGTGAAGCGAGTGAAAAATAACGTGGATTTTCAGCGCAATAAAAAGTGTCGAAGGCTCAACGGAGTTAATAACTTGCAGCTTTTTCAGCAAGAAAGAAAGACTGAAGCATGATGCAATAAGTCCTTGTGTTTTATTGAAGGGCTTACAAGCCGTCTGTCTGTGTAAACGCTCGCATGCATTACTGCCGCCATATTTCACTCCTACTATATGAAACTCAGGCAAACGCCAGGCAGATAAAGCCTTTGTAGCGCGTGTGTTCCATCTTCTCGCCAGCAAAAAAAAAATGGTCAAAAAAGACCTACGTCTCTTCTGCGCCTTCTCCTGACTGTCACTTCTTTCCATTTGTGTCGTAAAAAGGTCTAATATGTTCATCGTGTTGTTGCTTTTTAATAACAAATAGCGTTTTTGCTTGGCCAACAACCCTCAGTTTTGTGTTCAATGATGACCTTTTATGCAGAACAGTCATTGGTCGGTCTACACGTCAACCACTATGTGCTGCACTGTGTTGGTCAGTCGACATGGCATTGATTACACAGTGTGCAGTGATTGGCTGGCTTGTCCCTTTTACTTAATACAGTCATTGGCCAGTCTACATGTCAATGATTACACAGTGTGCATGAATTAGCTGGCATGGCTCTTCTGCATTATGCGGTCACTGGTCAGTCTACACGTCATTGATTAATTGGCTGGCATGTTTCTTACATAATTAGTCAGTTTACATGTCAATGATTAAATTGTGTATATTCATTGGCTGGCATGTTTTTCCCACCTGATGCAGTCATTGGTCAGTCTACATGTCAATGAATATACAGTGTAAGGTGATTGGCTGGCTTTCCCCCCCCCCCCCACTTAATGCAGCAATGGGATATCGGACTTTCTGCTCCGCCGCTCCCAGCCTGTGGAACGCTCTCCCTGACCACCTGAGGGCACCACAGACTGTGGATGCTTTTAAAAAAAGGATTAAAACCCCTTATTTTTAAAAAAGCCTTTTTTTTTTTAGATATATGCATACTAGTTCTAGCTATTTGGCTGTTCTAGTTTTTATTTTTATTTTATTTTTTATGATCTTTTTATTTTTATTTTTTTTAATACACTGTAGCACTTTGAGGTTGTTTACTCAATGTAAATTGCTTTTTACAAATAAAATCTATTATTATTTATTAATGCAGCCATTGGTCAGTGGACATGTCAATGATTACATAGTATACATCAATTGACTGGTATGTTTTCCACTTTATGTAGTCATTGGTCAGTCAACATTTCAATTAATAAACAATGTACATTAATAAGCTGACATGTCTCTTCTGCTTCATGCAGTCATTGGTCAGTCTACATGTCAATGAATAAACAATGTACATAAATTGGCTGGCATGTCTCTTTGGCTTCATGCAGTCATTGGTCAGTCTAAATGTCAATGATTACACAGTGTTAATTATTTGGCTGGCACGTCTCCTCTGCTTTATCCAGTCATTGGTCAGTCTACATGTCAATGATTACACAGTGTACATTATTTGACTAGCATGTTTTTTCCACTCAATGCAGTCATTGGTCAGTCTACATGTCAATGATTACACAGTGTTAATTAATTGGCTGGCATGTCTCCTCGGCTTTATCCAGTTATTGGTCATTCTACATGTCAATGATAACACAGTGTACATTAATTGGCTGGCATGCTTTTTCTGCTTCATGCGGTCATTGGTCTGTCTACATGTCAATGATTAAACAGGTGTATATTATATGGCTTGCATGTTTCTTCTACTTAATGCAGTCATTGGTCAGTCGACATGTCAACGATTACACAGTGTAAGGTGATTGGCCAGCATGCTTCTTCTACTTAATGCAGTCGTTGGTCAGTCTGCAAGTAAATGATTACATTCCGCACATGAACTAGAAATGGTTTTATGATGAATTGTTTTTATTAGTATTAATATTACTGTCATTTTAAAAAAAGTAATAAAAAATGAATTGTGAGTTGTCTTAAACTTTTGCTGAGTGGTTTATTAGTAATATGTTTACTGCTATTTCTTATTTTCCTGTAAGAATGTTCAAGCTGGAAAGGTTGAGCAATACGTTGTGTTGTACTTTGGCTCCGATTCCATGGTAGAGGACTTACTTCCATCCGCATTACCTTCTTTTTGGCTCCCACTCTGTAGGAAGTGTCAAGAAGACGAATCAGCCTGAAGAAATTGTGGTCATTTGTAAGCAAGAAAAGTTCATTTCTCCTCAAGTCCTGAATATGACTGCTTCCAGTAAACTATCCTCCCTCCACCTTCTGCCAAATTAGACAATTTCCTTCATACGTGCGTATTGTGTGTGTGTGTGTGTGTGTGTGTGTGTGTGTTCTTGTATTTCTACCCTTCTTGAGACATCAACAAGGAAAAGTAGCTTCCATATGAGGAGGTGTGAACAAGTTAGGACATAATTCATGGTCCCAATACGGAAAACCATTGCATCTAATAGATAATGTCTCATTTGCACCCTGGTGGTGAGATCTATCAAAATGAGGGTGTGTCGCTTTTAAAAGTGCTCCCCCTCTGGTCAACATATGTAATAACACGTGTGTGTGTAAGAAATTGAAATGCGTCCCCTTTCGCCAAAATGAATTAAACAAAAAAACAATTATATAGAGACATACTGTAATAACTTGAAGTAAATAATGAAGATTAAAAAACAATTACAAACAAAAAATTCAACAACAAAAAAATTAACTAAAACAGTCATTTTCTCACAATGTGTCGACTTTTTTCTTATAAAATTGGAAATAATTTCTCATATTCTTTCCTTTACTGTAATATTGCAATATTTTCTCGTAAAATCATAACTTTTTTTTAATGTAAAATTATTACTTTTTTTTTATCGTAAAATTATTACTTTTGAATGCAAAATGGCGACATTTGTCATACAAAATCCTGACTTTTATCACAATATTGCCAATTTTTTTTGTTGTTGTTGTAAAATAGTGACATTTTTGGAGAAAAATTATGACTTTTGTCATAATTTTGCCAAGTAAAATTTCGATTATTATTATAATATCGCCAACATTTTTAAGTTTGTCGAGTAAAATTACGACTCTTTTCATAAAATTGCCAAAATGTTAAGCCTTTTCTAGTAAAATTCCAACTTATATCATAATATTGCACAAATGTTCAGTTCTTCTTGTAAAATTTTAACTTGCGTTGAGTAAAATGACGACTTTTATTATAATACTGCCAAAATTCTACGTTTTTCTTGTGAAATTCCAACTCATTTTTCACTACAAGCTTTTTTATATTTGCATAGGATGTATGTATTAATAATGTTGTAAATACAAATCTTTATATATCTAGAAAGGGTGGTCCTAAAGAGGCAGGCATTATTCGGAGGTCTCATGAAGGTAACAAATACAAAAATGTGCGTGTGTGTGTGTTTGTTCTTGTACTTAGACCCTTCTTGAGACATCAACAAGGAAAAGTAGCTTCCATATGAGGAGAAGTGAACAAGTTAGGACATAAATCATGGTCCCAATACGGAAAACCATTGCATCTAATAGAGAATGTCTCATTTGCACCCTGGTGGTGAAATCTATCAAAATGAGGGTGGTCCTTTTGCAAATTGACTGTGTGTCGGTTTTAAAAGTGCTCCCCCTCTGGCCAACATATGTAATAACACGTGTGTGTAAGAAATTGAATTGCGTCCCCTTTGGCCAAAATTAATTAAACAAAAAAAAAATGTATATATAGACATACTGTAATAACTTGAAGTAAGTAATGAAGATTAAAAAACATTTACAAACAAAAAATTCAACAACAAAAAAATGAACTAAAACAGTAATTTTCTCACAATGTGTCGACTTTTTTCTTTTAAAATTGGAAACAATTTTTCATATTCTTTCCGTTTCTGTAATATTGCAATTTTTTCTCGTAAAATTATTACTTTTTGTTATTGTAAACATTTTACTTTTGAATGCAAAATGGCGACATTTGTCATGTAAAATCCTGACTTTTATCACAATATTGCCAATTTTTTTTGTTGTTCTTGTAAAATAGTGACATTTTTGGAGAAAAATTATGACTTTTGTCATAATTTTGCCAAGTGAAATTCCGATTATTATTATAATATCGCCATCATTTTTAAGTTTTCTTATAAAATTGTGACTTTTGTCGAGTAAAATTACCATTCGTTTCATAAAATTGCCAAAATGTTAAGCTTTTTCTGGTAAAATTCTAACTTTTATCATAATATTGCACAAATGTTCAGTTCTTCTTGTAAAATTTTAACTTGCATGGAGTAAAATGACGACTTTTATTATAATACTGCCAAAATTCTAAGTTTTTCTTGTGAAATTCCAACTAATTTTTCACAACAAGCTTTTAAGGCAAGCATTATTCGGAGGTCTCATGAAGGGAAGAAATACAAGAATGTGTTTGTGTGTGTGTTTGTTTTTGTATTTCTACCTTCTGGAGACATCAACAAAAAAAGTAGCTTCCATATGAGGAGGTGTGAACAAGTTAATACATAAATCATAGTCCCAGTACGGAAAACCATTGCATCTAATAGAGAATGTCTCATTTGCACCCCTGGTGGTGAAATCTATCAAAATGAGGGTGGTCCCAAAAAGGAGGGCTTTTGCAAATTGACTGTGTGTCGGTTTAAAAAGTGCTCCCCCTCTGGTCAACATATGAAATAACAAGTGTGTGTGTAAAAATTTGAAGTGCTCCCCTTCTGGCCAACATATGTAATAACAAGTGTGTGTAAGAAATTGAAATGCGCCCCCTTTGGCCAAAATTAATTAAACAAAAAAACAATTATATAGAGACATACTGTAATAAATAATGAAGATTAAAAACCAATTACAAACAAAAAATTCAACAACAAAAAAAAATTAACTAAAAGCAGACTTTTTCCTCACAATGTGTCGACTTTTTTCTTATAAAATTGGAAACAATTTCTTATTATTTCTGTTTATGTATTATTGCAATATTTTCTTGTAAAATTATTACTTTTTTTAATGATAAATTATTACTTTTGAATGCAAAATGGCGACATTTGTCATATAAAATCCTGACTTTTATCACAATATTGCCAATTGTTTTTTTTGTTCTTGTAAAATAGTGAAATTTTTGGAGAAAAATTATGACTTTTGTCATAATTTTGCCAAGTAAAATTCCGATTATTATTATAGTGTCGCCAACATTTTTACATTTTCTTATAAAATTGTGACTTTTATTGAGTAAAATTACGACTCGTTTCATAAAATTGCCAAAATGTTAAGCTTTGTCTTGTAAAATTGCGACTGCTTTGAGTAAAATTCCAAATTTTATCATAGTATTGCACACATGTTCAGTTTTTCTTGTAAAGTTTTAACTTGCGTTGAGTAGAATGACGACTTTTATTATAACACTGCCAAAATATGGTCCTAAAGAGGCAGGCATTATTCGGAGATCTCAAGAAGGTAAGAAATACAAGAATGTGTGTGTGTGTGTGTGTGTGTGTGTGTGTGTGTGTGTGTGTGTGTGTGTGTGTGTGTGTGTGTGTGTGTGTGTGTGTGTGTGTGTGTGTGTGTGTGTGTGTGTTGTTGACAGGTTTTCCCCAGCCAGTGAAGGATGCTTTGTTTTCTTTCTTTCGTAACTTATCAACATATTTCATTTCTAGTCGTGTTACTTCACTCATGTTTAAAAATAGAACACTCTTTTAAAACACTCTCTTGGAAAACAACGGAGTGATATTAAGAGCCGTTTACTTCTACACTCGTCTTCTTATTGTTACTTTTTTTTACAAGTGTAAAAAGAAGTTAGCGGCCATTGCCGAGTGAAACGCTAACACATTGATTACAAGTGACAACGCGTACAGAAGCCAGCTTGTTGCTGGCATGTGACTAGCAGTCATTGACCAGTCTACCATTTCAATCGTTACTTTACCACAGCGATTCTAACAGTCATTGATCAGTCTGATTATCAACCATCATGCCCGATACAGTGATTAATGTATAGGTTTCTTCAATTTCATCAAGTCATTGGTCAGTCTGCATGTCAAGCATTACTCTCACTGTAGTGATTGGTGTATTAGTCTCTTCAACTTTATCCAGTCATTGGTCAATCTGCATGTCAGCCATCATGCTCAATGTAGTGACTGGTGTATCAGTCATTGGTCAATCATCATTCTCAATGTAGTGATTGTGGTATTAGTCTCTTCAGGTTTATCAAGTCATTGGTGAATCTGCACAGCAACCATCATGTTTAATGTAGTGATTGTGGTATTAGTCTATTCAAGTTAATCAAGTCATTGGTCAATCTGCATATCAACCATCATGTTTAATGTAGTGATTGGTGTATTAGTCTCGCCAACTTTATCAAGTCATTGGTCAACCATCATGCTTAATGTGGTGATTGTGGTATTAGTCTCTTCAAGTTAATCAAGCCATTGGTCAGTCTGCATGCATGTCAACCACCATGCTTAATCAAGTCCTTGATCAGTCTCAATATCAATCATCATGCCCGAATCAGTGATTGATGTATAAGTTTATTCAACTTGATCAAGTCATTGGTTAGTCTGCATGTCAACCATCATGCTTATCGTAGAGATTGGTGTAGTTGTCTCTTCAACTTTATCAAGTCATTGGTCAATCTGCATGTCAATCCTCAGTCTTATTGTAGTGATTGGCGTATTAGTCTATTCAACTTTATCAAGTCATTGTTCAATCTGGATGTCAATCATCATGCTTATTGTAGTGATTGGTGTATTAGTCTCTTCAACTTAATCAAGTCCTTGATCAGTCTCAATATCAATCATCATGCCCGATACAGTGATTGATGTATACGTTTCTTCAACTTCATTAAGTCATTGGTCAGTCTGCATGTCAACTATCATGCTTATCGTAGAGATTGGTGTAGTTGTCTCTTCAACTTTATCAAGTCATTGGTCAATCTGCATGTCAATCCTCAGGCTTATTGTAGTGATTGGTGTATTAGTCTATTGAACTTGATCAAGTCATTGGTCAAACTGGATGTCAATCATCATGTTTATTGTAGTGATTGGTGTATTAGTCTCTTCAACTTAATCAAGCCCTTGATCAGTCTCAATATCAATCATCATGACTGATACAGTGATTGATGTATACGTTTCTTCAAATGTATCAAGTCATTGGTAGGTCAGCATGTCAACCATTAACCTCAATGTCGTGATTGGTGTGTTAGTCTTTTCAACGTTATCAAGTCTTTGGTCAATCTGCATGTAGCCTATCATGCTCAATGTACTGGTGGGTCTATTAGTCTCCTCAACTTTTATCAAGTCATTGGTCAATCATCATGCTTAATGTAGTGTTGATGTATTAAGCTCGTCAAGTTATCAGTCAATCCGCATGTCAACCACTATTGCTAAGGTAGTGATTGTGGTATCAGTCTTGTCGACTTTATTAAGTCGTTGGTCCACATCATGCTAGATGTAGTGATTGTGGTATTAGTCTCTAAAAGTTTATCAAGTCATTGGTTATCAAGTCATTATCCTTGATGTAGTGATTGTGGAATTAGTCTCGTCAACTTTATCAAGTCATTGGTCAACATCATCCTTGATGTAGTGATTGTGATATTAGTCTCGTCAACTTTATCAAGTCATTGGTCAACACCATCCTTGATGTAGTGATTGTGGTATTAGTCTCGTCAACTTTATCAAGTCATTGGTCAACATCATCCTTGATGTAGTGATTGTGGTATTAGTCTCGTCAACTTTATCAAGTCATTGGTCATCATCATGCTAGATGTAGTGGTTGTGGTATTAGTGTCTTCAAATTTATCAAGTCATGGGTCAGTCTGCATGTCAATCATCATGCTTATTGTAGAGATTGTTGTATTAGTCTCTTCAACTTTATCAGTTATTGATCAGTCTCAATACCAATCATGTTTAATACAGTGATTGATGTGTAAGTCTCTCCAACTTTATCAAGTCATTGGTCAATTTGCATGTTTTTTATTACCCTAAAATCCATCAACTGGTTGCAATGTCTCCTACACTCGATGCAGTCACTGGCCCGTCTACATGTCAATCATTGTGCATCGATAGTTCAGCATGTCAATCCATTACAAGTGATCAACTGGCATGTTTATCCCACTTTATGCTGTCACTGATCGGTCTAAATGTGAATTGTTACACAATGTACTGTGTTGGCTAGTCTCGCTACCTTGATCATGTCATTGGTCAGTCAACATGTCAATCGTTACATGTGGCACAGTTGCTGTTCGATCTACATGTCGATTACTATGCACATTACAGCGATTGGCTTCTATGTCTCTTCCACTCCATGGAGTCATTGGCCTGTCTGCATGTCGGTCACAGTATGTAGAGTGATTAACTGGCATGTTCCTCCCACTTAATTACACTCATTTCAGTGATTGGTTGCCATGTCTCTTTCATTCCATGCAGTCACTGGCCAGTCTGGCATGTTTCTTCAACTTTATGCGGTCACTGATTGGTCGAAATGTGAATCGTTAGGCAATGTACCTTATTTGGTTAATCTCGCCACCATGGTCAGGTCATTGGTCAGTCAACATGTCAATCATTACATGTAGCACAGTCGTCGGTCCATCCACATGTCAATTATTATACAAATTACAGCAATTGGCTGCCATGCCTCTTCCACTCCATGGAGTCATTGGTCAGTCTGCATGTCAGTCATAATGCATTGATGTGAATCGTTACAAGCGGCGCAGTGATTGGCTGGCATGTTTCTCCCACTTTCAGTGCACAAACTACAGTGGTTGGTTGTCGTGTCGCTTCATGGAGTCATTGGCCAGTCTACATGTCAATTCATATGTGCAGCGCAATAATCAATCACAATGCCATCCCTGTGTCATAAAAATGGTCAGTGGACACAGTGACGGTTAGGAACGTCTCTTACGATTCATGCAGTCATTGGTCAGTCTACATCATTACAAGCAGCAGTGTTTGGCATCTTAAACAGTTTGGAAGGCGTTTTGCTCTTAATTTTCACTTCATTGTTACACCTTTTCTGTTTGTGTCCCCACTCATGCATTCATTGGTCGGTCTACATTATTACAAGCAGCACAATGTTTGGCGTCTTAAACAGTTTCTGTTGGAATCCCCATTCATGCAGTCATTGTTCAGTCTACATCATTACAAGCAGCACAGTGTTTGTTTAAATGAGGCGTTTGAAACAGTTTGGAAGGTGCTCTACTCTTAATTTTCACTTCTTAATTTTCTGTTTGTATCCCTTTTCACGCAGTCATTGTTCAGTCTACATCATTACAAGCAGCACTGTGTTTCTTTAAATAAGGTGTCTTAAACAGCTTGGAAGGCTTTTTGCTCTTAATTTCCACTTCATTGCTACAACTTTTCTCTTTGTATCCCCATTCATGCAGTCATTGTTCAGTCTAAATCATTACAAACTGCTCAGTGTTTGTTTAAATGAGGCGTCTTAAACAGTTTGGAAGGTGTTTTGCTCTTAATGTTCACCTCATTCTTACAACTTTTCTGTTTGTAACCCCACTCATGCAGTCATTGTTCGGTCTATACCATTACAAGCAGCACCGTGTTTGTTTAAATGAGGCGTCTTAAACAGTTTGGAAGGTGTTTTACTCTTAATTTTCACCTCATTCTTACAACTTTTCTGTTTGTATCCCTTTTCATGCAGTCATTGTTCAGTCTACATCATTACAAGCAGCAGTGTTTATTTAAATGAGGCATCTTAAACAGTTTGGAAGGTGTTTTACGCTTAATTTTCACTTCATTGCTACAACTTTTCTGTTTATATTCCCACTCATGCAGTCATTGTTCAGTCTACATAATTACAAACAGCACAGTGTTTGTTTAAACGAGGCGTCTTAAACAGTTTGGAAGGTGTTTTGCTCTTAATTTTCACCTCATTGTTACAACTTTTCTGTTTGTATCGCCACTCATGCAGTCATTGTTCAGTCTACACCATTACAAGGAGCACAGAGTTTGTTTAAATGAGGCATCTTAAACAGTTTGGAAGGTGTTATGCTCTTAATTTTCACCTCATTCTTACAACTTTTCTGTTTGTATCCCTTTTCATGCAGTCATTGTTCAGTCTACATCATTACAAGCAGCAGTGTTTATTTAAATGAGGCATCTTGAACAGTTTGGAAGATGTTTTACTCTTAATTTTCACTTAATTATTAAACCTTTTCTGTTTGTAACCCCACTCATGCAGTCATTGTTCAGTCTACATCATTATAAGCTGCACAGCGTTTGTTTAAATGAGACGTCTTAAACAGTTTGTAAGGTGTTTTGCTCTTAATGTTCACCTCATTCTTACAACTTTTCTGTTTGTAACCCCACTCATGCAGTCATTGTTCAGTCTACATCATTACAAGCTGCACAGCGTTTGTTTAAATGAGGCGTCTTAAACAGTTTGGAAGGTGTTTTACTCTTAATTTTCACCCCATTCTTACAATTTTTCTGTTTGTATCCCTTTTCATGCAGCCATTGTTCAGTCTACATCATTACAAGCAGCAGTGTTTATTTAAATGAGGCGTCTTAAACAGTTTGGAAGGTGTTTTACTCTTAATTTTCACTTCTTTGTTACACCTTTTCCTTTTGTGTACCCATTCATGCAGTCATTTATCAGTCTACATCATTACAAGCTGCACAGTGTTTGTTTAAATGAGGCGTCTTAAACAGTTTGGAAGGTGTTTTGCTCTTAATTTCCACCTCATTCTTACAACTTTTCTGTTTGTATCCCTTTTCATGCAGTCATTGTTCAGTCTACATCATTACAAACTGCACAGTGTTTGTTTAAATGAGGCATCTTAAACAGTTTGGAAGGTGTTTTGCTCTTAATTTTCACTTCTTTGTTACACCTTTTCCTTTTGTGTACCCATTTATGCAGTCATTGTTCAGTCTACATCATTACAAGCTGCACAGTGTTTGTTTAAACGAGGCGTCTCAAACAGTTTGGAAGGTGTTTTACTCTTAATTTTCACTTAATTATTAAACCTTTTTTGTTTGTAACCCCACTCATGCAGTCATTGTTCAGTCTA